>NC_140170.1:51968102-51973102 GCF_963971535.1 Notolepis coatsorum | reverse complement strand
GTTTTTGAGTTAAGTTACTTTGGCTGATTAGCTATGGTTTGGAAAGAAAGCCTCTCTCTCTCTCTCTCTCTCTCTCTCTCTCTCTCTCTCTCTCTCTCTCTCTCTCTCTCTCTCTCTCTCTCTCTCTCTCTCTCTCTCTCTGTTGTTTTAGGGACCTGCCATGTCTGTCCCTGTGTTTGGTTTGGGAAAGCAGTTGCCTGTGTGTGTGTCAGTGTGTGTGTGTGTGTGTGTGTGGCTGTGACATTCCTGACATGACAGAGACCTGCCCCCATTCCCAGGGGTACACACACACACACACACACACACACACACACACACACACACACACACACACACACACACACACACACACACACACACACACACACATACACACACACACACACATACACACACACACACACACACACACACACACACACACACACACACACACACACACACACACACACACACACACACACACACACACACACACACACACACACACACACACACACACACTACAAGGAGTGATGGGTGGCCTGGCACTGAAAGAGGGGGATGTCAGGCTATGGTGTGTGTGTGTGTACGGAATGTGTGCATGCGTGTGTGTGTGTGTGCACGGAATGTGTGCATGCGTATGTACAGTAAGGATATGTACTGTATCATGACGTTAGGGGTGAAATTACAAGCAGGGTGGCGATTCTCAGTGTTATTTTTGGTCAGTATTATCTCAGTCTCCATGGCCGCTGCCACAGTCTGAGATGATGGAGAAACAGAACTGGACAATCCTCCTGCTTCCCTCAAGTCAAGTGTGGCAACATGTTGTCTTCCCCGTGAGTCATACCACGACAAGTCCACCATCAATATCCTCTATTCTGTATCCATGTTGTGTGTGTCCGGGTCAGATCCGTCGCAAAGGCAAGCCTTTCCAAACAAAACTTGCGTCATTCAGTTAGCGAGGCTCTTCATCCTCTAATCAAAATAAACTCTCCCCCATGCTGTTGGACTGGAAACAACGGCTTAACAGGAAGCAACAGGGTTTATAGGAAATATGGATTTATCATGAGAATTGGGTCTTAACATGTGAATTGGGTCTTATCATATGAATTGGGTCTTATCATGATAATTGGGTCTTATCATGAGAATTAGGCTGCCATTTGTTTCAGCAATGGTCTTGTTTGTTTACTGTAATTATAGGTATCATGACCAATCTGACAATGATATATTTTGTTGAAAAGTGCCCTTGTAGTAGCTGTTGTTACCCTAAAAAATGGCATAGCCGTCAGTGCTGAAAAAATAACATTTAAATTTAATCGTGACCTTATAATAGAAAAGTCTAATCGAATTGTGGAATTGTGACACCCTTAATGAATGTGTGTCTGTGTGTCTGTGTGTCTGTCTGTCTGTGTGTGTGTGTGTGTGTGTGTGTGTGTGTGTGTGTGTGTGTGTGTGTGTGTGTGTGTGTGTGTGTGTGTGTGTGTGTGTGTGTGTGTGTGTGTGTGTGTGTGTGTGTGTGTGATTGCATGCTTAGTATTCCAGAACTGTCCTGGACAGAGGCCAAACGGTGCCAAACAATAGGTGTGGTGTCACACACACACACAGACCAGAGAGAGAGAGAGAGAGCGTGGAAGCGTGTGGAAGGCAGGGTCAGGTCAGGGCTATAGTAATGATGTTTATATGAGAGCATCAATATGGTGTGATCTCAACGTGTTCTGGACCGGATCAGGCTGGTTAGATTCAGACTGGAGTGGACTCTTGTGGGACAGGTATGGAACGTGCACCCTCCAGAACAGAACAGAACAGAACAGTTTGTTGACTGCTTTGTTATTGTTGCTCAAACTAACGGACTGGCTGTAGGGTTAACTAGTGAGTGAGTGAGTGAGTGAGTGAGTGAGTGAGTGAGTGAGTGAGTGAGTGAGTGAGTGAGTGAGTGATGTGAGTGAGTGAGTGAGTGAGTGAGTGAGTGAGTGAGTGAGTGAGTGAGTGAGTGAGTGAGTGAGTGAGTGAGTGAGTGAGTGAGTGAGTGACAGATTGACACTCTCCTCAAGTAACTAACAAACTGATTCACAAACTGACTTATTTCCGGACTAACTAAGTACTCACTAACTAAGTAACTAGCTAATTAACTGGCTCACTGAATAATTAGCTTACTGACTGATTGACCTAATGACTGACTGACTGTTGATCTTGTGTTCCAGCACAGCTATTGTAGTGATAGTATCGTAGGTCAAATGATAGCTGGGTGAGAGAGAGAGAGATAGCTGGTGAGAGAGAGAGAGAGAGAGAGAGAGAGAGAGAGAAGAGAGAGAGAGAGAGAGAGAGAGAGAGATGTGAGAGAGAGAGAGAGAGAGAGAGAGAGAGAGATGTGAGAGAGAGAGAGAGAGAGAGATGTGAGAGAGAGAGAGAGAGAGAGAGAGAGAGAGAGAGAGAGATGTGAGAGAGAGAGGGAGAGAGAGATGTGAGAGAGAGAGAGAGAGAGAGAGAGATGTGAGAGAGAGAGGGAGAGAGAGAGAGAGGGAGAGAGAGAGAGAGAGAGAGAGAGAGATGTGAGAGAGAGAGAGAGAGAGAGAGAGAGAGAGAGAGAGAGAGAGAGAGAGAGAGAGAGAGAGAGAGAGAGATGTGAGAGAGAGAGGGAGAGAGAGGTGTGTCGCATACCGATGTCCCTGCCTCAGCTGGGATACCGACACAACACAAGATCTCCAGCCCTGCCCAGGTGTGTGTTTTGATGTTGATCATATGTTTTATTGCAGTGTGTTGATTTGTAGAGTTTCAGTTTGTATCTCTGGACCTCTGTTCAGCAGGTGACGGCTGGTTTTCCTCTTGACATCCATGTAGGTTTGACTCGTCCCAAATCATTATGAGTGGTTGAGCTTGGTACCACTGTGATGCCAAAATACGTTCTGGGTCAAGGGCTAACATTATAGACTAACACTATATACAATTCAATTCATATCAATCTGGCATTGTATGTACAATCATATATTTTGACTCCTCACAAGTTATTATGAGTAAATGGTGTAGCTTCGTACTTAAGGTTAGTTTAGAAATATTGAGTCATCATTATGAGTGGTGTAGCTTGGCTGGTACCATGTTAGTTTAAACTTATTGAGTCATTATGAGTTTGATTGATTGATTGAAAACGTTATAACAGATTGCAGAATGGGTACAGTACAGCTCAATACACACAATTGTTAAGGGGATGCAGACCAGAGAAAGACTTTTGTCTTGTTTACATCAGGGTCCCCCATTTTCAATTCATCATAACATGACATACACGACATACAGATAAACAGTACTGTTACATCCAGACATTTATGACATACAAGATATACAAATATACAGTACTGTTTACCCTCTTCCACCCCGAGCCTATTTTCTGAAAATCCGCCTAAAATATATACCTAGGTAAATGGAATATTGCTCCACTTCTACAAGGTCTATTTGCATATTCTTGGTATCTAGGGACATCTACGGACCTCAGGGAATGTATTCACAGTGTCAGAAATATTGTGTCTTTTACTAGGCTTGCTTAAATTGTGATGAAACAAAGGAGAATATGAATTATGATTTTTCTTTGCATCTTTGACAGTGAATAACACCATGCTAATAATGACCAAACATTAAAAACTGCCACTGATCTCGTTCGGTACCTTCTTGAGATCATGTGTACAAAAAATCTAAGGAAATGAATAAAGGGAAGATGATTAAACAGAAGG
This sequence comes from Notolepis coatsorum, assembly GCF_963971535.1. NCBI lineage: Eukaryota > Metazoa > Chordata > Actinopteri > Aulopiformes > Paralepididae > Notolepis > Notolepis coatsorum. Next base: position 51,969,401 of record NC_140170.1, on the reverse strand, counting down.
CTCTGTAGATACAGTACTGAATTCTCCCATCCGGACCAATGCAATTTGAAATATTATTATAGAATATAGAATAGGAGGCTTATAAATTACCTTATTATAGCCAATTCGCACATTTATATATATATACATATATTATCTTTCAAATGCCCGAGTTTAATTTGGATTTAGTATCACCAGGCATGCATAAGAACAGATAATGAAATCTACTGTAATCGACTGTACTTTTATTTTCCCCACAGTGCAACCGTTTTGAAAAGAATGTCAGATCTAATTGTTCCTACATGTTAACAATAGGGAAGAGAAACTTGAAAGCCTTTCAATATTTGTCAAAAACGTTACCTTTTGTGGCTTATTATCCCGAATATTAACAGTTATTGAAATAATTCATACAGAACTCTGAACCTTGAACCCCATCAAATCTTCTAGGAAGTGTAGTTTAAAAAGAATTCAATGCAGAACCATATCTGTGGAACTCTGCTACAAAATGGCCGCAAAAAGACTACAATTCCCATGGTTCAAAATATCCAAAATGGTCGCCCTCGCAGATAGAATTGGTCAAATCGAAAAGTTAAATCTATCTAATGACACTTTTAACCTATTGCTAAACTAACGTATTGATGATAATATACATTCTACATGCTGTTGTGACATGTTCATGATGTTAATACTTGAATACGTTTGAAATTAAAATCGCAACTTTTATACAACAAAAATATTGATTTATGACCAGATATAATTTGCGGTCCGCCGATGGACTGCACCGGGGGAACAGGTTAAGAGAGAGAGTTTCTAAAAGAGAGTATATACATTTGAGGGGGAAGAAACTGTACATTGGAGGGTGTTGGGTGGGGGGGGGGGGGTGTTGGACATTTACAGGGGCCAGTTTCGAATTGCAGCCTCCCGTAGGTTGATTGATTGATTGTGAGTGGTGTAGCTTGTTTTGGTACCAGGTTAGTTTAAACGTATTGAGTCATTATGAGCTGTGTAGCTTGGTTTGGTCTGTCTGTCTGTCTGTCTGTCTGTCTGTCTGTCTGACTGTCTGTCTGTCTGTCTGACTGTCTGTCTGTCTGTCTGTCTGACTGTCTGTCCTGACTGTCTGTCTGTCTGTCTGTCTGTCTGTCCTGTCTGTCTGTCTGTCTGTCTGTCTGTCTGTCTGTCTGTCTGTCTGTCTGTCTGTCTGTCTGTCTGTCTGTCTGTCTGTCTGTCTGTCTGTCTGTCTGTCTGTCTGTCTGTCTGTCTGTCTGTCTGACTGTCTGTCTGTCTGTCTGTCTGTCTGTCTGTCTGTCTGACTGTCTGTCT
>NC_140170.1:51941366-51967902 GCF_963971535.1 Notolepis coatsorum | reverse complement strand
CGTCCATTCCACTACAGACGTTGCCGTTTCTTGCCTTTACACGCTATTATTCCGAAATCAAATCTATATCATAGGTATTATGTTCCATCATGAATGCATGAAAGGGGGGGGGGGGGTCGTTTCTGATTATTTGATTGTCAGTAGCGGCATTCGTATTGAACACTAAAAACGCTTATCAGCCCGATCGGTATAAAAGCATTGCAGGATCAAGCTAAAATGTACGTAAAATCGTCCTTACCTGTGATCGGGAGTATTCCAAAAATAATATTCCAATTGATTCATCGCCATCTGGTACATCCAATGTCCATTTGGTCAACGGCATAATCCACCACAACATATGGATCTGGGATATTTGACGCGCTTCAATGGAACCGGGAGAACCGTTCACCTCGCCCGACAAGGAAAAATTTAACCCGAGACATTTGGCCATTCCACAGGCCAAGATACAAGGTTACAAAGGGTGCTCGATACCGCCGTCTAGCGTGATTCGGCCGGTATTGCACTTTGGCATTCTCAGGATGATTCCCCATGTTAACCCCGAGTCCGTGTGCCTGTAATGAATAGACATATCGAATAAAAGAAATAACGGTCAAATAACAAGTATACTCGTTGTAGGCGTTCAACGATTGGCGCCCAATTACGAGTAAACTCGTCGTTGGCGGGGAATGAGTTAAGAACAGTAGACTATTCTAAAATGATTTTGGTCAGTCATGCACATCCCTAATTTCCATAAGCATTGTCTATGGAGCAGCTCCAAACTTTATACCCAATGACATCATGAGATCGAGTGTTGAACCACAACTACCCCTGCTGGCCGAGGATTGAATCCTTTTTGAACCTTCTCTCCTCGGTCTCCCCTACTCTGTCTCCCTCAGCTGCTCCACTGTCTCAATATAGAGGCGACTGGACTGCCCAATCTCCTTTCAAAACAAACAAAACAAACATATGAATTCTCTGTATGATTTTTTGAATGGGATGGTGTTTCCCATAAGGCTGTCCCCGAACCCTGTTTTTGGGATTCGAACTTCGTCAGGGTTTTCCGAACGGACGTTCGAACCTTCGTTTTTAATTTAAAAAATAATAATAATAAAAAAAAAGCTATTTTTTAATTATATATATATATATATTATTAAAAAAATTCTATCCTCAAACTAAATCCTCAATTTGAATAAAGTTATTAATCTGATTAAATTAGTATTTTTTTTTTATTAAATCAACTTTCCAGACCCAGCCCAGGGAGAAGCCCCAGCCCAACTAAATCAATTAAATCAACTTTCTTTAATGAATATAACTCATCAGTTTCTTTTAATACTATAATATTAGTGTAGCCTAATCTTTATCTGCAACTGTGAAGAAAACAGAAATAATAGAAAAAATTAAAAATTAAAATAAATCTTTTGTATTTTTTTTTAATGAAAATTCTTTAATTGTTGATTTAGAATTCGAATGCCAACGTAACGAACGAAGGTTCGAACGTTTGGGCTCAGCCCTAGTTTCCCATTCATTGAAGAGTTCCTTCCCTCTGTCTGTGTATAGCTAGTCTGTTGCTTCAGTCCCTCTGTGTATAGCTAGTCTGTTGCTTCAGTCCCTCTGTGTATAGCTAGTCTGTTGCTTCAGTCCCTCTGTGTATAGCTAGTCTGTTGCTTCAGTCCCTCTGTGTATAGCTAGTCTGTTGCTTCAGTCCCTCTGTGTATAGCTACTATGTTGCTTCAGTCCCTCTGTGTATAGCTAGTCTGTTGCTTCAGTCCCTCTGTGTATAGCTAGTCTGTTGCTTCAGTCCCTCTGTGTATAGCTACTATGTTGCTTCAGTCCCTCTGTGTATAGCTAGTCTGTTGCTTCAGTCCCTCTGTGTATAGCTACTATGTTGCTTCAGTCCCTCTGTGTATAGCTAGTCTGTTGCTTCAGTCCCTCTGTGTATAGCTACTATGGTGCTTCAGTCCCTCTGTGTATAGCTAGTCTGTTGCTTCAGTCCCTCTGTGTATAGCTACTATGTTGCTTCAGTCCCTCTGTGTATAGCTAGTCTGTTGCTTCAAGTTCAAGTTCAAGTTCAAGTTCTTTAATAGTTGTCATACAGAAGTACAGAATACTTTCATACAAAATGCTTCTTTCTGTTACGCTCCAGAGACTGTGCTAGACAAGATAGTATCAAATAACATAATAACATAATATAGCATGAATTTAGAAGAAGAAAAATGAGGTCACAGTGTTCGGTATAGACATATGTACAATGTTCTGAGTTACCATAATATACAATACACAATACTATGCAGTGTACTAATGTACAGTACTATCTAGTGCAAAGCAGAAATGGGATGAGGTACAATTTTAGGTACAATTTACAGTAAGGTGTACGAGTTGTAGTGCAATCCTTCATCCATAAATATAAAGTGTGGGGAGTGGGTGCTACAGTGTGTTTGTTTAAAGTGGGTGTGTGCTATAAAGTGTGTGGAGTGGGTGCTACAGTGTGTTTGTTTAAAGTGAGTGTGTGCGTGTGGATGTGTGTGCTATGTGCGTTTGGTGGTTGTTGTTGTGTAGTGTTCATTCATTGTTCGTTTAGCAGCCTGATGGCCTGGGGATAGAAGCTTCTTCTGAGTCTTTCTGTGCTCGCCTTGAGACTCCGGTATCGCTTGCCTGACCGCAGCAGTTCAAAGAGGCAGTTGTTCGGGTGACTGGAGTCTTTAATGATTCTCTTAGCCTTGCCCTTGCAACGCTTGTAGTAAATGTTCTGGAGGGTGGGGAGCCCCCCTCCAATTGTGCGTTCGGCTGAACGTGTCACTCTTTGTAGTCTGCTTCGGTCTTGTGCAGTGCTATTCCCAAACCAGGAGGTGATGTTGCCGGTCAAGATGCTCTCTATTGTACATGAGTAGAAGTTCTTAAGGATCTTCTGGCTGACTTGGAACTTCCTTAGGCGCCTGAGGAAGTAGAGGCGTTGTCGTGCCTTCTTCACAACACTGTCAATGTGTGTGGTCCATGTCAAGTCCTCGGATATGTAGGCTCCGAGGTACTTAAAGCTGTTGACTCTCTCAACCGGTGCCCCGTCGATGCTGAGGGGGCTGTAGTCCTTGACCCCCGACCTCCTGAAGTCCACAATCATCTCCTTTGTTTTGCTGACGTTCAGGGAGAGGCTGTTTTCCTGGCACCATCCCGCCAGGACCTTGACCTCTTCCAGGTGCTTCAGTCCCTCTGTGTGTAACTGAGCGGTACAATTCCCTGACTGTATTGAGAGTATGGTATTATTAAACCACTACTTAGTTATGTACTTTAATTACTGGCCATACAGTACATGAATATATCTGATGAACACCCACACAAGAATACGGCAATGACACATAAAGTTCTAGTTAGAGGGATTTATTATTATTAGAGCAAGCAACGGTAGGTTACAGATTGAGAATTATACTTGCGCTTGTAAGGCGAAGAACACTTAAAGTAGGTCAAGAGCGTAAGTCAATGAGAATAGTAAGATGGGTCTAAACTGACGCCACCTGTAGCATAGCAATTACATAAGCCACACGAGTACCAGCTGGAGACACTGGGGGGTTCCCTCCGGGTGTAAGCCGGCAGGGGTAGAGGAATGTTCGGGTGCAAAGTCTGGGTCAACGAGGAATAAAGAAGCTCCAGCTACGGGAGTCGGTACATGTACCCCTTGATCGGCAGACAAAGCAACAGCTATAATCCAAGTATGCTCGACAGCATGGATGAAAGCTAGCCAGCCTCCTCCTAGAGGCGGGCTCGAGGGATGCTCCTCACTGGGTAGATCTCACACGATAGTGGGGTAGACGGTTCTCTGCTCCAGCAGTCACGGTACCAAAGCAATATAATCCAACCAGAAAATGGTTCTGCATTCGCCGGTGTAGATTCTCCTGTGCACTATCCGTCACATTAAACTAGGTTGAACTTGACGTTACTTCACCAAACTATGACACTTTACTATCCTATTCGCACATGTTCTAAGTGCTCTATTTAGACGCAAAGTTGCTCACTTCACTTGGTCGTTGACTCGTGGTGAAGGCTTTACTAGTAATGAACGAACAAGTGCTGCTGTGTACACCTGCGCCGTATTTATACGTAAGGTGAATTATCTAGTGCCAACCTCAGTTCTGTCTCGTATTACTGCGCAAACCTGGACATGTTGAGACATGCCTTGGCGTTGCCTTTGAACTTGCCATTGGGGGTATGGTCGTTGGCGCCTAGGGGTCGCTGTCCAATAGGAGAGCGAATATTATGGTCTGGTTTGTACCCAGGTAAAGGGATATTCTGTGTATATATACAAAGAATATACAAGGGATATCAAACGATATACAAATATTATACAAGGGATATCAAACAATAAATATATATATTCAGTTTAATCTGACCCTTTGTAACACTGTGTATAGCTACTATGGTGCTTCAGTCCCTCTGTGTATAGCTAGTATGTTGCTTCAGTCCCTCTGTGTATAGCTACTATGTTGCTTCAGTCCCTCTGTGTATAGCTAGTATGTTGCTTCAGTCCCTCTGTGTATAGCTACTATGGTGCTTCAGTCCCTCTGTGTATAGCTAGTCTGGTGCTTCAGTCCCTCTGTGTATAGCTACTATGGTGCTTCAGTCCCTCTGTGTATAGCTACTATGGTGCTTCAGTCCCTCTGTGTATAGCTACTATGGTGCTTCAGTCCCTCTGTGTATAGCTACTATGGTGCTTCAGTCCCTCTGTGTATAGCTACTATGGTGCTTCAGTCCCTCTGTGTATAGCTACTATGGTGCTTCAGTCCCTCTGTGTATAGCTACTATGGTGCTTCAGTCCCTCTGTGTATAGTTAGTATGGTGCTTCAGTCCCTCTGTGTATAGTTAGTATGGTGCTTCAGTCCCTCTGTGTATAGCTACTATGTTGCTTCAGTCCCTCTGTGTATAGCTACTATGTTGCTTCAGTCCCTCTGTGTATAGCTACTATGGTGCTTCAGTCCCTCTGTGTATAGCTACTATGGTGCTTCAGTCCCTCTGTGTATAGCTACTATGGTGCTTCAGTCCCTCTGTGTATAGCTAGTCTGTTGCTTCAGTCCCTCTGTGTATAGCTAGTCTGGTGCTTCAGTCCCTCTGTGTATAGCTAGTCTGTTTCTTCAGTCCCTCTGTGTATAGCTAGTCTGTTGCTTCAGTCCCTCTGTGTATAGCTAGTCTGGTGCTTCAGTCCCTCTGTGTATAGCTAGTCTGTTGCTTCAGTCCCTCTGTGTGTAGCTACTATGGTGCTTCAGTCCCTCTGTGTGTAGCTACTATGTTGCTTCAGTCCCTCTGTGTATAGTTAGTATGTTGCTTCAGTCCCTCTGTGTATAGCTACTATGTTGCTTCAGTCCCTCTGTGTATAGCTAGTCTGGTGCTTCAGTCCCTCTGTGTATAGCTAGTCTGTTGCTTCAGTCCCTCTGTGTATAACTACTATGTTGCTTCAGTCCCTCTGTGTATAGCTAGTCTGTTGCTTCAGTCCCTCTGTGTATAGCTACTATGTTGCTTCAGTCCCTCTGTGTATAGCTAGTCTGTTGCTTCAGTCCCTCTGTGTATAGCTAGTCTGGTGCTTCAGTCCCTCTGTGTATAGCTACTATGTTGCTTCAGTCCCTCTGTGTATAGCTAGTCTGGTGCTTCAGTCCCTCTGTGTATAGCTACTATGGTGCTTCAGTCCCTCTGTGTATAGCTAGTCTGGTGCTTCAGTCCCTCTGTGTATAGCTAGTCTGTTTCTTCAGTCCCTCTGTGTATAGCTAGTCTGGTGCTTCAGTCCCTCTGTGTATAGCTAGTCTGTTGCTTCAGTCCCTCTGTGTATAGCTAGTCTGTTTCTTCAGTCCCTCTGTGTATAGCTACTATGTTGCTTCAGTCCCTCTGTGTATAGCTAGCTACTATGTTGCTTCAGTCCCTCTGTGTATAGCTAGTATGTTGCTTCAGTCCCTCTGTGTATAGCTACTATGGTGCTTCAGTCCCTCTGTGTATAGCTAGTCTGGTGCTTCAGTCCCTCTGTGTATAGCTAGTCTGGTGCTTCAGTCCCTCTGTGTATAGCTAGTCTGTTGCTTCAGTCCCTCTGTGTATAGCTAGTCTGTTGCTTCAGTCCCTCTGTGTATAGCTACTATGTTGCTTCAGTCCCTCTGTGTATAGCTAGTCTGTTGCTTCAGTCCCTCTGTGTATAGCTAGTCTGTTGCTTCAGTCCCTCTGTGTATAGCTACTATGTTGCTTCAGTCCCTCTGTGTATAGCTAGTATGTTGCTTCAGTCCCTCTGTGTATAGCTAGTCTGGTGCTTCAGTCCCTCTGTGTATAGCTAGTATGTTGCTTCAGTCCCTCTGTGTATAGCTAGTCTGGTGCTTCAGTCCCTCTGTGTATAGCTAGTCTGGTGCTTCAGTCCCTCTGTGTATAGCTAGTCTGTTGCTTCAGTCCCTCTGTGTATAGCTACTATGGTGCTTTAGTCCCTCTGTGTATAGCTACTATGGTGCTTCAGTCCCTCTGTGTATAGCTACTATGGTGCTTCAGTCCCTCTGTGTATAGCTACTATGTTGCTTCAGTCCCTCTGTGTATAGCTACTATGGTGCTTCAGTCCCTCTGTGTATAGCTAGTCTGTTGCTTCAGTCCCTCTGTGTATAGCTACTATGTTGCTTCAGTCCCTCTGTGTATAGCTAGTATGTTGCTTCAGTCCCTCTGTGTATAGCTAGTCTGGTGCTTCAGTCCCTCTGTGTATAGCTAGTATGTTGCTTCAGTCCCTCTGTGTATAGCTAGTCTGGTGCTTCAGTCCCTCTGTGTATAGCTAGTCTGGTGCTTCAGTCCCTCTGTGTATAGCTAGTCTGTTGCTTCAGTCCCTCTGTGTATAGCTACTATGGTGCTTTAGTCCCTCTGTGTATAGCTACTATGGTGCTTCAGTCCCTCTGTGTATAGCTACTATGGTGCTTCAGTCCCTCTGTGTATAGCTACTATGTTGCTTCAGTCCCTCTGTGTATAGCTACTATGGTGCTTCAGTCCCTCTGTGTATAGCTACTATGTTGCTTCAGTCCCTCTGTGTATAGCTACTATGGTGCTTCAGTCCCTCTGTGTATAGCTACTATGGTGCTTCAGTCCCTCTGTGTATAGCTAGTCTGGTGCTTCAGTCCCTCTGTGTATAGCTAGTCTGTTGCTTCAGTCCCTCTGTGTATAGCTACTATGGTGCTTCAGTCCCTCTGTGTATAGCTAGTCTGGTGCTTCAGTCCCTCTGTGTATAGCTACTATGGTGCTTCAGTCCCTCTGTGTATAGCTACTATGGTGCTTCAGTCCCTCTGTGTATAGCTAGTCTGGTGCTTCAGTCCCTCTGTGTATAGCTAGTCTGTTGCTTCAGTCCCTCTGTGTATAGCTACTATGTTGCTTCAGTCCCTCTGTGTATAGTTAGTATGGTGCTTCAGTCCCTCTGTGTATAGCTAGTCTGGTGCTTCAGTCCCTCTGTGTATAGCTAGTATGTTGCTTCAGTCCCTCTGTGTATAGCTAGTCTGGTGCTTCAGTCCCTCTGTGTATAGCTAGTATGTTGCTTCAGTCCCTCTGTGTATAGCTAGTCTGGTGCTTCAGTCCCTCTGTGTATAGCTAGTCTGGTGCTTCAGTCCCTCTGTGTATAGCTAGTCTGTTGCTTCAGTCCCTCTGTGTATAGCTACTATGGTGCTTCAGTCCCTCTGTGTATAGCTACTATGGTGCTTCAGTCCCTCTGTGTATAGCTACTATGGTGCTTCAGTCCCTCTGTGTATAGCTACTATGTTGCTTCAGTCCCTCTGTGTATAGCTACTATGGTGCTTCAGTCCCTCTGTGTATAGCTACTATGTTGCTTCAGTCCCTCTGTGTATAGCTACTATGGTGCTTCAGTCCCTCTGTGTATAGCTACTATGGTGCTTCAGTCCCTCTGTGTATAGCTAGTCTGGTGCTTCAGTCCCTCTGTGTATAGCTAGTCTGTTGCTTCAGTCCCTCTGTGTATAGCTACTATGGTGCTTCAGTCCCTCTGTGTATAGCTAGTCTGGTGCTTCAGTCCCTCTGTGTATAGCTACTATGGTGCTTCAGTCCCTCTGTGTATAGCTACTATGGTGCTTCAGTCCCTCTGTGTATAGCTAGTCTGGTGCTTCAGTCCCTCTGTGTATAGCTAGTCTGTTGCTTCAGTCCCTCTGTGTATAGCTACTATGTTGCTTCAGTCCCTCTGTGTATAGTTAGTATGGTGCTTCAGTCCCTCTGTGTATAGCTAGTCTGGTGCTTCAGTCCCTCTGTGTATAGCTACTATGTTGCTTCAGTCCCTCTGTGTATAGTTAGTATGGTGCTTCAGTCCCTCTGTGTATAGCTAGTCTGGTGCTTCAGTCCCTCTGTGTATAGCTAGTCTGGTGCTTCAGTCCCTCTGTGTATAGCTAGTCTGGTGCTTCAGTCCCTCTGTGTATAGCTAGTCTGTTGCTTCAGTCCCTCTGTGTATAGCTAGTCTGTTGCTTCAGTCCCTCTGTGTATAGCTACTATGTTGCTTCAGTCCCTCTGTGTATAGCTAGTCTGTTGCTTCAGTCCCTCTGTGTATAGCTAGTCTGTTGCTTCAGTCCCTCTGTGTATAGCTACTATGTTGCTTCAGTCCCTCTGTGTATAGCTAGTATGTTGCTTCAGTCCCTCTGTGTATAGCTAGTCTGGTGCTTCAGTCCCTCTGTGTATAGCTAGTATGTTGCTTCAGTCCCTCTGTGTATAGCTAGTCTGGTGCTTCAGTCCCTCTGTGTATAGCTAGTCTGGTGCTTCAGTCCCTCTGTGTATAGCTAGTCTGTTGCTTCAGTCCCTCTGTGTATAGCTACTATGGTGCTTCAGTCCCTCTGTGTATAGCTACTATGGTGCTTCAGTCCCTCTGTGTATAGCTACTATGGTGCTTCAGTCCCTCTGTGTATAGCTACTATGTTGCTTCAGTCCCTCTGTGTATAGCTACTATGGTGCTTCAGTCCCTCTGTGTATAGCTACTATGTTGCTTCAGTCCCTCTGTGTATAGCTACTATGGTGCTTCAGTCCCTCTGTGTATAGCTACTATGGTGCTTCAGTCCCTCTGTGTATAGCTAGTCTGGTGCTTCAGTCCCTCTGTGTATAGCTAGTCTGTTGCTTCAGTCCCTCTGTGTATAGCTACTATGGTGCTTCAGTCCCTCTGTGTATAGCTAGTCTGGTGCTTCAGTCCCTCTGTGTATAGCTACTATGGTGCTTCAGTCCCTCTGTGTATAGCTACTATGGTGCTTCAGTCCCTCTGTGTATAGCTAGTCTGGTGCTTCAGTCCCTCTGTGTATAGCTAGTCTGTTGCTTCAGTCCCTCTGTGTATAGCTACTATGTTGCTTCAGTCCCTCTGTGTATAGTTAGTATGGTGCTTCAGTCCCTCTGTGTATAGCTAGTCTGGTGCTTCAGTCCCTCTGTGTATAGCTACTATGTTGCTTCAGTCCCTCTGTGTATAGTTAGTATGGTGCTTCAGTCCCTCTGTGTATAGCTAGTCTGGTGCTTCAGTCCCTCTGTGTATAGCTAGTCTGTTGCTTCAGTCCCTCTGTGTATAGCTACTATGTTGCTTCAGTCCCTCTGTGTGTAGCTACTATGGTGCTTCAGTCCCTCTGTGTATAGCTACTATGGTGCTTCAGTCCCTCTGTGTATAGCTACTATGTTGCTTCAGTCCCTCTGTGTATAGCTACTATGGTGCTTCAGTCCCTCTGTGTATAGCTACTATGGTGCTTCAGTCCCTCTGTGTATAGCTAGTCTGTTTCTTCAGTCCCTCTGTGTATAGCTAGTCTGTTGCTTCAGTCCCTCTGTGTATAGCTAGTCTGGTGCTTCAGTCCCTCTGTGTATAGCTAGTCTGTTGCTTCAGTCCCTCTGTGTATAGCTAGTCTGGTGCTTCAGTCCCTCTGTGTATAGCTAGTCTGTTGCTTCAGTCCCTCTGTGTATAGCTAGTCTGTTGCTTCAGTCCCTCTGTGTATAGCTACTATGGTGCTTCAGTCCCTCTGTGTATAGCTAGTCTGGTGCTTCAGTCCCTCTGTGTATAGCTAGTCTGGTGCTTCAGTCCCTCTGTGTATAGCTAGTCTGTTGCTTCAGTCCCTCTGTGTATAGCTAGTCTGTTGCTTCAGTCCCTCTGTGTATAGCTAGTCTGTTGCTTCAGTCCCTCTGTGTATAGCTACTATGTTGCTTCAGTCCCTCTGTGTATAGCTACTATGGTGCTTCAGTCCCTCTGTGTATAGCTACTATGGTGCTTCAGTCCCTCTGTGTGTAGCTACTATGTTGCTTCAGTCCCTCTGTGTATAGCTAGTCTGTTGCTTCAGTCCCTCTGTGTATAGCTAGTCTGGTGCTTCAGTCCCTCTGTGTATAGCTAGTATGTTGCTTCAGTCCCTCTGTGTATAGCTACTATGTTGCTTCAGTCCCTCTGTGTATAGCTAGTCTGTTGCTTCAGTCCCTCTGTGTATAGCTAGTCTGTTGCTTCAGTCCCTCTGTGTATAGCTACTATGTTGCTTCAGTCCCTCTGTGTATAGCTAGTCTGTTGCTTCAGTCCCTCTGTGTATAGCTACTATGTTGCTTCAGTCCCTCTGTGTATAGCTAGTATGGTGCTTCAGTCCCTCTGTGTATAGCTACTATGTTGCTTCAGTCCCTCTGTGTATAGCTAGTCTGTTGCTTCAGTCCCTCTGTGTATAGCTACTATGTTGCTTCAGTCCACTCTGGATGCACTCAGTCTCTGTGTGTCGTATTCTGAGATGAATATCAGTAGATGAATAGCGTATTGTGTTGTTGTGGATATATTTAGTTGTTCACTGAAGTGGAGATGGAAACATGGCTCCATTGTGTTCATATCCAGTATTCTTACTGTAATTTATCATGGCACTGGGAAGGCGGTGGCCATTTTGGAACTGGGACCCTAGCCCCTTCTCTGTTTGTCAATGTCAATGTAAATGTTCTAGACTTGTCCTTGTAGGCCGAGCAGTGGACTAAATGTACAGGACTTGTCCTTGCAGGCAGAGCAGTTGTTCAGGTGGAATCAGGAAAATGCTAAATGTCTAGGGAAATATGTCGTTTGTAATGAACTCTCTCTCTATCACATGCTTTTTAGTACTGCACTGTGTTCTGCCCTGGAGGACAGCAAGTGGGAGGCACACATATATATAGACACCAGGATGTGTGTGTGTGTGTGTGTGTGTGTGTGTGTGTGTGTGTGTGTGTGTGTGTGTGTGTGTGTGTGTGTGTGTGTGTGTGTGTGTGTGTGTGTGTGTGTGTGTGTGTGTGTGTGTGTGTGTGTGTGCGCGTGTGCGCGCGTGTGTGTGTGTGTGTTGGAAGCAGTGCCTCTCCTTTTCTCTCCTATCTACTTGACAGTGCACAGGAAGAGAGACAGCAGAGAGATAGTGAGATAGAGGAAGAGAGGAAGAGGAGAGAGAGAGAGGGAGAGGGAGGAAAATGTTATAGAACAAGTTGATGAGTCATCACTATTCTGCAACAAAGCATTGAATCAGTCGGTGGATGTGATGAGAACATTTGCTTATCTGCAGTTCTAGAAGATATACATATTATTGTTGTGTCCATGAGGTTTATATTCTAGCATTGCTATTTGCTAGAAGGTCATATTCCACCACAGAGCTGTCTCTACGCCTGTACGTCCCAGCCTGCTAAACACCTCCGCCCCAAGAGAGACAACATTTGTACCAAATCTGGACATCCGTGACCAAAATCATTTGAAAAATAATGTGGCTATAAGTAGAGTTGTTCCGATACCGATACCAGTATCGGATATGCCGCCGATACTGCCTAAAATGCTGGTATCGGCGAGTACCCTCTAATGCTGCACTCTGATACCACGTAATTTATCAACAACACTGCGGTCTGTTGAGTGAGCATTATAAAACAAACGTGTGTTTAACCGGCCGTGAATTAAAGTGTCAATGCTGTTTGTCATTTTAACAGCAGATACTTTCTTAAATGCCATCCTCCCGACAGAGCGGTGTTGACTGGGAGCTCTGATGGGTTCGCTTGGTGGTGTTATTAGCATTGAACAGCTAACCAAAAGCTAGCGTTAACTAACGTTAAAGGTTTAGCCATAACGTTACCTTGGCTAAAGTTGGGGCTATTCATAATCCAGCAATAATGGCTGCAGACCTGCAAGCAAAGTACAGCAAGTTGGCAAAGGAGTATTCCAACGTAAATCACATTTTCACCAGTAACGTTAGTCTTTCCATCTGCCGGTAGCTCATGCTAGCTAACCTAGCTCACGTTAGCGTTGTCACTGAACCACCTCGCGTACACAATTAATGACATGTTGCGGACAGCCATATCGGTGACAATGTTTAGCTTTTAGTGCCAAATGATAAGAGTCTGAGGCGGGGTCTCAAAAGAGAATGTTGAATATTTATTGTGCAAAAATCACAACAGAGCCTCTACTACTAACTGAACCGGAGCCTTCTGGTAGCAAGTGCAGCAACTAATAATGTCCGTGTGGATCATTGGAGTAGGGTATATCTGCAGTGCTGCAGCCCCACTCATTGATTAATGATACTAATACAAATCTATACAATCACCTGTTGTTGAATAAATACCATTACTTTCTAGTTATTACTAAAAAACAGTATATATAAAACAGTAGCTGTATATTTAAAATATAATTATAATTTATATAATTTTTTTAAAAAAAAAATTTTTAATGTATGCACTGGTATCGGATCAGTATCGGTATCGGCCGATACCCAAAGCTTAGGTCGGATCGGAAAGGAAAAAATGGTATCGGAACATCTCTAGCTATAAGTTAACGTTGAATTGGGGGTATATACAGAGTATCACAAATAACCAAAAGCTTGTTTGTGCATTTATGAGTTATGCAGTGATGTAGTTATCAGAAAAGTAAGCTATCTTTTCTGGAAACCATACCTGGCTGCGGTCATCATCGTTTCCATGGACACCGTGAATAAACCAGGCTGCACAGACATGAAAGGATTTAACCTTTTTCAACCTTTTCTTATTTTCGGTTCTTGTTTATAAAAGAGACCAGGTAACACACACACGCACGCACGCACACACGCACGCACACACACACACACGCACGCACACACGCACGCACACACTTACTTACTTACTTACACACACACACACACACACACACACACACACACACACACACACACACACACACACACACACACACACCTGTCCTGTCACCTCTGTACTTTCCCTGAAATTAAATAACTAAAATGATACAACAGGTAGTTCCGATCACGCATTGTGATTGGTCGAGAGCGTTCTAAACAGTGAGTATATTCATGATACACTCACGGTTAAATCACCATGAATATATACCACTGCGAACCCCCTCCGCTTTAGAATGTTGTAGAAAGTTTCAACTGCCATTCATCAAATGAAAACTGTGTCAACATGACCTACTGCGCAAACAACGTTACGTTTGATTTAACGTACCCGTTAACCATAAACGAGTGGATAGATAAAGAGGACGGGCCTACATCTACCGGTATTCAGAAACACAGCATTATTAGACGTGCTGCCGATCCAACGAGAGACGAGCTGGACGCGCTGGAGAAAAGCCTAAATGAAGTCAACACCACCAAGTGGACGGCCTGGGCATTGAACTGGCCCAACTCCCAGGAACTGTCCAAGGTGCTGATCCCTCAACTAGGGATGCACCGATCCGACTTTTTCAGTCCCGATACCGATACCTGGGTTTGGGTATCGGCCAATACCGATACCGATCCGATACCCATTGTCCAATTTTTTTTTTCAAAAAAATACTAATTAAAATAAAATTTATCCACAATGGATCACAAGTGTATTTTTGATTTGTTGTAAACAAAGACAGAAAATAAACTTCATTCATTCAATTAATAAACTGTATGCCTCACTGTCACTGTTGTGTGGAAGAGACTGAGATCATTATTTTGTGCAAGGCAACATCAGGCTTGACTTAAAACATTACTTTCCTAACTTAGTGAAACTAAATGTAACAAATTAACACATAGATATAAATGTACTGAATGGTTATTTCTTATTTTATTTTTTATTAAAAAAAAGAAAAAAGAAATCCGATATATATATATATTTTTTACCGATACCCGATCCAGCTATTTTACTGATATCGGCGGCCGATACCGATACCAATATCGGATCGGTGCATCCCTACCCCCAAGGTGCTGATGACTTTCTCCGACTTTCGCTTGCGTTAGACCAATACGTCATTAGTTTGCGTTGCCAAGCTTGTTGATAGTCTACTCCAACTATTTGTCTACGCCAAGTTCACTGAAATCGATATAAAAGACCCTAGAATTGTTTTTCCCGACGGTGCAAACGGCTGGATGAAAGCAATAATACACTCGGAAGCCTGTGGTATGTCGTGAATATTGCCACGGCTGTGAGGCGCCCGCAGGCATGAGAGCGAACTTCTCATGTATTATTGCTTAATTAACTCATCTTTGGTTCTTATTTATAAAAGAGGCAAAACATATGGGAAGGGGGGGTCAATAATATAATATTATGTATTCAATATGTTTAGGGGAAATAATTCGACAGTAGCAAAAGTAGTAGCATTGGTTTGACAGTGGAACGTAAGTGGAACATCGTCCAACCATTCGTCCCAGGTCAGCCTACAGATTCACTTCCATTCAATTTGAGCACCTCGTCTAAATATACAACTTCTGAAGTATAAACAACCTATATAAGCAATATTCCATATATTTTTCTCTGTCAAATATACATATTTTTTTTGGATAATGTTGCCATTATCTAGGCAATATTATAAAGGAATTATTTCTTACTCTTACTCGAGGTGTAGTTTGACCAACTGTCAACTTTCCACAGAATATTTAGAATCTTTCTTCCAGCAAGGCAGCAGGTAACTATGGTAACCACTCCCTACGCATTCCATGCATACATAGATATACAGCACACTCAAACCTACAATAAATTGACCGGATCTGCTTTTAAGATGCATCAAATGCCAAAACAAACACATACATTTGTCTGTTTTTTTTTTTTATATATTTTCCCCTCCTTTTTCCTCCGATTTTCTCCCATCCCAATGTTAGTCATTATGCCATTTCCCAATCCCCTTCCTGGTCGCTGCGCACTTACCCCCCACAGTCGGTCTGGGAGAGTGGAGGCTATCACGTGCTTCCTCCGACACACGTCCAGCCAATCAACCGCTTCTTTTCACCTGGCATAGCGCGGACTCTCACTGAGAGGGTGTAACGTGTGGAAGGATCACACTACCCCCCTTAGATCCTATCCGCGCTGAGCAGGCGCCCCGACCGAACTGTAGGAGTCGCTGTTTACAACGACCCGGACTCTCCCCGACAGCTTTCCCACCCTCTAATACTGCCAATTGTATTAGTGTGAACGGCCAGCCAAGCTGGTGACAACGCCGGGAGCTGGATTCGAACAGGCGAATCCAGCGTCTCCGGCGTTGGTGACGAACGCAATCTCCACTACACCACCTGACCGCCTACAGTTGTCTGTTTTTTTGAAATTATTAGTTTGTTTATACTTCAAAAGGATGATACTGTATTTAGACTAGGTCCCTGACTCCCTGTAATAAACAGAATGTCCAGTCAGGTATCTTTAGTTGAGGTAATACTTTATCTCCGTTGTTGAGCATGTACAAAAGAACCACATGCAGTCAGTAGCGTGAGTCAGTCTAACGTCGTAAAACTCAGTGTTACCACACTGACGTACTGCAGGTTACCGTAATGACTCTAATACTCTGACAGTCCCCAGAATGAATGGAGGTGAATGAGGAGCCTGGCACTTGGGAGGAATGGTGGTGTTGTCAGCAGATGACAGGGACAGCAGTGGTTGCTAGTTTACTTGTAGCTTACCTTAATTTTTTTATTATTTTTTTTATTGAGATACAAGATCTCTTTTGCAAGGGAGACCGGGCCAAGATGAGTGCAATAACATTTGCAATATATCAGACAGCAATAAAATGTGCGGTACATCACACAAGAACATAATAAAAGTGCATGTATACAATATACAATACATCACATGTAAACACAAAAACACAAAACAGAATAGTCTACATAATAGTAAAAGTGTATGGGCGGCTACGTGGCGCAGTGGGCAAGGCGCTCGCAACGAATGCTGGAGACTAGGCTCGAACCTCCTGTTCGAGCCCCGCTCTCCACATTGCTTTCAGTTTAGCTGGTCGTCCACAGTAATACACATTGGCCGTATTACGGGGAGGGAAACTGAAGGGTGGGGATCGGGCGTTGTGGACAGCGACTCCTACAGGTCGGTTGGTGCGCCTGCGCAGTAGAATCAAGAAGCGACGGGGGCGGGGCCCCTCCAAAGCCCAGACCCCCGACGCTGAAAGATCGAGCCGCGCAGGTGAAAAGATGCGACTGCTGTTACCTCGAGTATCGGAGGGGACTCGTGCTATGTATGACTTAGTCCACATTGCAGCCGGCTTGTGGGAGGCAAGAAACAACGTTCAAAGACAGGGGAGGGTTGAATTGGACGATATGAAAATTGGGATGGGAGAAAAATAGAAAAATGGGAGATAAAGTGGATAAAAAAAAATAGTAAAAGTGTATGACAGTAAAATACAGGGTAATATAGTAATTAAGCAGTTGGGACCCGACTACAGAAAGCAGCGACATTCTTCTTGTAGGAAGTAATGTAATACAGATTTAAATTCGCCGAGAGAGACCAGGGTGTCTAAGTGGATATGGTCCTGTAGCCCATTCCATGCCCAAGGTGCGAAGCTTGAGAAAGCTGTTCTTCCTAGTTCAGTGTGTATTCTCGGCAGAGGTAAAACTGCTGAAACTTGACAAGTTGTACAAGTTGTTCAAGGTTGCTGCTTTCATCTCAAGATCAGAAATTCTAAATCCATTTTGGTCATTTTGTTGTTCCTAAATAACAAACTTCTTCTTCATGATATGTGAATATTGGGTTAAGGTAGGAGGAGCTCAGTTGACCTGGACGTTCACGCTGGAGCACTTGCTTTAGTCTCTGTTTTGGTTCGAATAGCATACTACTCTCAAGTTTCAAGTTTTCAAGTTTCTTTAATAGTTGTCATACAGAAATACAGAATACTTTTATACAAAATGCTTCTTACTGTTACGCTCCAGAGACTGTGCTAGACAAGATAAGTATGAAATAAAATAGTATAGCATGTAAAATAGAAGTAAAAATAGAGGTCACAGTGTTCAGTATAGACATATGTACAATGTTCGATGCAGAATAGAAGTAACTGAGTTACCATACAATATACTATGCAATGTACTAATATACAATACTATATAGTGCAAAGCAGAAATGGGATGAGGTACAATTTAGGTAAAATGTACAGTAAGGTGTACGAGTTGTAGTGCAAATCCTTTACCAATAAATATAAAGTGTGTTTAGGTGATCTAAAGTGTGGAGAGTGGGTGCTGCAGTGTGTTGTTTGTTTAAAGTGAGTATGTGCGTGTGGATGTGTGTGCTGTGTGCATTTGATGGTTGTTGCATAGTGTTTATTGTTCGTTGAGCAGCCTGATGGCCTGGGGATAGAAGCTTCTTCTGACTTCTGAGTCTTTCTGTGCTCGCCTTGAGACTCCGGCATCGCTTGCCTGATCACAGCAGTTCAAAGAGGCAGTTGTTCGGGTGGCTGGAGTCCTTGATGATTTTCTTAGCCTTACCCCTGCACCGCTTGTTGTAAATGTTCTGGAGGGTGGGGAGCCCCCCTCCAATTGTGCGTTCGGCTGAACGTGCCACTCTCTGTAGTCTGCTTCGGTCTTGTGCAGTGCTATTCCCAAACCAGGAGGTGATGTTGCCGGTCAGGATGCTCTGTATTGTACATGAGTAGAAGTTCTCTGACATCTTTACTCTGCTATCCTATGTGTTACCCTATGATGCTGTCCCTCATCTGAACCGTCTATCTCTATCACTCTAACCCGTCTAGATATGAAATGGTGCAGGATCTAAACGTCCTCTCTCTCTCTGTGTGTCTGCAGGGAGCCCGTCTCGTGCCCTGTCCACCATGTCTCTGGCGGTGCGGCCGTCGCGGCGCGTCGTCTCCAGGGCCATCACTAGGAGCCAGAGCTTCGCTGGAGTCAACAGCTACGACCACAAACCATACAGGTAACACACACACTGTTACATTCAAGCCTAAAATATGGCTTGTGTAGGCCTTGAATGTAAAGTGGTGGACACAGGACACTGGACAAGAGTTTATAAAAAATAACAATATTTATTTGAACAGCTATTTAAATGGACAAAAAAGAGTAGGAGCTGGGTGTTCCAGACTCCAAAGTTCAATAACAAAACGAATGCACATAGGCCAAAAGAACAAACAGCAAAAATAGACAGGCAAGCAGTGAGAGCAGGTGAGACTCTGGTGAGCTGATATCTCTTGTGAAGTGGGAGACACTGCAGCCTGCACTCTGCTCTGCTTTGTAGGGGCCATTTTACATGGAAAACAAAAACAACAGGAAGAAACAGTGTGTCAATCACAGACCAGAGACCACCAATTAGTGACAGCACACTTAGGCCATGTCCCCACGTATCTGGATCTTTTGCCAAACTCACATTTTATTCCACGATTGGGCCTTTCATCCACACGTAAAGGGTGTTTTCAGAGACATAAACGGAGATTTTCTTAAACGCATTTTAAAGTGAATCCGTTCAGTGGATCCATGCAGCCACTGTAAACGCATAGTCTAGATAAACGATGACGCCACAGCTCACTACGCATGCTCAGACTGTGGCGGGCCGTAATAATATCTGGCCCGTCAGATTGTTTGGCGAATATTACTTTACTATTTCTCTAATATATATCAGACCGACTATAGGCTAGCTAGGCTATATATTTCAGCTATAATGTCCTAACAGAGAAACTACCACCACCTAAAACATCCTTATTACACCTTGTTTTATCCATATAGGCAGTAGCGCTTTGAAGTAATAATAACTTCGGTGGACTTGGTGCTGAAATGTCATTCAAACTATCCTTACTTATATATGCGACGACGGCACCACACGTGAACAGTACAATGCAATTAATGAATGTCTTGTTGTAATTAGTATATATATAGTTTGTGATAAGGACTCGCCATATTTAGTTTCAGAATCCAGATATTGTTAGCCCCTTTCGTGACTGTGATGCACCGAGTGAATCCACAGTCACTTGCTCCTCAATAGGAAACCAGCCTAGATTTACCCTGAAGGACTGGTTCTAACCGAACCGTTCGTTATGCAAGTATCACAGAGAAATGTCAAAGGTACTCACAGTTGCACGAGGGTATTGAGCGATTTTGCAGGTCAACAGAGGCCTTTTCTGTTAGTAGTTAGAATAGGACGGTTCTGATGTTCGGAACCATAGCCCAATGTCCTACTTACCAATGATGTTATTGATTGGGATAATCCTGTCTCAGCACGGTCCATGTGGTTCCTCCTACTAGCTCCGGCTAGTTAACTATACAGAAGTTCCCATACTACAGAACTACATTTACATTTAGTAATTTTGTCGACGCTTTTATCCAAAGCAACTTACAAATTGTGTACAAGTCAGCAGGAGGGGTGCACCTCTGGCAGGCCAGCTACTGTAAGTGGTATTGTTTGTTCAGCAGTGCAGAACTTGAGTCCTACACTCTGACTGCATAGTAGTATAGACTAATAAGTTCAAGTTTCTTTAATAGTTGTCATACAGAAGTACAGAATACTTTTATACAAAATGCTTCTTACTGTTACGCTCCAGAGACTGTGCTAGACAAGATAAGTATGAAATAAAATAGTATAGCATGTAATAGAAGTAAAAATAGAAGTCACAGTGTTCAGTATAGACATATGTACAATGTTCGATGCAGAATAGAAGTAACTGAGTTACCATACAATATACAATATACTATGCAATGTACTAATATACAATACTATATAGTGCAAAGCAGAAATGGGATGAGGTACAAGCATAGTAGGTAGTAGTAAAGGCATAGCATATAGTAGTATAGAGACAAGTAGCATAGTAGCATAAGACAGTAAGAAGGTTCATTTTATTTATTCAGATATTGATTGAGGAAGTGTGTTTTTAACTATCCCCTTGAGTGTTTTCAGGAGAGGAGAGGTTGATGTTGCAGTTTAATTAATAAATCATGTGAGGCTAATCTGATGCCATCTCCGGATCCCCCTTCATGTAGATTAACAGCCTAAACGTTCTGTCGGCCTAGATGTGGTTCCAATGCCGCTAGCCTGGTATGGTGGTACCTTTAGACGACTAACTAATGATGCTGTCTGCTGCTTAATCACATGCATGGGGAAGCCTGATGTTATAATCAGAGGCGCTACATAATGAGAACTTTGAATGGAGAAATCTAAAGACGGTGGCAACAACAAAACCATTTGCTACAAAAACAAACATATTCAGAGAAGATAATAACAGTTCATGTGATTTTATGTTGAGTAAAATTCACTAGAGGTCGGATGTCCGCCTGGCAACCTCTTCGTTTCTCAGGGGGCCAATGCAGCCAAGCTCTCAATACACAGAGCACACTGGTAAGTGTTTATGTCTGATTGGATGATAGGATTCAGGTTAATGCCCCTTTAACATTAGTATTAATCAATGGGTCTCATTCTCCAAGGACTTACGACAAAAAGGGCTTTCTCTTAGGGCCATTTGAGACCTTTTCGGGCAAGACATGAATATAGACAATATATTATAATATAATATTAATTATATGTGTTTTATTGGGACGCTTGGTGAATCCCAAAATCTTCCCGAAAAGGTCTCAAATGGCCCTAAGAGAAAGCCCTTTTTGTCGTAAGCCCAAGTCCTTGGTGAATGAGACCCAATGTGTTGAAATGAGATAAGATATTTATGTTGCACATAAATTAGGCCTGTGATTATAACTAAATAATTGCAATAAATTATATCGTAATTTTAAGACCATTTTATGACACTCATATAATAGTATTATAACCTGAGCATCTGTCTTAATTTTGCCGCAACCAAAGTTGGCATTGCAGGGCTCTCGCATGCAAGCAAATTGGTCGCATATGCAACCTTTTTTGGGGAAGTGCTGTTAATATTTGGCTCAGTGGCACTTGTGTGAATGGGGGTGAAATCGAATGGTTAATTCAAAACAAAGATACAGTCATCTAATCTATTTTAAGATAATATTTTGACATATTGCACTGGTATTGCTTAACACATTGGCCGCCAACGACGATAATATACGCGTTTGTCCGACAACCGTTGAACGCCAACCACGTGTATATATACGTTATTTGATCGGTATTTCTTTTATTCTATATTTCTATTCATTACAGGCCCACTGACTCTGGGTTAAAGGAAAACTCCAACATTTTGGGAAATTAGCTTATTTAACATCTTCCCTGGAGTTAGACAAGAAGATACATACCTTTTTTGTCTCTGTGCGTGCATTTAACTTTGGGAACAGTCACTCCGTTAGCGTAGCTTAGCTTCATCACTGGAAGTGGGGGGGGACAATAGCCTGACGTTCCCTTACAGTGTATACAGTCACCAAATACACTCCAAATACAACTCCAAAACGTTCATGTAAACATGTTGTGACCTGTGTATTTACCACGTGGAGAAATAAAAAATTATTGAATTAGACAATTACGTTTTCTAAGCAAATATACTCTGAACAATTTTTTGCCTAAGCACTCGTCTCTGCGCGCAGCCAGTTATTTCTACATGAAGCCGTGTTTGTGGACATTCTCATTAATTCAAAGGATCCGAACCGATTGAAGTTTATGGATACCATGACTTAAAATCCTCTTACCGTGACGATTAAAAGCCTCCCCAATTTAGAAAACAGTAATCCAATGGCTGGTATTGATAATATAATACTAACTACTGCACGTAGCTAACCGGAGCTAACACAGAACAGGACGGTCAGTAAAGCAAATATAATGACTTCCTTTCTGGGGTTTTCAAAATAAAAGTGCGACGTTTATAGCAGCGGAAAACTTTTATTTTGTACATTATCTAACGTTAACACGAACCTAAACTAACTTTAGGTTAGTTGTAACGTTAGTTTACATAAAAATCTCTTAGGTCCCGAAACGCTTGCAGGCCGTTTTTATCATATATATCCCCCAGAGTATGAACTCCTCTCCTCTCCCATTGAGGAATATTAACAGGTTGGTGCCCAACAAGTAGTTGGTTATGAAAAATTGGTGAGTCGCGGTGCCATGGGCAATTTGACAACACAAGACCTCTGTACGTTACGCCATGTTTGAATTACGTGGGATATGATCGGCCCCTATCGTAATTGGCATTTTGATATAAGGATATTGGAGTATAGCGTTTCTATACCTTTCCGTGAACGTCTACAAAAAAAACGCGTTGCAATCTGGTGAAAAATGGCGGAGCTGGGGAGCTCCCGTAGCTCACCGCATATCTCGCCGCTATTTCTGCGTCGGGGAAAACCGTGCTCGTCACGGATCTGGGGGACACGAGTTCGATTCCCGGACCCGCCGTCATTTCTCAGAATGTCTTCCCCTGCTCTACGTCCCATTTTCAACCTGTTTCTGTCGGTCATGCTTGACCAGAAAAGCGATAAACGCTAAAAAAGAAAGTAAAAAAAAATAATAATAATGGCGGAGCTATGGACATTATACATGAAAATGCACAGTCTTTGCTGCCCTGTAACAGGCGCCTGGTGGTACTAAATCCAGATTTAACTCTGCCATTGGAAAGAGGAGATTTGACCTGATCCATAGATGTATGACTTGGCCATAATAAGGTAATTTATAGGCCTGATATTCTATATTCTATATTCATATTTCAAATGGCATGTGTCCAGATGATAAAATTCAGTACTGTATCTACAAAAAAAACTGTAAATCATCTGCCCTTTATACATTTTTTGTACATTTGATCTCAAGAAGGTGCTGCATGAGCTCAGTGGCAATTGTTCATGTCTGGTCAATGTTAGCACAGTGTTATTCACCGTCAAAGATGAAAAAAAAGAAAATAATAATAATTGATATTCTCCTTTGGTTCATTACAATTTACTCAAGCATAGTAACAGACACAATATTTCTGACACTGGGATATACCTTGTAGAAGTGGAGCAATCTTCCATTTACTTGGGTATGTACTTTTAGACAAATGTTCTGAAAATATGGCTAGGGCTTAAGAGGTTAAACAATTCCATTTCAAACAACAGACTGTATCTGTATCTTCATCTTACTGTATCTATCTTCATGACTGTATCTGACTGAGTGACACAATTGCCATATAAAGCCTGA
Source organism: Notolepis coatsorum (assembly GCF_963971535.1). Classification (NCBI taxonomy): domain Eukaryota; kingdom Metazoa; phylum Chordata; class Actinopteri; order Aulopiformes; family Paralepididae; genus Notolepis; species Notolepis coatsorum. The sequence continues at coordinate 51,944,736 of NC_140170.1, read as the reverse complement.
CATTTCTTGCCTTTCCTGATGCAACAATAGTCTACAGTATTATGAGTTAACTGTGGTTTATTTGTAGCATTTCAAATTGACTGATTACATTTTACGAGTTGCATTATAGAGGTGTGCTATTTTGAAGGATAGAATAGATTCCCGAATCCCCCGCCCGCCTCCACATGTCGTACTGAGTGGGTGGGACCTTCCCAGGCAGTTACCCGCCTAGCTCACAGTCACAGACAGGGTGCCCACCCCGACAAGGTTAATTGACCCGATGAGACGTGCAATGAGTGATAGAAAACAACTGTGCAAATGTCACCGTGCAAATATATATATATATTGTTATTAAGGCTGTCAATCTATTAAAATATTTAATCTGATTACAGTAATCGCATGATTGTCCATAGTTAATCGTGATTAATCGCAAATGAATCGCATATTTTTTATCTGTTCTAAATCTAAAACAGATCTTTTTCAAGTTTTAATACTCTTATCAGAGTGATGCACAAAATAATTTAAAAGAAAATAATAATTTAAAACAATGAATAAAGTGTGCATGAAATAATAGGGGAAAGAAAACATTAGGAACTTGTTACATTCACCCACACAAGGGCTGAGGACTCACACCCCCGCACCCCCCTCTCTCTCTCTCTCACACACACACACACACACACACACACTCTCCCAGCTCTCTTTCTCTCTTGCCCCTTCCTCGTCTCTCTCAACCCCCTCTCTTTCTCTCTCTCACACACACACACAGAAACAAACATAGTATCAATGAGAGTACCAATAATACGCTTGAGGGAAGAAAACATTTTGAATCTTGCTCTAAAAAAACAGTGGCGTTAAAAGAATTGTGCGTTACCGCTTTAATAGCGTGTTAACTTTGACAGCCTTAAATAATAATAATTATATATAATAAATATATATTACTGGGCAGCTGCCCGTGTTGCCACTGTTTAGTCCACCACTGATCAGTTGAGCACCTTCCATGCCTCCCTGACTCGAATAGGCAGAAGCAGCGCAACATGCTAAATATTGGTGACATTCTATGTAAACAAAATGATCAAGGTCATGTCCATATATCGTACAATAAGTCGATATAGTAATTATCACGACAGGCCTATGTGTGATAACATGGTCTTGACCTTGATCTTAATTTTGGGCAACTATAACGGTAGCTTACAGAGCTCTCTTGCTCTGTCTCTGTCTCTCTCTCTCTCTCTCTCTCTCTCTCTCTCTCTCTCTCTCTCTCTCTCTCTCTCTCTCAATTCAATTCAAATGGGCTTTATTGACATGGGAAACATACATCTCTCTCTCTCTCTCTCTCTCCCCCCCTCACTATCTCTAGCTCACCCTCACTATCTCTATCTCTTTTACTCACTATCTCTTTCTCTCTCTGTCTATCTCTTTTGACTATATCTCTTTCTCCCTTTCTCTCTCCCTCTCTCTCTCTCTCTCTCTCTCTCTCTCTCTCTCTCTCTCTCTCTCTCTCTCTCTCTCTCTCTCTCTCTCTCCCAGCCTGGTAATGGATAATCTGTCTCACTTTGCTCAGCGTTGGACCTATAAGTCTCCTTAAGGGCTAAACAAGTTATCCAAAGGTTTTTCGAAGGCTAATCCAGAGACTTTTGGTATCCTTTGTGATGAAGGCATGAGTAGTCGCACACAGATCCAGACTGCTGCTCAACCTCATCGGTACGATAGAAATTACCTTCGAATCAGAATCTCTGTTTGACTACTCATGCCTTCCCACTCAGAGTGTGTGTGTGTGTTTTAGAGAGTGTACTATTTCGCCACAAAATCAATCTCCCGTACATCCGGAGGAGAGAGGAAGGCAAGATGTCTGTCTGCACAGCCTGCAGCCCGGGAGCCACTTTCCAGCCAACCGGTAACGGGTCGCGGACCAGCTGTTAAGAACCCCTGTGGTAGAGGAGGAAGAATAGAAGGATATTGATAGTTATGAACTAATATGAGGATGATGATGATGATGATGATGATGATGATGATGGAAAAAAAATATATGTAACGGTTGTGACAACGTCACCTTAAACTTAGATGCCCCGAGTGGGAGTTGAACCCCGGTCTCCCACACCGCGGGCAGCAACACAGACCGCTATACCAAGAGGTGAATTCACTACTTTGTAATGGGTCTATGCGTCTTTTGAGGATGTGAGAGTGAGTTTAACCCATAGCACCGCTACTCACCCCAGCCCTTCTTGACTGCGCTTCACGATACCATCCGTTACATATACATAAAATGTATGTATATATATTTTTTCCTCATCATCACCATATTAGTTCATCAATATGTCATAAATGATGGTGGTGGTGGTAGTGATGAAGAAAAAGAAAATGATTATGACAACATTGAAGATAATGTAGCTACTCATGTATTCATGGTAATTGTATCTGATTCCTCTCGATGATGTCACCTCTCCAGGAACCTATCGGTGTTCAGCACTCCGGGTCTCAGCAGGAAGCCGAGCAGGGCCAGCAGGATGTTCACGCTGTCGGCCAAGTCCAACCCGCCTCCCAAGACCCCCCAGCCGGAGAGACTGGACGAGGTCTACGAAGCTCTGAAGGGGGGCTTACAGTGAGACTAGACACACACACACACACACACACACACACACACCTCCTAACCCCCCCCCCCCCAGCCTGAGCGACTGGATGAGGTCTACAAAGCTCTGAATAGAGGCTTACAGTAAGACTAGACACACACATATACATGAACAAACAAACAACACACACACACACACACACACACACACACACACACACACACACACACATGTTAAGAAACACATTCACCCCCCCCCACACACACATTATTACCATCTTCTCCAGAGTCCGACTGCAAGCTAGCCTAGCTTAGCACAAATGAATGGAAGCTGATTCATATCCACTTCCATTTATTTGTGCTAAGCTAGTCAAGCTTCTTACTTAGGAAAATTGTGGCATCTATCTTCTTGTCTGACTCTGGAGAAGACGGTGGTATTTCTCATAATGTTGGAAACATTACTCACTCACTCACTCACTCGCTCACTCACTCACTCACTCGCTCACTCACTCGCTCGCTCGCTCACTCACTCACTCACTCACTCTATATCTCTCTATCAATCTGTCTGTCTTTCTTTCTCTCTTCCTCTGTCTCGCTCTCTCTGTGTCTTGCTCCCTCTCCCTCTCACCCCCCCCTCTCTCTGTCTGTCTCTCTCTCTCTCTTCTTAACCCTTTCACTGCCACACGACAGAAGGTTAACCCTTTACTATCACACAACCGACGGCGATGCTCCATCATTAGCGTCATTAGCTCCGCATCCGCGGAGCTAACGATGGAGCATCGCCGTCGGTTGTGTGATAGTAAAGGGCTAACCTTCTGTATTGTC
>NC_140170.1:51648808-51936166 GCF_963971535.1 Notolepis coatsorum | reverse complement strand
TCCTCTCCCCTCCTCTCCTCTCTTCTCTCATGTTTTGTCAGTGGGGGTGAATTAAAGTTTAATAAGGACATTATTCTGTCAGAAGGCTGTTACTGTAGCTGCACGTGCGCACGCACACACACACACACATACACTGGGGGTGACAGTGGCTCAGGAGGTAGAGCAGTCGTCTGGTAATCAGAAGGTTCCCGGTTCGATTCCAGCTCCTCCCAGACAGGGTGTCTAAGTGTCCTTGAGCAAGACACTTAACCCCTAATTGCTCCCGATGCATGGTTTGCATGGTTGCCTTCGCCGTCGGTGTGTGTGAGTGTGTGAGTGAGTGAGTGAGTGAATGTGAGGAACAATATTGTAAAGCGCTTTGGATAAAAGCGTTATATAAATACACCATTTACCACACACACACACACACACACACTCACATACATACTGTAGATGGAGAAAATATTGATTGTCCCAGGAATCAAATCTTCGCTTTCACACCTATAGTTCGGTAGGCTTTAAACATGCAGATATATTTCTTTCATTTTGTTAGTTTTGTCCTCATTCCTTTTCAGTGAAGGCTGACTGCACACAGGCACTGAGGAGATGTACGTTTACTCTGGGTTGCCAGGATGTGCAAGAATAATTAAACATAGTACTGTATCTTGAAGGGGATAAAACGGGTTCTCAATCTAATCTGGCAACACATATCTCCCATACTGTACAAAGCCGATTTCATTCATGTCACTATACAACTTAATTTTAAAAGTTTTGGTAAAAGGGGAGATTATATAACCTGATGTGCCAGATGTTTTGTTACACAGAATTGTGTGATCTCCAAATCCAGCAGCATGTGACAAAAAATTATGTGATCTTCATCCTGGCTTGCAGAAATGTTATGACGTGTGTGTTATAAGTTTTCCAATTCACTGCCAGTAATTCATTATGTGCCACTGTCTAGGGTACTGTCAACTGAATGAGGTATTTGATTAGTATCACAATATTATTTGGCTATTTCTAACTTACCAGCTGTGAAAATAATAACAATGGTATATGAAAATAATGATGATGAAAAATCACACGTTGGGAAATATACAGGAAATGTCAGCTAAATCTGCCCAATCATCTTCATTAAATGCACGGTTTTCCAGGCCTTTTCCTGCCTTTTTATCTGGTTTGCTTTCACACCTCAAACAAACTGCACCAGGGCTCACTTGCAAGCGAACCGAGACCCATGTTTTCAGGTGGACCAGAATGTGCTGGTTTGGTCCGCTCCAGAGTTGGAATGAGCTTCCACACACCACCCAAAACCAACCAGACTATCCGAGGAAACAAACCAGGGTTTGATTCAAGCGGAGCAAAGAGCTCTGGTGTGAAAGCAACCTTAGTGTTGTTTGTTTTCTAGATTAAGGAGCTTCATGCAGCCTCCTGTATGCAGAGTAGACTGACCGACTGAGCTAATGATTAGAATATGATTCCAGAGGTTAACTGTAAAGGTGTTGCTGTCCTTTGCTGAGGACATTTAAACTTTGGAACCACCTTCCAGAGTTCACGTTTTCCACTGTCCACGTCAGTTTTGGGGACAGATCGTTCTCCAGGGCAGCTCCCAGGCTCTGGAACTCCATCCCCCAAGACATTAGAGACTCAGAGTCCATCTCCGTTTTCCAATCCCACCTCAAGACCCATCTCTTCTCCACTGCCTTCTCGCCTACATCCTTGTGTGTCTGTATCATGCCCCGTAGAGTAAAGTTACTTTGAGTTCTAGAAAAGCACAATATAAACCACATTTATTATTATTATTATTATTGAAACAAAATCTGCATCATTTGGACATATTACTTGCCGCTATTAATTTGTGAAGTTCTGATGTTCTGTGTATCTCTGTCTCCTATAGATAGATGAACTCTACGAGACCTACTGTAAGCAGAGACGACTGAGGGATGGAGCTGGGAAGATGGTGAAGGCCTATACTCCCTCTCCAGGGAGCAAGGAGGCCAGAGAGAGCCTGTCTGAAGCCAACAAGGGATATAAAGAATACACAGAGGTAAGGAGGGAGATGGAGGGATGGTTATAATGATGGAGGGATGGTCGGAGGGATGGATAGATGGGAGATATGGAGCTGTAATTATAAACGATTTATAAAGAGCTGTGAATATAACTGATTTATAAAGAGCTGTAAATATAAATAATTTATAAAGAGCTGTAAATATAACTGATTTATAAAGAGCTATAAATATAAACGAACTGTATCCTATTGTAGTTCATATCTCAATCACAATACTAAAGAAAAGTGGTGGTTCCTCGGTCCATATTGAGCCGTTTGGATTTGGTGTAAAGGAGCTGACGTGTACAGGTTAATGATGGTAAGAGAGATGGAGTTCAAAGAGTGAAAGAGTAACCTGAAACACAACAGGTGTGCTCTGTCTCTCCCTTGCTCTCTCTCCTGCAGTGCTGACTGTGTTGTTTTTTTACTCCCCCCCCCCCCCCCCACCTCCAACTCATACACCGCCCTATCTCTCCATTTCTCTTTTTCTCTCTAGAATATGTGTGTGTTAGAGAGTGACTTGGAAAATCAGCTGGGGGAGTTTCATGTCAAGATGAAAGGTAGGAATTAATCTTCCTCCTCTGCTCTCCTCTCCCTTCATTACTATAGCACTCATTATATGACTACATCACTCTAACATTACATTACTATAGCACTCATTATATGACTACATCACTCTAACATTACATTACTATAGCACTCATTATATGACTACATCACTCTAACATTACATTACTATAGCACTCATTATATGACTACATCACTCTAACATTACATTACTATAGCACTCATTATATGACTACATCACTCTAACATTACATTACTATAGCACTCATTATATGACTACATCACTCTAACATTACATTACTATAGCACTCATTATATGACTACATCACTCTAACATTACATTACTATAGCACTCATTATATTACATTACTACATCACTCTAACATTACATTACTATAGCACTCATTATATTACATTACTACATCACTCTAACATTACATTACTACATCACTCTAACATTACATTACTACATCACTCTAACATTATATTACTACATCACTCTAACATTACATTACTACATCACTCTAACATTACATTACTACATCACTCTAACATTACATTACTACATCACTCTAACATTACATTACTACATCACTCTAACATTACATTACTACATCACTCTAACATTACATTACATTACTACATCACTCTAACATTACATTACTACATCACTCTAACATTACATTACATTACTACATCACTAACATTACATTACTACATCACTCTAACATTACATTACTACATCACTCTAACATTACATTACATTACTACATCACTCTAACATTACATTACATTACTACATCACTAACATTACATTACTACATCACTCTAACATTACATGACTAAATCACTCTAACATTACATTACTACACCACTCTAACATTACATTACTACATCACTCTAACATTACATTACTACATCACTCTAACATTACATTACTACATCACTCTAACATTACATTACTACATCACTCTAACATTACATTACTACATCACTCTAACATTACATGACTACATCACTAACATTACATTACTACATCACTCTAACATTACATTACTACATCACTCTAACATTACATTACTACATCACTCTAACATTACATTACTACATCACTAACATTACATTACATTACTACATCACTAACATTACATTACTACATCACTCTAACATTACATTACTACATCACTCTAACATTACATTACTACATCACTCTAACATTACATTACTACATCACTAACATTACATGACTACATCACTCTAACATTACATTACTACATCACTCTAACATTGTATTACTACATCACTCTAACATTACATTACTACATCACTCTAACATTACATTACTACATCACTCTAACATTACATTACTACATCACTCTAACATTACATTACTACATCACTCTAACATTACATTACTACATCACTCTAACATTACATGACTACATCACTCTAACATTACATTACTACATCACTAACATTACATTACTACATCACTCTAACATTACATTACTACATCACTCTAACATTACATTACTACATCACTCTAACATTACATTACTACATCACTAACATTACATTACTACATCACTAACATTACATTACTACATCACTCTAACATTACATTACTACATCACTCTAACATTACATTACTACATCACTAACATTACATTACTACATCACTCTAACATTACATGACTACATCACTCTAACATTACATGACTACATCACTCTAACATTACATTACTACATCACTCTAACATTACATTACTACATCACTCTAACATTACATTACTACATCACTAACATTACATTACTACATCACTCTAACATTGCATTACTACATCACTCTAACATTATATTACTACATCACTCTAACATTACATTACTACATCACTCTAACATTACATTACTACATCACTCTAACATTACATTACTACATCACTCTAACATTACATGACTACATCACTCTAACATTACATTACTACATCACTCTAACATTACATTACTACATCACTCTAACATTACATTACTACATCACTCTAACATTACATGACTACATCACTCTAACATTACATTACTACATCACTCTAACATTATATTACATTACTACATCACTCTAACATTACATTACTACATCACTCTAACATTACATTACTACATCACTCTAACATTACATTACTACATCACTCTAACATTACATTACTACATCACTAACATTACATTACTACATCACTCTAACATTACATTACATTACTACATCACTCTAACATTACATTACTACATCACTAACATTACATTACTACATCACTCTAACATTACATTACTACATCACTAACATTACATTACTACATCACTCTAACATTACATTACTACATCACTCTAACATTACATTACTACATCACTCTAACATTACATTACTACATCACTAACATTACATTACTACATCACTCTAACATTACATTACTACATCACTAACATTACATTACTACATCACTCTAACATTACATTACTACATCACTAACATTACATTACTACATCACTCTAACATTACATTACTACATCACTAACATTACATTACTACATCACTCTAACATTACATTACTACATCACTCTAACATTACATGACTACATCACACTAACATTACATTACTACATCACTCTAACATTACATGACTACATCACTCTAACATTACATGACTACATCACTCTAACATTACATTACTACATCACTCTAACATTACATTACTACATCACTCTAACATTACATTACTACATCACTCTAACATTACATGACTACATCACTCTAACATTACATGACTACATCACTCTAACATTACATTACTACATCACTCTAACATTACATTACTACATCACTCTAACATTACATTACTACATCACTCTAACATTACATTACTACATCACTCTAACATTACATTACTACATCACTCTAACATTACATTACTACATCACTCTAACATTACATTACTACATCACTCTAACATTACATTACTACATCACTCTAACATTACATTACTACATCACTCTAACATTACATTACTACATCACTCTAACATTACATTACTACATCACTCTAACATTACATTACATTACTACATCACTCTAACATTACATTACTACATCACTCTAACATTACATTACTACATCACTCTAACATTACATTACTACATCACTAACATTACATTACTACATCACTCTAACATTACATTACTACATCACACTAACATTACATTACTACATCACTAACATTACATTACTACATCACTAACATTACATTACTACATCACTCTAACATTACATTACTACATCACTCTAACATTACATTACTACATCACTCTAACATTACATTACTACATCACTCTAACATTACATTACTACATCACTCTAACATTACATGACTACATCACTCTAACATTACATGACTACATCACTCTAACATTACATTACATTACTACATCACTCTAACATTACATTACTACATCACTCTTACATCACTCTAACATTACATTACTACATCACTCTAACATTACATTACTACATCACTCTAACATTACATTACATTACTACATCACTCTAACATTACATTACTACATCACTCTAACATTACATGACTACATCACTCTAACATTACATTACTACATCACTAACATTACATGACTACATCACTCTAACATTACATGACTACATCACTCTAACATTACATGACTACATCACTCTAACATTACATGACTACATCACTCTAACATTACATGACTACATCACTCTAACATTACATTACTACATCACTCTAACATTACATTACTACATCACTCTAACATTACATTACTACATCACTAACATTACATTACTACATCACTCTAACATTACATTACTACATCACTCTAACATTACATTACTACATCACTCTAACATTACATGACTACATCACTCTAACATTACATTACTACATAACTCTAACATTACATTACTACATCACTCTAACATTACATTACTACATCACTAACATTACATTACTACATCACTCTAACATTACATTACTACATCACTCTAACATTACATTACTACATCACTCTAACATTACATGACTACATCACTCTAACATTACATTACTACATCACTCTAACATTACATTACTACATCACTCTAACATTACATTACATTACTACATCACTCTAACATTACATTACATTACTACATCACTAACATTACATTACTACATCACTCTAACATTACATTACTACATCACTCTAACATTACATTACTACATCACTCTAACATTACATGACTACATCACTCTAACATTACATTACTACATCACTCTAACATTACATTACATTACTACATCACTCTAACATTACATTACTACATCACTCTAACATTACATGACTACATCACTCTAACATTACATTACTACATCACTAACATTACATTACTACATCACTAACATTACATTACTACATCACTCTAACATTACATGACTACATCACTCTAACATTACATTACTACATCACTCTAACATTACATGACTACATCACTCTAACATTACATTACTACATCACTCTAACATTACATTACTACATCACTCTAACATTACATTACTACATCACTCTAACATTACATTACTACATCACTCTAACATTACATTACATTACTACATCACTAACATTACATTACTACATCACTCTAACATTACATTACTACATCACTCTAACATTACATTACTACATCACTCTAACATTACATGACTACATCACTCTAACATTACATTACTACATCACTCTAACATTACATTACATTACTACATCACTCTAACATTACATGACTACATCACTCTAACATTACATGACTACATCACTCTAACATTACATTACTACATCACTAACATTACATTACTACATCACTAACATTACATTACTACATCACTCTAACATTACATGACTACATCACTCTAACATTACATTACTACATCACTCTAACATTACATGACTACATCACTCTAACATTACATTAATACATCACTCTAACATTACATGACTACATCACTCTAACATTACATTACTACATCACTCTAACATTACATTACTACATCACTCTAACATTACATTACTACATCACTCTAACATTACATTACTACATCACTCTAACATTACATTACTACATCACTCTAACATTACATGACTACATCACTCTAACATTACATGACTACATCACTCTAACATTACATGACTACATCACTCTAACATTACATTACTACATCACTCTAACATTACATGACTACATCACTCTAACATTACATTACTACATCACTCTAACATTACATTACTACATCACTCTAACATTACATTACTACATCACTCTAACATTACATGACTACATCACTCTAACATTACATGACTACATCACTCTAACATTACATTACTACATCACTCTAACATTACATTACTACATCACTCTAACATTACATTACTACATCACTAACATTACATTACTACATCACTCTAACATTACATGACTACATCACTCTAACATTACATTACTACATCACTCTAACATTACATTACTACATCACTAACATTACATTACTACATCACTCTAACATTACATGACTACATCACTAACATTACATGACTACATCACTCTAACATTACATTACTACATCACTCTAACATTACATTACTACATAATTCTAACATTACATTACTACATCACTCTAACATTACATTACTACATCACTCTAACATTACATTACTACATCACTCTAACATTACATGACTACATCACTCTAACATTACATTACTACATCACTCTAACATTACATTACTACTAGGGATGTCCGATATTATCGGCCGACCGATATTATCGGCCGATATCGGCAGTAAAATGTGATATCGGAAAATATCGGTATCGGTTTAAAAAAAGAAAAAAACAATAACAATATTTGTTATATATATATCCAGTGAAATTATTAGTTACCTGAAATTATTCAGTTTTTTTGGGGGGGAAACCCTGCATATATCGGTATCGGTTGATATCGGTTGATATCGGTATCGGAAATTAAGAGTTGGACAATATCGGAATATCGGTATCGGTAAAAAAGCCAATATCGAGCATCCCTAATTACTACATCACTCTAACATTACATTACTACATCACTCTAACATTACATGACTACATCACTCTAACATTACATTACTACATCACTCTAACATTACATTACTACATCACTCTAACATTACATTACTACATCACTCTAACATTACATTACTACATCACTCTAACATTACATTACATTACTACATCACTCTAACATTACATTACTACATCACTCTAACATTACATTACTACATCACTCTAACATTACATTACTACATCACTCTAACATTACATTACTACATCACTCTAACATTACATTACTACATCACTCTAACATTACATTACTACATCACTCTAACATTACATTACTACATCACTCTAACATTACATTACTACATCACTCTAACATTACATTACTACATCACTCTAACATTACATTACTACATCACTCTAACATTACATTACATTACTACATCACTCTAACATTACATTACTACATCACTCTAACATTACATTACTACATCACTCTAACATTACATTACTACATCACTCTAACATTACATTACTACATCACTCTAACATTACATTACTACATCACTCTAACATTACATTACTACATCACTCTAACATTACATTACTACATCACTCTAACATTACATTACTACATCACTCTAACATTACATGACTACATCACTCTAACATTACATGACTACATCACTCTAACATTACATTACTACATCACTCTAACATTACATTACTACATCACTCTAACATTACATTACTACATCACTCTAACATTACATTACTACATCACTCTAACATTACATTACTACATCACTCTAACATTACATTACTACATCACTCTAACATTACATTACTACATCACTCTAACATTACATTACTACATCACTCTAACATTACATTACTACATCACTCTAACATTACATGACTACATCACTCTAACATTACATTACATTACTACATCACTCTAACATTACATTACTACATCACTCTAACATTACATTACTACATCACTCTAACATTACATGACTACATCACTCTAACATTACATGACTACATCACTCTAACATTACATGACTACATCACTCTAACATTACATTACTACATCACTCTAACATTACATTACTACATCACTCTAACATTATATTACTACATCACTCTAACATTACATTACTACATCACTCTAACATTACATTACTACATCACTCTAACATTACATTACTACATCACTCTAACATTACATTACTACATCACTCTAACATTACATTACTACATCACTAACATTACATTACTACATCACTCTAACATTACATTACTACATCACTCTAACATTACATGACTACATCACTCTAACATTACATTACTACATCACTCTAACATTACATTACTACATCACTCTAACATTACATTACTACATCACTCTAACATTACATTACTACATCACTCTAACATTACATTACTACATCACTCTAACATTACATGACTACATCACTCTAACATTACATTACTACATCACTCTAACATTACATTACTACATCACTCTAACATTACATGACTACATCACTCTAACATTACATTACTACATCACTCTAACATTACATTACTACATCACTCTAACATTACATTACTACATCACTAACATTACATTACTACATCACTAACATTACATTACTACATCACTCTAACATTACATTACTACATCACTCTAACATTACATTACTACATCACTAACATTACATTACTACATCACTCTAACATTACATGACTACATCACTCTAACATTACATTACTACATCACTCTAACATTACATTACTACATCACTCTAACATTACATTACTACATCACTCTAACATTACATGACTACATCACTCTAACATTACATTACTACATCACTCTAACATTACATTACTACATCACTCTAACATTACATTACTACATCACTAACATTACATTACTACATCACTCTAACATTACATGACTACATCACTCTAACATTACATTACTACATCACTCTAACATTACATTACTACATCACTCTAACATTACATTACTACATCACTCTAACATTACATTACTACATCACTCTAACATTACATTACTACATCACTCTAACATTACATTACTACATCACTCTAACATTACATTACTACATCACTAACATTACATTACTACATCACTCTAACATTACATTACTACATCACTAACATTACATTACTACATCACTCTAACATTACATTACTACATCACTAACATTACATTACTACATCACTCTAACATTACATTACTACATCACTCTAACATTACATTACTACACTGCTGCAAACTTCACACGTTGAGCAACAAGAAATAATTTTCTGATGTTCTGATTTTTATCTCTCTCTCTCTCTCTCTCTCTCTCTCTCTCTCTCTCTCTCTCTCTCTCTCTCTCTCTCTCTCTCTCTCTCTCCTCTGTCTTTCAGGTCTAGCTGGCTTTGCTAGGCTCTGCGCTGGAGATCAGTATGAGGTTTGTAAATGTCTCTCCTCATGTCATGTTTTTCTCTTTCAATTAAATCTATCTTTCTTTCTCTTTCTCTCTCTCCCCCCCACCCCCCCCCTCTCTCTCTCTCTCACACATACGCCCTCCATAAATCATGTCTGTGCATGTCAAACAAACTGAAGTTTTATCTCATATCACTGTTTTTAACTCCTCTGTGTGTGTGTGTGTGTGTGTGTGTGTGTGTGTGTGTGTGTGTGTGTGTGTGTGTTTCTGTGTGTGTGTGTGTGTGTTTCTGTGTGTGTGTGTGTTCTGTGTGTGTGTGTGTGTGGTGTGTGTGTGTGTGTGTGTGTGTGTGTGTGTGTGTGTGTGTGTGTGTGTGTGTGTGTGTGTGTGTGTGTGTGTGTGTGTGTGTGTGTGTGTGTGTGTGTGTGTGTGTGTGTGTGTGTGTGTGTGTTTCAGATATTCATGAAGTACGGTCGTCAG
The DNA here is from genome assembly GCF_963971535.1 of Notolepis coatsorum. Classification (NCBI taxonomy): domain Eukaryota; kingdom Metazoa; phylum Chordata; class Actinopteri; order Aulopiformes; family Paralepididae; genus Notolepis; species Notolepis coatsorum. Next base: position 51,924,484 of record NC_140170.1, on the reverse strand, counting down.
CGCTGGAAGCTGAGAGGCAGAATAGAGATTAATGGCAAGCAGTGCTGGGATAGTGAAGACATGGTGTTCCTGCCTCTCATTACAGAGTTCCTCTCTATCAAGGTACACACACACACACACACACACACACACACACACACACACACACACACACACACACACACACACACACACACACACACACACTCACACACACACACACACACACACACACACTCACACACACACACACATCCCCAGAGGGGTGCAATTATTATTTTGTTCTTGGCTCCTCGGACTTACAGCAGCATTAACATACAGTGGGGAACAAAGAAGCAATAACAATAGTGTAAAAATAGCAGCATATGCAATGATAAAGATAGCACTAATCTACCTATGATAATCATAATGTAATAATCACAGCGTGGCGGTGCGAAGAGGCAGTAGGATCAATGATAAAATAGCTCTAGACTTTACCATGACAAGCACCGTGTGCAAATCAGTTGCAGAAGCAGTGTTGAGACAGCACTAGATCTGTTATGGTTTGTAATGCGACCCCAATTGCACGACACAGACAGGTAATCAGAGTTAGCCAAAACAAGGGCATGATTTATTATATACAAAAAAGCGGCACTCAGCCTTTAAGGGGGAAAAAACACCAAAGTCCATGAACACAAAAAACGCGGCACTGTGCCTTTAAGGGGCGCACAGGCAGGAACCCTCTAGCACACAGGCAAAGAGGTACACAGGAAATCTTCCAGAAACACGGGCAAAAATACACAGGACTCTTCATTGAACACGGGCATCCTCCCGACCAGAATGCTGCCGACGGGCAGTGTAGCAACCAGGGGGTCCAAGGGGAATGGGGTGAGAACACGGGCATCCTCCTGTGGAGTAATAGAGAGCGATGGCGAGCCTCACCCCAGGAACGGGTCCATGTAGAGGGAGTAGGGAAGTAGCCGGCAGGACATCTGGAGTGGGAACACTGGGATCCTCCCGTGGAGTAATAGAGAGCGAAGACGGTGTCCCACTCCAGGAAACGGCGACAGGTGGTGATGTACAGGGGTGGGACGACGTCTCACGCCGGAGACGCGGCAGTAGATGGTGGTAACAAGAACGACCCGACAAGGAGTGGAGGGGAGTCAGCGTATATGAATCCTCCCGACGAGCTGATTGTGGATCAATCTCAGGTGCGTCAGGCCGAAAAACGGCACGCCCCCTCGTTGGGCAGCATGCAGAATTCCTCCAGCCCTCACTAGATCACCACAGTCACAGGCAGGTCGCCTGTTGCTCAGTAGAGTCCTTTTCTCAGCCTAATCCATGCTGTTCATCATAACAGCTCTGAACCAATGCAAGGTCACGGGGTCAAGCTCCCGTCTGTACAAACTGGCCGAAGCTCACTGATATGTACTGCGCACAAAGTAGACCTCAGTGAGCGTCAGCCTCATCACAACCATCCACTCAAACGTAACGGGAATGCTTCTTGATTGGCTGTTCTGTGGTCTCCTAGGTGACAGAGTTGAAGAGCTTGGCCAATCACGTGGTTGTAGGAAGTGTATCGTGCGAAACCAAGGACCTATTTGCTGCTCTTCCTCAGACGGTTGCTGTGGATATTAACGACCTGGGGACCATCAAGCTGAGCCTGGAGGTCACCTGGAAGTAAGCCCTGCCAATAGAGGCCTCGCACGGAATGTTTGGACAATGGTTACCATTAGGGATGTCCGATATTATCGGCCAATATCGGCATTAAAATGTGATATCGGAAAATATCGGTATCGGTTTTCAAAAAAAAATTTTTTTATTTATTGTCAAAAGTATGCATAATGTTGTGTTAATTCCACAACAAGAGATATGTAATGTTAATTACCTGAAATTATTCCATTTTTTGGGGGGGGAAACCCTGCATATATCGGTATCGGTTGATATCGGTATCGGAAATTAAGAGTTTGACAATATCGGTATATCGGTATCGGTAAAAAAGCCAATATCGAGCATCCCTAGTTACCATGGTTACATCATGCTACCATGTGGGAAGAAAGACAACTGAACAACGTTTATTTTGAGTGGTAGAGATTTCAAAGCTTGACATGAACGTTCTAACTGTCAATAATTTATTCTATAGTTCATAATGTTTTGGTGTATTTTTGTTGTAATTCACTCATTTAATTAGTCGGCCTCTGTGTATCCCTGATGTCCCTCCTTCTCTCCATCTCTCCATTTCTCCCTCCCTCCATATCTCTCTCTCGCTCTCCTCTCCATTTATCTCTTCTCCATCTCTCTCGCTCTCTCTCTCTCTCTCTCCCTCTCTCTCTCTCTCTCTCTCCCTCTCTCTCTCTCTCTCTCTCTCTCTCTCTCTCTCTCTCTCTGTCAGTCCGTTTGATAAGGATGACCAGGCGTCAGCGGCGAGCACGGTAAACAAGGCTCCGACTGTCAACAAGAGATTCTCTACCATCTACAACCAGAGTCCACCTGACACCCCATCACTACGGGAACAGGCTTTCTATGTGAGTCTCCTCCCCCTTTACCACCAAATATGGTTATATCCTGCCCCTTTACTACCAATATGGTCACCTCATCCCATGCACTACCAAATATGGTCATATGATTAGCCTTCTACATGAATCTCCTCGCCTTTTGTAATCTGAGCTCATGCTCCCATTTCTTCCTGTGGTTGTAGTTGAGACTGCTCTTGGTTTTTCTGTGTTTTGTCTTAGTAGTGTTCTTAGTAGTGTTCTTAGTAGTGTTCTATCGAGTCTAGTTGCTGGTGGTGTTGTTGTTGTTGTTGTTGTTGTGATGCTGTGGCTCAAGAGCAGGAGTAATATTACCAATTTAGTTTTTGTTAACCCTGCATGTCATTCCTATGGTATAGGACAGTCCAATCAATATTAGTGACCGTGCACAAATCTCTCCCAAAGCCAGAAACCAGAGAGAGAAGAGAATCTTTGATGTCATTGGCTATAATAAGGTCTACAGCTCTGGTCCGTTGAATTTGTGGACCTACAAATTGTGTTATGTTTGAGTTTTTATACATCATGAGCCGTATGAAGCGCTTTAATCGGTTCTGAACCAGAGAATGTCCCTCTAGGCTGCTCTCACAGACAAGTCTCCTGTACCGGGTTTTCACATTGAGTCTCCGTGGAGCAACACGATGACGTCACATGTCTGGGTGTCGTCTGGTTGTTCACGTTGGATGCTGATTGGACCGTCCTACAGCTTAGAATAACACCAGTACACTGTGGTGGTGCTGTTGTGTTGTGGCGGGGCAATATGCCGAAAATATCATATTACGATATGATATAAGACTTTTGATGGTATAGTAGTAGTATTGTAGTATAGTATAGATTTCCACAAATTACAATGTGATATTACATTTTTTTTTTATGTCTTTATCATGTAATATAATTGTCACGGTCGTATTTAATTCGAAATGGTCTATTTTTATTTTACTTTTAAATACCGCCTGCGAGGAATCTTTTTTGATTCAGCCTTAGATTGTGTGCTATTCCCTTGAAGTGACTTCTCTTGAAAACAGCTGAATTATTATGCCCGTGCGGTGAGATGTTTTGACTGGTGTGCGTGTTAAGTCCTAATCCCAGATAAACAACCTCAGAGCTTTGCTGTCTACCTGGTGCTGGTGTGATGCAGTGTGGCGTTGTTGTTGTGGTGGTGTTGTTGTTGTTGTGAGAGGTAGAGGTAGTGATTAGTCATCAACCATCCTTCCTGACACTCTCTCCCGTACATTCCTGCTCGTCATCCCGTCTGCTCCTATTGGATGCCGCTCGTCGTCCAGTCGTTGCCACGGAGCATTAACAGTAAGCAGCCCTGGGCCTTGCTGGATGTGTTTCGAGACACGCTCAGCCACAGCTGCTCCTGCAGCGACAGCTCCCCCGCACGACCCACCACCGGAGTAAGTCAACACTAGAGGACCTTAGAGAACCTAGAACCTTAGTGGGCAGTCCTGATTGTGTAGAACGTTTTGTGAATGAACACCTAGCACCTTAGTAGGCAAGTAGTAAGCTACTACTCTAGCAGTAAGAACTACTACTGTAGCAGTAAGAACTTGAGAAAGATTTTAGGAAACATTTCACAGATATATTGGATCTAGAATGTACTTAATAAAACTGAATGCAATCAACCCCAAAACATTTGTGTGCCAGTGGTTGTGGTAGAGAACATTTAATACCTTCTATAACTGAACAACAGTAGACGTCTGTTAGTGTCTGATACAGCAGAGCCCTCTAAGTAATATCTACTTAACTAAACTTTGTTGAAAACTCAAGTTGTTCTTGGTGATCTGCTGTTTGCTGTGTGTTCCAGTGGGCCAAGTGTCTGCTCAGTGAAGCAGAATGGACCAGAGCAACATTAAAGGAAACATGTGGTCCAAATATATGAGTTTGGGAACTTACATTAGATGAAGCTATAACAAAGGCTGTTCTCACATCATTTACTGTATGACAGAGCATGTTTAATAACGCTTGTAGTCTTAACTACTGTAGATTTTGACATGTATCTGTTATGATGGAAGCAACTGAGCAGATTTGCCTCGCTGAAGATTGTTGAAAAGTCTCAGTTCCAGTGAAGGAAGACTATTAGTATATACGACTGTGTGGCTCAGCGGAGTAGCAATACAATCATCAAATTTGCTGACGACACAGTGGTGGTGGGCCTGATCTCTGCCAACGACGAGAGGGCCTACCTGGAAGAGGTCAAGGTCCTGGCGGGATGGTGCCAGGAAAACAGCCTCTCCCTGAACGTCAGCAAAACAAAGGAGATGATTGTGGACTTCAGGAGGTCGGGGGTCAAGGACTACAGCCCCCTCAGCATCGACGGGGCACCGGTTGAGAGAGTCAACAGCTTTAAGTACCTCGGAGCCTACATATCCGAGGACTTGACATGGACCACACACATTGACAGTGTTGTGAAGAAGGCACGACAACGCCTCTACTTCCTCAGGCGCCTAAGGAAGTTCCAAGTCAGTCAGAAGATCCTTAAGAACTTCTACTCATGTACAATAGAGAGCATCTTGACCGGCAACATCACCTCCTGGTTTGGGAATAGCACTGCACAAGACCGAAGCAGACTACAAAGAGTGACACGTTCAGCCGAACGCACAATTGGAGGGGGGCTCCCCACCCTCCAGAACATTTACAACAAGCGTTGCAAGGGCAAGGCTAAGAGAATCATTAAAGACTCCAGTCACCCGAACAACTGCCTCTTTGAACTGCTGCGGTCAGGCAAGCGATACCGGAGTCTCAAGGCGAGCACAGAAAGACTCAGAAGAAGCTTCTATCCCCAGGCCATCAGGCTGCTAAACGAACAATGAACACTACACAACAACAACCACCAAACGCACATAGCACTGTTATGTACTAGAGGCCTAGTCACTCCTGTGTCACCAGGGCATACAGGTGAGGGCTGCCAATTAGCCAATTAGTGCTGATTGGTTACCTGCTGGGGAGCTTCAAAGGCAGACCCAGTAACACACATGCACGGTCTGTGCCTAGTGAAAGCGCTGTCAGGTTCTTACAGTCCTTGTCCATGGGGTTACCAGTACATTAGTTTATAGTTATATTAGTAGTTCCTTGGTTTAGTAGCATTTTTGAGTTAGAGCACAGGGTTTTGGTGTTGAATACACATAGGTTGCGTACCCATGAGCCAGGGTCGTAACTATTGGGCGCTCGTCCGGGATCTTTTACCCCTAGCACTTTGTTTGGTGATTTTTTTTTGTGTTGCACGGGGTGTCATCATATTATGGTTTGGGTGGTGTTCGTTACACATGGTGTAACGTGGGGGCTGAGCCATTTTCATCAAACAGGTGAGTATGCCGTATTTGTTTGTAATTTGATGTGACTACTTATGCTGTTAAAATATATAGTTTAGTAGGCACCACATGTAGATAGGGATATTATTTTCTGGTTGTTGGTTAGCGTCCGGTGCACCACGTACTCCTGGGGCGGTCAATGAAATGATTGTATATGATCTTTGACTGGTAGCAGGTGTGGTTGAAGAAAGTTAGGTCTACAGGGCATTAGTTTAAGGGTAGGTAGGTTAGGGCGGCCAGGAAACACAGGTAGTGTGGTAGGGCTTGATTTAGTGTTTCTTAGGGTAGACATGTGGTAGGCCGGGGTTTTCTGCAGTTTAGACGTAGAAGCATATGTGGTCACATCAGGTTAGAAGGCGCACCTGTTTGGAATATTTTGTTGGGTTTATTTTGTTTGTTTAAGTGTTTGGTGAGCATACCTGGTAGCACCTAACACCCTGCGTGTATGACACGTCTATTTAGGGTGGGTGTGTTTTTTTTATTATTTTTTTTTGTTTTTTTGTGCAACCTGGAAAGGTGCGCTCCGTAGAGCTCACATTTCCACCGCGTTCCCTTCTGGTTGTTATTGTTGGCAATTAGCATTATTCATGGTTCTTCAGTGGTTCTTCGTTGTTCTTCAGTGGTTCGTTGGGGGGGTCTTCGTGGTTTGTTAGTGGTTCTTCGTGTCTGTGAGGTTGGGTGTGTAGCTTGGGGTGTCTAGTTCAGTGACAATGGCTTCCATCAGGGACTTTGTTGATCGCCCGTCTCATGACTTATTAGACAAATTTTCCAAGGAACAACTGCTCGAGCTTGCTGTGCACTACAAGGTCGAGCTTACTCCCAGTGAGAAACGTTTGAAACCATCTGCCTTGGGTGCTTTGAGGGTTTTGCTCATTAGGGAACAGGTGCTTGAGGAGAGGGTGGAGCAGGAGCCGCCTTCGCGACCTGGTCTGTTGAGTGGCAGCCATTTTGATTTTGATCAGGACAAAGTTATTTTGGGTGACGCCATTTTAGATGGTGTTCCAGACGTTATGCTGGCTGTCGTACTGCCAGGTTCCCGGTACACTGGGCGGTACAGCCTACTCTGGATGTTCACGGTGTGCAGTATCCTGAACTGCCAGTGCCAGGTGGGATGGATATGGGTGCGGTGGTGGTATCAGTGATTTATGGTTTTGTTGTGCTGTGGTCTGTTCTGTTAAGCGCAGTTCTCAGGCTGATTTTGGTTTGCAGTATAATTTTGACAGATCGGTATCGGTGGTCGTGTTCGACAGGGGCCGACCCGGTTCTTGCCTTGAACCATTTTTTTGTTTACGTTGGATCCTCCAGTTTGCCCCTTGTTGTGTATACAGACCATAACCCTTTGGTTTTTCTTCGCAGCATGGTGAATTCTAACCATCGTTTGATGCGATGGAGTTTGTTCCTCCAGGCGTATAACTTGGATATTCGCCACATTCGTGGGAGGGACAATGTGCTAGCAGACGCCCTCTCACGATCATAGTGCCGGTGTTTGTGGTACCCGTTATCGCTGTTGTGGTAGTGGCCCTGACAACTAAGGGGTCACAGTTGGTTTTGTTTTGTTTATGGGTTGTTGTGTAGTGGTTGCCTCTTGGGCAACCAGTTTGGTGGGGGAGGTGTTATGTACTAGAGGCCTAGTCACTCCTGTGTCACCAGGGCATACAGGTGAGGGCTGCCAATTAGCCAATTAGTGCTGATTGGTTACCTGCTGGGGAGCTTCAAAGGCAGACCCAGTAACCCACATGCACGGTCTGTGCCTAGTGAAAGAGCTGTCAGGTTCTTACAGTCCTTGTCCGTGGGGTTACCAGTACATTAGTTTATAGTTATATTAGTAGTTCCTTGGTTTAGTAGCATTTTTGAGTTAGAGCACAGGGTTTTGGTGTTGAATACACATAGGTTGCGTACCCATGAGCCAGGGTCGTAACAAGCACACACATCCACACGCACACACTCACTTTAAACAAACACACTGTAGCACCCACTCCACACACTTTATAGCACACACCCACTTTAAACAAACACACTGTAGCACCCACTCCCCACACTTTATATTTATTGATGAAGGATTGCACTACAACTCGTACACCTTACTGTAAATTGTACCTAAATTGTACCTCATCCCATTTCTGCTTTGCACTATATAGTACTGTACATTAGTACACTGCATAGTATTGTATATTATATGGTAACTCAGAACATTGTACATATGTCTATACCGAACACTGTGACCTCATTTTCTTCTTCTAAATTACATGCTATACTATGTTATTTGATACTATCTTGTCTAGCACAGTCTCTGGAGCGTAACAGTAAGAAGCATTTTGTATGAAAGTATTCTGTACTTCTGTATGACAACTATTAAAGAAACTTGAACTTGAAACTACAGTGTGTGAGCTAGTCAGATGTCCTGTTAGCAAGCTAGAGGAGCATGCACGTCACATTTCTCCATCCAAGCAGAAGGTGGGCTGCTTTTTGTTGGCCCACTAGCTGAGCAGGGGGTGTTATTAGCTAAGTCTGTCTAAAGAGAAGTTGGTTTACTAGGGCTGACCTTAGAATAATTTTTTGGAATTCGAAGCTTCGGGGGCCGAGATTCCATTTTAGTTCGAAGCTTTGAGATAAAAAATAATAATAATAAAAGAAATTATAAATATTATATATATATATATATATATATATATATATATATATATATATATATATATATATATATATATATATATATATATATGTTTTTTTTTTTTAATGTTGTGGGACTTGTACAGCACTTTGTTCAACGTTGTCAGTGCCGAGTCCGACCTCATCTTAAATAACAAACAGCATTGCTTGTTGTAATTAACAAAGAAAGGCAGAGTTGATTTTGCACAACAACAACAAAAAAAGTCGATTTTTAAAAATATATATTTTTTAAATATATTCGAATTTTATTTTCATATTCGAATCCCATGCCCATCGAATGAAGCTTCGAAGCTTCAAAGTATTTAAGACAGCCCTATGGTTTACTGCTGCCTTCTTGATAATGGGGACTAACAAGAATAACAAGACCTGACCCCTATAATTTTGAATGGAGAGTCATCTGTATCTAAGAATCTGTCGTACAGTACATATTGTTTTTCTTTCATATTTCAAGTCACTGGTAAATTCACTGACAACTCAGAATGGTTCATTCAATCAGAAAGGACAATGTCTTTTTTTCCTACTTCTCCGCATGCTTCATCCATTGGTTTCTGCCACAGAGTCCTGAGTTACCATGGCAACCACTCACTGTACAATGTACAGCCTTTTGGCCGAGATCACGATACATTTAAAACATATTTAAAAGTCACAGGTCACCCCGCAAAATGCTGTAAATCAGTACTCAGCGTAAAATGATTAATTATAAATGTATTCGTTTTGTAGCAAGTAGTTTTGTTGTTGCCATCTTTAGTGTTATGGATTTCCCCATTCAAAACTCCTGTAGTGCTGTCACTGTAGACAACTCTGTAATTAGCTGCTTTTTGTTAGCCTGCTAGCTAAGCAGCAGGGGGTGATATTAATAATAATAATAAATCAAATTTCTATAGCGCCTTTCAGGAAACCCAAGGTCGCTTTACAATCAAGAGGGCTAGGGAAGGGGGCAATAGGGGAAAGGGAAAAAAGGGGAGGATGAGGGCAGGTAAGGGAAAATGAACCTAATCTAAACTAACTAATGGGGAAAAGCCTTGGTGAAGAGGTGTGTTTTGAGAGCATTTTTGAAGGTGTCCAGGGTTGGGGCGTTGCGGATTTCAGGGGGGAGAGAGTTCCAGAGGGTAGGGGACGCCACCGAAAGTCTGCAACCTTGTGTGAGGGATGGAGAGGAGACCCAGATCGGAGGATCGGAGGTTCCGGGATGGAGTGTGCTGGTGGGCATGGAGGGACTTGTAGGTGAGGAGCAGGAGTTTGAAAGAGATGCAGAACTTGACTGGGAGCCAGTGGAGGTGGATGAGGGTGGGGGTGATGTGCTGCCAGGGCTTGGTGTGAGTGAGAACCCTGGCAGCTGAGTTCTGAACATACTGGAGCCTGTCCAGGGCTTTGCTGGGTACCCCGAACAGGACTCTGTTGCAGTAGTCCAACCGGGAGGTGATAAATGAGTGGATCAGGGTCTCAGCCACAGAGGGTCGGAGACGGGAGATGTTTTTGAGGTGGTAGAAGGCAGACTTGGTAACGGATTTGATGTGGGAGTGAAATGAAAGTGTGGAGTCGAGGGTGACGCCCAGGTTACGGACTTCGAGAGACGGGGAGATTGAACAGCTATCAACGTGGAGGAGGAGGAGATCTCCAACCTTCCGGAGCAGTGCCTTGGGGGCCACAACCATGAGCTCTGTCTTTTTGCTGTTGAGTTTGAGTAGTTTGGTTGATTTTGGTTTTTATGGCGTGGAGGCAGTTGACTAAAGACTGTGGGGGGAGCTGGGAGGATGGTGAGGTGCTGAGGTAGAGCTGAGTATCATCAGCGTAGCAGTGAAAGTTGAGTCCGTAGTGACGTATAATCTGACCGAGGGGGAGCATGTAAATCGTGAATAGTAGGGGACCCAGCACGGAGCCTTGGGGGACACCGTGGTTGACTGGGGCTGGGGGGGGAGGATATTAGTGTGCTAGCTGAGCAGGCAGTGAGCTGCTTTTTGTTAGCCTGCTAGCTGAGTAGGGGGTGTTATTATATGTGTATTAATTATATTTTGTACATTGTAATTATACTTAAATTGTTGAGAGGGACCTGGATGTCGGACCTCCGCAGTTGAGGAAATCACATGACCTCAGCAGCAGAAGTTGGTCTTCTTTGTGTCGTGTTTGTGTGAACATTGGCATTGCGCATGTGCCCAGTAGTGCTGCACGGGTAATCTAACTGCATGCCAGTGAAAGCCCGTTACTTCTTGCATTAAATGTCCAAATCCGATCCGTTAAAGAGCCGTATATATGCATTATATTTGTGCACATAACAGCAAATACTGCGGTCACAAAATGGTTAGGAAAAGTAATCATATGTACTGGTCACAGGAGTTTTCAATAACCTTCGAATGGTAATCCATTTTGTGATTACATTAAGTTAATCGTGCGTAGCGCAACTTGTTTAATGTTAAATAAATTGTGTTCTGCTTGGAAAGACTGTTCAACACTGCATACAACTTGGTTTAATCCAAAAGCCCATTCCGAAACTTTGTATTATGAAATAAGACATTCGGGGGATGTCTGGTCACGGTACTATTCTCCCTGCTGTGCATGTGATTCAGGAATGTAAACAAACATGTCACCAGCCACCGGGAGGAAATCAAAGTAACTGGGAGGCGTCTAGTTTTTTACCAACGGATTTCCAGTTCCGCGTTCGCGTTCTGCGATCTGATTGGCCACTGACGTTTCTGGTGCGATCTGATTGGCCACTGACGTTTCTGGTCATGTGACATGTGCGCCCAATCGCGTGACGCGCCCCTTTTCCGCCTCGAACAGCAGCAAACTACCTAACGCCTAGTTTATCACTGGTTAAGCTTAGGCGACTCTTTCGAAGTTGGTTACGGTTAGAGTATGGAATCAGGGCTGGCGTTCTATCGCCCTGCTCTAAGACAAACTCTAACCTTAACCAACTTCGAAAGAGTCGCCTAAGCTTAACCGGTGAAAGAAACAGGCGTCACACGATTGGCGCGATCAGAAACGTCAGTGGCCAATCAGAGCGCAGAACACGAACGCGGAACTGGAAATCCGTTGGTAAAAGTAATCAGGCAACTGGGAGGCTGTTGGGGTCAAAAAGGTGTGACTGGATGCCAAAAAACATGTGATATGGTGCCACCCCCATGTGAACCAAGCTGTGCCATGCTCATCATTACTCTCCATGCCCTGTGCTTCCCAAGTGATTTCACCACATCCTTCAACACATACGTTGCCAAAACCTCCCTCAGAGTCTGATTGCTGAATGTCTTATGCTGTGAAATGTATCTGTGTGTTAGAGTAGTTGTTCTCTAACTGTTTTAGCTGCTGTACCCCCTCTTAGATATTTGTTCAACCAAGTAGACCAACCCAAAAATAATAATTAATAAATACATTTTTTTTAAATGCACCTTCATTTGACCAGGTAAGGCAATTGAGGAAGGGCAGCACAAATATAGATGTACTTACAATTTAGTGAGACACACGAGCTTGTGCTTCACTGATGAGTTTTGGCATTCTGGGTGGCAGGGAGGCAACTGCAGGGATTAAGCTCTTTTCCAGTCTGTTTCTTTGCTTTGTTTTTATCTGGGTCATTGCAGAAGAGGATGTTTCACACAGATAGGTGGATCCAAAGGGGAGCAGCTGTTCCAAGGTCTCTGGCTGTTCCTTCTTCTCACACACACCAGAAACTGTGTGTGAGCGTACATCCCTCCAACTTCATCTGTAGACCACGATTTTCTTGCAGACTGGCAGGAAGCTTGCTTCTGTTGCTTTCAGACAAGATAATGGATTTCTCACCCAGTCCAGCTGTCCAGATCTCTTCTCAATGTCAGGGAAGTAGGAATTAAAATCAAAAGTCAAGTTGGCCAAATGTCCCTCTATTATTGACTTCACTGGAGCTCTCTCCACGTCCTCATGGGAGAGGAAAGCATCAGGGCTGTACCGAATGCTACGAAGCTTCGATCATAATGTTGACATTCGAATTCTAAATCAACATTCGAATTTTTAATACATATTTATTTTCTTTTTTCTTATTAAAAAAAATAAATTGTGTCTATTCAATGGGGGTTTTCTTCACAGTTGCAGTTAAAGATTAGGCTACACTAATATTATAATATTATACTATAAGACGTCACCATCACTTTCATACCAACCGTGCCCTTATTGGATTATTATTATATATTTTTTTTTATCCACTTTTTCTCCTTATTTTTCTATTTTTCTCCCATCCCAATTTTGGATTATTTATGTTGATGAAACTGATGAGTTATCTTCATTAAAGAAAGTTGATTTAATAAAAGAAAAAGACTAATTTAATCAGATTAATCACTTTATTCAATTTGATGATTTAGTTAAAAAAAAATACATTAGACATGTTCGAATACTTCCTATCGAAGCTTCGAATGTTAAAAAAAAATGACATTCGGTACAGCCGTAGAAAGCATCTACCCCAGGAGAGCAGGCGAGATCCCCCTCTGCACATGACCTTTTCCACAGCTCTGCTTTCTTGAGAAAACCACCCACCTTGTCATACAGGTTCAGAATGTTAGTGTCCTTGCCTTGCAGACACACATTAAGTTCGTTCAGCTTTGTGAATATATCTGAAAGATATGCTAGCTTTGCAAGCCAGTCAGTGTCATTGAACAAGGTGGCATGGGGAGAGCCATGATCCGGCAGAAAGATGCGCACTTCAGATCGTAATTCAAACAGCCTGTTGAGAAGTCTCCCTCGGGGAGCCAGCGCACCTCCGTGTGTAGTGACAACTGTGTGTTCAGATTCCATGTTTTCACATAATCTGCGAAACAGTCGCGCATTAAGTGGCCTTGATTTACAGTAATGTAGTTAATTACCTTGACGGCATCGTTCTAAGCGGCATGCAACACAGGGCTCATTTTCTTGGATGCCAATGCTTCCTTGTGTATGATACAGTGAGTCCACTGCACGTCGGGATTCTCCTTCCTAATCCTAATTTAATGTATTATATTGGTATATTAATTTGTGAATTATTCATGACTATGATAAAGATTTTCACACCTTTAGAACTTTTCTCGCAGTAACCACACGTTTTGAGAAACACTGTGTTAGAGCAATGGAAAATTACTGAAAGGAAGACCTTTGGGTGAACTGTGTCTGTCCATCTGGGGTGCAGATTTACATACATTTACAGTGTACTTACTCCCAAATGGAAAGAGGAAGCTCGTAACGTCAAAAGAAGAGACATTGTTATACAGATCCTATGCTGATGAGTTATCTACACATGCCCTTAGACTTGTTCATCACACTGTATGAAATAAAGTTTTAATCTCCTCTTTCCAGAGAGACTTCTCGACCACTGCATTGTTCTCGTGTAAGAGTCCTCTCTCCATGTACATGTGCAAGGAATAAAGACTTGTATTCACAGACATCTGAATCAACGCATCAATCCAGATTACTGAGGGGATAATGTTTTCCTGACAAGGGTCCTGACCTGGCAGTATAGAGGTCCTGAAGGGTGGACAGATCACAGTCGATGATCCTCTCTGCTGCTCTGGTGACATGTTGAGTCTCGCCTTACCCTGGACGTGGGCAGGGCCATACCAGACATATCCTGGGTGTTAGCAGGGCCATACCAGACATATCCTGGGTGTTAGCAGGGCCATACCAGACATATCCTGGGTGTTAGCAGGGCCATACCAGACATATCCTGGGTGTTAGCAGGGCCATACCAGACATATCCTGGGTGTTAGCAGGGCCATACCAGACATATCCTGGGTGTTAGCAGGGCCATACCAGACATATCCTGGGTGTTAGCAGGGCCATACCAGACATATCCTGGGTGTTAGCAGGGCCATACCAGACATATCCTGGGTGTTAGTGGGCCATACCAGACATATCCTGGGTGTTAGCAGGGCCATACCAGACATATCCTGGGTGTTAGTGAGCCATACCAGACATATCCTGGGTGTTAGTGGGCCATACCAGACATATCCTGGGTGTTAGTGGGCCATACCAGACATATCCTGGGTGTTAGCAGGGCCATACCAGACATATCCTGGGTGTTAGCAGGGCCATACCAGACATATCCTGGGTGTTAGCAGGGCCATACCAGACATATCCTGGGTGTTAGCAGGGCCATACCAGACATATCCTGGGTGTTAGCAGGGCCATACCAGACATATCCTGGGTGTTAGCAGGGCCATACCAGACATATCCTGGGTGTTAGCAGGGCCATACCAGACATATCCTGGGTGTTAGTGGGCCATACCAGACATATCCTGGGTGTTAGCAGGGCCATACCAGACATATCCTGGGTGTTAGCAGGGCCATACCAGACATATCTTGGGTGTTAGTGGGCCATACCAGACATATCCTGGGTGTTAGCAGGGCCATACCAGACATATCCTGGGTGTTAGCAGGGCCATACCAGACATATCCTGGGTGTTAGCAGGGCCATACCAGACATATCCTGGGTGTTAGTGGGCCATACCAGACATATCCTGGGTGTTAGCAGGGCCATACCAGACATATCCTGGGTGTTAGCAGGGCCATACCAGACATATCCTGGGAGTTGGCAGTTATTGAGGAGTTATCGATAGCGGTGTAAAACTGGACCAGCATTGTTGTTGGCAGTTTGAATGTCCTCAGCTGCCTGACGTTAATTTTCCTTCTCTTTGTTTTGACTGATAACAGGGACATTTCACATAAACAATTAGACACATCGTTTTATTGAGTTTTATATACTTTTTATTGGTGTCTTTTCCATTATTGACTCACTGGTGCGTGTTCCTCTCAAATGTTCTGAAGTGTAACCTGGGGTATAACACCTTCAAGTACAGTCATTTGACCCCAAACATAAACAATGGTCCTCATTCTCGAAACGAGAACGGAACATCTTTGTCAACCTCAGTCTATCCTTTCCCCCTCTCTTCTGTCTATCCCTCTCCATCCACTTCTCTATTGCTCTCCTAACCTTTTAAATCTCTCTCTCTCTCTCTCTCTCTCTCTCTCTCTCTATCTCTCTGTATAGAACATGTTACGTCGTAATGAGGAGTTGGAGAATGGGACAGCTTGGTCCAACTCCTCCGAGTCCTCAGACGACTCCTCCAGTCCACAGCTGTCTGTGGCACTAAGGAGCTCCACACACAATAAGGTAGCCTGTCTGTCTGTCTGTCCACCTGTCTGTCTGTCTGTCCACCTGTCTGTCTGTCCACCTGTCTGTCTGTCCACCTGTCTGTCTGTCCACCTGTCTGTACATTGTGAATTGTTTTTCTGTCTCTTTCTGTCTCTCTATCCGTTTGTCTCTCTGTTTATCTAATTCTGTCTCTCTATTTCTCTCTTTCCCCCTGTCTCTTTTTGTCCCTCTCTCCCTCTCTCTCTCTATCTCTCTCTCCCTCTCCCTCTCCCTCTCCCTCTCCCTCTCCCTCTCCCTCTCTCTCTCTCTCTCTCTCTCTCTCTCTCCTCTCTCTCTCTCTCTCTCTCTCTCTCTCTCTCTCTCTCTCTCTCTATCTCTCTCTCTATCCCTCTCCCTCTCCCTCTCCCTCTCTATGTCTCTCTCTCTCTCTCTCTCTAGCCTGTGGTGAACCCTGACCTCCAGCCAACTGCAACAGGAGGTCCTGCCCCTCAGATCGATATCACCTTCTGCGCCAGAAACTCCGCCTCCTCCACGCCAAACTCCGCCCACCGAGCACACACAGCCGACGAATCCCACGACGGCACAGAGCAGCGAGGGGAGGGACTCAGGTAGCCCTCCCATGTTTTCTTCAACACCTTTAGATCAATGTAGCTTTCATAGATCCTGCTTATAGGGAAACTCTAAGAACACATTTGAAACTTTGGACCAAAATACACACTGAGCTGGTGTTAGATGTACTCGTATAGGCCTTTCACACCGGCAGGGCTCCGTTACAGTTCCTAAACCTCATTTTGAACCGGCCAGCGCATTCAGACCGAAAAGAAATTTGGTTTGAAACCTGAAAAATTGGTTCTCATCTGCAACTAGCATTTTATGGTTTTTCCTTGCGAACCGTGACATCATCAGTAGTAGGGTTGGGCACTCCTAACTTCCGGTTCCGGAACCGTTAAGAAGATGTTTGCATTTTGATTCTCAGCAACCAAATTAAACTGTTTACTATCCTCCCTACAACCGGCCAGTGGGGGGCATATGCAAGCAACGTTCAAGACAGGGGAGGGAAGAATTGGCAATTTTTTTTGTATTTATTGGTTTAAAATACAGAGACAGTGCATATTAAGGAACATTTGACTGTAAATATGCCAGTTTAGCCAGGTTGGCAAATTTTCAACTGTAGTCTCTGGGGCAGGTGACATGAGCACTACAATAATTAAGACATAGTACAATAATTAAAACACAGTAGGAATCAGTAGGTTACAATACACTAAAATACATACAAATAAATACATTAAAATACATTACAATACATCACAACCCCTCAGTTAAAATGGTCGCACACTTGACCATCTCTCAACCATGATTTTAAGTTAGTTTTAAATTAAATGTAACGTTGACATTGAAATTGGGATGGGAGAAAAATAGAAAAATAGGAGAAAAAGTGGATCCAAAAAAAGAACAGGAATCGAAATGGAGAATCGGAATCGGAATTGTTCAAATCCAAACGATGCCCAACCCTAATCATCAGAGGGTCATTTTCTAGGCTGTAGAGACAAGAGGAAGAAGGACAGCGACTGACAACAATGTCAACAATGTCCAAGTTAATGGTAAACGTTTATTTGCAGTGGTCTGCCGAGTTCCAATTAGATTGTATGAACTAAGCAGGTGAAATGTTGGCTGGTCAAGTACTTAAAGAACGCTGCTGCAGAGTATACACAAGCCGCTCAACGTGAAATACACGTTATAAGCTGATAAATCTTATGATTTATGCACAAAAGCCATTATTTTTTCCAGCGAATCTCTTAGTTACAATTAGATTGTATGAACTAAGCAGGTGAAATGTTGGTAGGTTACCGGTAGGTATTTAAAGATTGCTATTGTATACTACGAGTAGATTGGCCTACAACTACAAGCCCCACAACTACTGCTTTCACGTGAAGTGGGAATCCCTGTTCAATGTGATGTATAACTACTATGGTAACTGATCGTCCTCGATATTTTCCTTTTATCAGCCTCCCCAGTTAGTAGCTAGATTAATACATTTAGTGTATGTGGCAATAATCAAAGAATCTGGATGAAATCATTGCTGTATCTGTCTGAATCAGATGACACTGTCAGCCATTTTGAGCCTCTCTTGGTCCATATATGCGCATAAGTGCGTGCCATGCCACAAGGTCTTCCCCAATCTGGAGGCCAGACTGTTTAGAGTAGGTGCATTGAGCATTGACTGAGCAACGCTCCCCGTTGATGTGAACGTGGGCTGGTTCGCCAGAAAGCACCAAGGTTCTGAGACTCTAGAACTGAACCAGAGCCAGAACCAGAACCGTGTCTGTCTGAAAGCGGTAAAAGGTACTCTTATAGAGTCAAATACACACTGAGCTAGTGTTAAATGTACTCTTATAGAGTCAAATACACACTGAGCTGGTGTTAAATGTACTCTTATAGAGTCAAATACACACTGAGCTAGTGTTAAATGTACTCTTATAGAGTCAAATACACACTGAGCTAGTGTTAAATGTACTCTTATAGAGTCAAATACACACTGAGCTGGTGTTAAATGTACTCTTATAGAGTCAAATACACACTGAGCTAGTGTTAAATGTACTCTTATAGAGTCAAATACACACTGAGCTGGTGTTAAATGTACTCTTATAGAGTAAAATACACACTGAGCTGGTGTTAAAGGTACTCTTATAGAGTCAAATACACACTGAGCTGGTGTTAAATGTACTCTTATAGAGTCAAATACACACCGAGCTGGTGTTAAATGTACTCTTATAGAGTAAAATACACACTGAGCTGGTGTTAAATGTACTCTTATAGAGCACAGAACATAGATGTTGCTGCTTTCATTGTTTATGTTTGTCTTCCTTTTACGTACAGGGAGGAAGAGGAGAGGCCAGACACTGTGGCGTCGCTAGGAAATGAGGAAGAAGACTCGTGCAAAAGGTCGTCATCGGCGACAGGAGGGGCGGTGCCTAACGGACACGCCTCCCGCTCCTCCTACTCCCGGTCGCTGAGCCACATCAGCGAGAACAGTGTGGACGGCGTGCTGTTGACGGACAGGACGGCCGACGAATCGGTGGAGGTGGCCTCTGTGGTGGCCGGGATCTCCGTTGACGACATTGTAATGGAGTTGCCCGCTAAAACGCCCAAACCACTGAAATGTCCTGTCGCCGTGGAGACCGCAGAGTCGCCCAGGAGGGTGGTGGTCGTTGTGGACACCTCCAGTTGTACCACGGTGGAGACAGAGGACACAAGAGACAACAGGGGAGGGCAGGGGGAGGAACCAAGCGCTCCTCTCTCCTCTTCGACTTCTCAAACCACCAGCATCCAACCAACAGACCCCAACAACACACACCCACAGACACACACACACTCACAGACAGACTCGCAGAGCACAGAGGACATATGCTACATAGCCCACCGGGTCTTGGTAGAGGCCGAGGAGAAGCCTGGGGCTGGAGTAGACATGGCGCCCGGGGAGAGTGAGGTGGCTGTGGACAGTGGGGTAGAAGAGGCGCTGGGAGCGGTCATCTCCTCCCTGGACGATTACAGAGGCCAGTTCCCTGAGCTGCAACTACTGGAGCAAGAGCTGAGCCTGCTGCAGGCCACACTGAAGGTGTGTGTGCGTGTGTGTGCGTGTGCGTGTGCGTGTGCGTGTGTGTGTGTGTGTGTGTGTGTGTGTGTGTGTGTGTGTGTGTGTGTGTGTGCGTGCGCGCGCGTGCGTGTGTGGTGGTTGGGGGGGGGGGGGGGCGTTTGTGTGTTTTCAGTGTTTGATTTGGTGACATTTGTACCTCAGTGATCTCAATGTATAAACACACACACACACACACACACACACACACACACACACACACACACACACACAGAGCTGTGTTAGCTAGTTGAGTCATTCAGGAGAAGGAACAGATAACATACCACAGCAGGGTGGGCTAGTCTGAGGACAGGGAACCAACTTCCTGCCCCTCCCACAATGCACTAGGAGATGTCAGGGAGATCTGTGTGTGTGTGTGTGTGTGTGTGTGTGTGTGTGTGTGTGTGTGTGTGTGTGTGTGTGCGTGCGTGCTGACTAATAGTGCAGATAAACTATAACTGATATGACGAGGCCTCGTTTGCAGAGTCATGAATGGTGATGCCGTCATGGTGGAGTCTATGCAGGGAGGTTCTGGTTTATGTAAATATTAGTATTAAACTGTGAGTCAGGACGTCAGTCGCCT
Source organism: Notolepis coatsorum (assembly GCF_963971535.1). Classification (NCBI taxonomy): domain Eukaryota; kingdom Metazoa; phylum Chordata; class Actinopteri; order Aulopiformes; family Paralepididae; genus Notolepis; species Notolepis coatsorum. Next base: position 51,904,716 of record NC_140170.1, on the reverse strand, counting down.
CTCTGTCTCTCCACCCAAAGGAACAGTTCAACCTCAGGATGTTAAAAGCTGCAATCTGTAATCAAAATGAAACAAAGGGCTAGAAAACTGAAAGCCAACCCCTCAGATTGACCTCTTGATACAAGGAGAGAATCTATGCATTTTTAACGCATTCTGGTGCTGTAAACATTTTGTTTATATTTGTAATGTTTGTAAACAGTGCTTAAAATGTATCTGCATTTGAGCAATGATAAGTAAAAGGTTTATTTTCCAGGTACAACTCAAACTTTATGTATCAACAGTCGGGCCCTCATTTATCAATAATGCGTAGAAAGTGTTCTATTTTCGTTCCTAAGCACGGAATTTAGAATGTCTCTACACACCGAAATATCGGGATTTATCAACCGTGCGTGCACAGGTTGTACGCACACTCCGCGTTGATAAATACCAATGTTCTTACCGGCTATGCTCGTGCATAATTGTAAGCATTTGCGTACTGAACCGCCCCTAATTAATAATATATGGTAATGAAACACCCCCATGGAATGTAGAATAATGGACTAAGCGGACTTGAAACTTCACTGAGAGCGAGTCATCCGTGATCAATCTCGCTCTCAGTGAAGTTTCAACGGAGGTCATCCTATTCTAACCAACAAATTGAAGCTAGAAAGCATTTCGTTGTGACCAATCTTATTTGGAAACATGACACACAAAATAATAGTATTTCACTTTTTATTTTAAACAATATTTAATCGCGTTTGGAGGTGGGTGTTGTGTGTCTGCCCCCCCCCCCCCCTGCCAAACAAGCAGGCCAACTGCGCTCTAAAGGGCTCTTGTTTGCGCGTGAGCCCGTTATAATTGCACTCCTGTTGGGTCGTTCGTTGGGTTGGTCAGAGTCATTAACTATGGCTTCAGTGGATAACCCCGATCACCTGCGTTTAAGCGATATTCTAATTACAGATACCCCCAGTAATAACATTACAATTTAATTCAATACAATGCGTGCCTTCCTCCCGGTCACCAGCAACGACATGTATCCGACAAATGCGCATCGCAACATCGACTGAGTGGAATCCCTTTCTATTCACATCACATACATAACTGAATTTGTGATGGAGCTTTGACGGCTACAGTCAGTGCACCCCATAGTATTCCGATAACTACTACTATTTTACAATTAACTATACAATTACGGGTCGATACAGAACACGTCAGTGTTGAAGCTAACGCATGAAAGTCCGTCTCATGTTGCAGTCTTCATATTCTACCACTTGGTGACATGTAGATTATACGCACAATCTCAAGCACACATTCATTTTGATCAATCACACACTTTGCATAGAAATGATTGTACGCACGGTTTACGCACATATCTGTGCGTACGTTACGCAGCGTTGATAAATGAGGGCCCTGAGCGGAGGAGAACTCAGCTAGCTAGCTAGGAGGATAATAAGAGAAAACACATCTTTCTGTTTGTTTGCCTATCCTCACAATTGTGTGTGTGTGTGTGTGTGTGTGTGTGTGTGCGCGTGTGTGTGTGTGTGTGTGTGTGTGTGTGTGTGTGTGTGCGTGTGCGCATGTGTGTGTGTGTGTGTGTGCAGGGTGGCAGCCACAGTCGGTCCCCCAGTGTGATGAGTCTCACGGTGGAGACGGCTCTGGGAAGCTTCGACTTCCTGAATACATCTGACCAAGAGGAGGATGAGGAAGAGGAGGAAGGAGGGAGGAAGAGCAGGTCTGGCAGGTCAGTAGTTTCATCAAATATGGTTGTGATTATAAGTAGGGATGTCCCGATCACATGATTTTCAGAAGATCGGAATCGGGGAAAAAAATCGGAATTTTTAATTTTTTTTCGTTTTTTTTTTATTCAACAAACATGACCATGTTCACGTCTTAAACTCATACTGAGGCCTTAGTTTTGGTTTTAAATTGCATATCATCATTCATTTATTTATTGTCACACAGAGCAGAAGAATTTTGCCAAAACAAACGCATTTCCTTTGATTTAATTATACATGAAATGATTTATGTCAAGGATGAGGGACATCCACTAGTTGCAGAACTTGCAGTCACCTGATTTTTACAGACGATGGCGCCATTGCTCTCATGAAGCAGCAGGTTGGAGGCGGAGTTTTTAGATTACTCCGGTTGCAATGCCTCGCTTGAATGAAGTTAACTTTTCACCTGGATAACGTCAACCTGCAGCCGACCAGTGGGAGGCATAGTCTAGCAACGTTCGAGACAGGGGAGGGGAGAATTGAAGGAAGAATTGGTGAGGCGAAATTGGGATAAAAAAAAATATATATATATATATATAAATAAAATAAAAATGTATCGGTTACTAATGTGAAAGATCGGATTGGGAAAGATCGGTATCGGTAGATACTCAAAATCACATGATCGGGATCGGATCGGGAGCAAAGAAATGTGATCGGGACATCCCTAATTATAAGGTAGCAGTCCCTATAAGACAAGGTATTGCTATTCTTTCATCTACTGTGCATCATTTCACAAGGATTCAATGTCCCGGATGACATCACTGGTGGACACACACACACACACACACACACACACACACACACACACACACACACACACACTGCATGGGTATTTCACGCAGGCACAGAACTACTAAGGAACATCCTGTTTGAATTGAAAGTCAATCACCTCAACAAAACACGATGACTGACAGAGTCTGATGCTAAATTTTTGCGCCACAACAAAAACACATTTGAAATCGCATAACAACTTGAAATCACGTAACAACTTGCAGCTGAAAAGGATTCTATGTGTCATTCTGATATCCTCATATTGGCTGCATTGGCTCTCAAATGATTCACCAGCATAACACATAATTTGTCACATCCTTAGTCTACTAGCCTACTAGCCTACTAACCTACTAACCTACATCAGCCGTACACCCACACCCAAGTGGTTGTGTTTCTTTTACACACCACCCTTCCAGTCCCTGCCACCAGTGATGAAAATATATTTTGAGCAGCGCTAGTTCACTTTTTCTGGTTCAGTGGCAGTGGTGAAGTTCTGCCGGGAAGTCAATTCAAACTGGTTTCTTTAGAATTCCAATATATCTGAGGCCATTTTTTTTTTACAATTTTATAATTTAAACCAAAAGCCATATCGGCAGGCCCTGGAGCTCTACAGCCATCTGTTACTCCCACAGTGACCCTGCTAGCAACAGACAACGAGGGAACTAACATTAACCAAGCAGCAACTTTTGCCCCGACCTGCACAAACGCTGACCAGACCAGGGCGGCAGTGTGGAGTAACAGCAAACAGCAGACTATCTTCCGAACTTGGCACACAGTCTCTTCAGCTTCCCAAATAACTAAGACACAATCTCTTCAGCTTCCCAAATAACTAAGACACAATCTCTTCAGCTTCCCAAATAACTAAGACACAGTCTCTTCAGCTTCCCAAATAACTAAGACACAGTCTCTTCAGCTTCCCAAATAACTAAGACAGTCTCTTCAGCTTCCCAAAGAGCTAAGACACAGTCTCTTCAGCTTCCCAAATAACTAAGACACAGTCTCTTCAGTTTCCCAAATAACTAAGACAGTCTCTTCAGCTTCCCAAATAACTAAGACACAGTCTCTTCAGCTTCCCAAATAACTAAGACACAGTCTATTCAGTTTCCCAAATAACTAAGACACAGTCTCTTCAGTTTCCCAAATAACTAAGACACAGTCTCTTCAGCTTCCCAAATAACTAAGACACAGTCTATTCAGTTTCCCAAATAACTAAGACACAGTCTCTTCAGTTTCCCAAATAACTAAGACACAGTCTCTTCAGCTTCCCAAAGAGCTAAGACAGTCTCTTCAGTTTCCCAAATAACTAAGACACAGTCTCTTCAGTTTCCCAAATAACTAAGACACAGTCGCTTCAGCTTCCCAAATAACTAAGACACAGTCTCTTCAGTTTCCCAAATAACTAAGACACGTCTCTTCAGCTTCCCAAATAACTAAGACACAGTCTCTACAGCTTCCCAAATAACTAAGACACAGTCTCTTCAGCTTCCCAAATAACTAAGACACAGTCTCTTCAGCTTCCCAAATAACTAAGACACAGTCTCTTCAGCTTCCCAAATAACTAAGACACAGTCTCTTCAGCTTCCCAAATAACTAAGACACAGTCTCTTCAGTTTCCCAAATAACTAAGACACAGTCGCTTCAGCTTCCCAAATAACTAAGACACAGTCTCTTCAGTTTCCCAAATAACTAAGACACAGTCTCTTCAGCTTCCCAAATAACTAAGACACAGTCTCTTCAGCTTCCCAAATAACTAAGACACAGTCTCTTCAGCTTCCCAAATAACTAAGACAGTCTCTTCAGCTTCCCAAATAACTAAGACAGTCTCTTCAGCTTCCCAAATAACTAAGACAGTCTCTTCAGTTTCCCAAATAACTAAGACACAGTCTCTTCAGCTTCCCAAATAACTAAGACACAGTCTCTTCAGCTTCCCAAATAACTAAGACAGTCTCTTCAGTTTCCCAAATAACTAAGACAGTCTCTTCAGTTTCCCAAATAACTAAGACACAGTCTCTTCAGTTTCCCAAATAACTAAGACAGTCTCTTCAGCTTCCCAAATAACTAAGACACAGTCTCTTCAGCTTCCCAAATAACTAAGACAGTCTCTTCAGCTTCCCAAATAACTAAGACACAGTCTCTTCAGCTTCCCAAATAACTAAGACACAGTCTATTCAGTTTCCCAAATAACTAAGACACAGTCTCTTCAGTTTCCCAAATAACTAAGACACAGTCTCTTCAGCTTCCCAAATAACTAAGACACAGTCTATTCAGTTTCCCAAATAACTAAGACACAGTCTCTTCAGTTTCCCAAATAACTAAGACACAGTCTCTTCAGCTTCCCAAAGAGCTAAGACACAGTCTCTTCAGTTTCCCAAATAACTAAGACACAGTCTCTTCAGCTTCCCAAAGAGCTAAGACAGTCTCTTCAGCTTCCCAAATAACTAAGACACAGTCTCTTCAGTTTCCCAAATAACTAAGACACAGTCTCTTCAGCTTCCCAAAGAGCTAAGACACAGTCTCTTCAGCTTCCCAAATAACTAAGACACAGTCTCTTCAGCTTCCCAAATAACTAAGACACAGTCTCTTCAGTTTCCCAAATAACTAAGACACAGTCTCTTCAGCTTCCCAAATAACTAAGACACAGTCTATTCAGCTTCCCAAATAACTAAGAGAGTCTCTTCAGCTTCCCAAAGAGCTAAGACACAGTCTCTTCAGCTTCCCAAATAACTAAGACACAGTCTCTTCAGCTTCCCAAATAACTAAGACACAGTCTCTTCAGCTTCCCAAATAACTAAGACACAGTCTCTTCAGCTTCCCAAATAACTAAGACACAGTCTCTTCAGCTTCCCAAATAACTAAGACACAGTCTCTTCAGCTTCCCAAAGAGCTAAGACACAGTCTCTTCAGTTTCCCAAATAACTAAGACACAGTCTCTTCAGCTTCCCAAATAACTAAGACACAGTCTCTTCAGCTTCCCAAAGAGCTAAGACACAGTCTCTTCAGCTTCCCAAATAACTAAGACAGTCTCTTCAGCTTCCCAAATAACTAAGACACAGTCTCTTCAGCTTCCCAAATAACTAAGACACAGTCTCTTCAGTTTCCCAAATAACTAAGACAGTCTCTTCAGTTTCCCAAATAACTAAGACAGTCTCTTCAGCTTCCCAAATAACTAAGACAGTCTCTTCAGTTTCCCAAATAACTAAGACACACTCTCTTCAGTTTCCCAAATAACTAAGACAGTCTCTACAGCTTCCCAAATAACTAAGACAGTCTCTTCAGCTTCCCAAATAACTAAGACAGTCTCTTCAGTTTCCCAAAGAGCTAAGACACAGTCTCTTCAGCTTCCCAAATAACTAAGACAGTCTCTTCAGTTTCCCAAAGAGCTAAGACACAGTCTCTTCAGCTTCCCAAATAACTAAGACACAGTCTCTTCAGTTTCCCAAATAACTAAGACAGTCTCTTCAGCTTCCCAAATAACTAGTCCATCATAACATTTATGACGGGGTGGACCTAGCACATTTGGCGCCCTAGGCGAGCTTCACCACTGCGCCCCCCCCCCCCCCCCAAATCAAAACATCTTAACAGGTATACTGTATAACTCTTTACTGTATAACTTATACAGTAAAGTACTGCACCTTTATTTATTACAAGCAAGAACAAGAGCTAAGAATAAATGTAAAGTGCACACTAAAGAATTAAAACAAATAAACAACTTAGCTAACAAACAATAATAATAATAACAATAACAAACAATAAAATAATGTGCAAATTTGCTTTCAAAGAAAATTACGAAGAAATGTAAAGTGCACACTAAAGAATTAAAACAAACAACTTAGCTAGCAAACAATAATAATAATAACAATAACAAACAATAAAATAACATGCAAATGTGAGAAAATGCTGTATTGTAAAATATGTTACACATGTCAAATAATCTAAATATAATATGCTAAATAAACAAACAAATAAATAAAAATGACAAATTCACTTTGTCTCAAGAACTATTTACATTCCACTCCCTATCATCACACTGTAGCTCGGTTTCCATTTACAGTGCAATCCTTCTGGCCTTCCTCGCTGCAAAGTCATCAATCACATCATCATATGAAATCTGACCACCAACCTCATGGTTAATACTGATTACAGCCAGACCACTGAGGCGTTCTTGAGCCATGGTTGACCTCAGGTATGTTTTCAAGAGTTTTAATTTTTGAAAAACTCCTCTCGGCTGAAGCTATGTTACTGGTACACAATACACAAGTTGGGATATATTTCTGTCAGCTGCTTTGTGTGTATGAATTTCAACAACTCAAGAGTTGTCATGCTTTTTGATGGCAAGTCAGGTAAATTTTCCAACTCCTGAGCCAGCTCCTTCCCATCCAAATCAGATTGCCCTCCATGGCTTAAGGTGTGTGCAAGTGCCTCTGCTTGCTTCATCAGCTCTTGGTGTGGCAGGTCTTGGAAATGTACAGAATGCCAAACTTGTCTTCCACATGTTCAAGAGTGGTAAACCTCTCCTTTTGAGCTATGCCTATCTTATTAGAACAGTTGAATCAGGTGTGTTAGTTCTGGGTTGGAACGAAAACATTAAACAGGACTGGAGTTGAGAACCACTGAGCTAGTTAGCTAACATTAGCGCACATTATGACAGGGTTGAATTTGGCAAATGTTTGACTCGGATAGTCAATGTGCTTTTCTGAGGTAAACTTAACGTTAGCTAACGTTACCAACTAACTAACATTCCACCACACTGGATAGCTCGCTACACCAAAACTAACATTGTTATTATTACAAAAATTTCTATTTCATGACACAACGAAAATGACGCAAATTGCTGTATTGCTGAACTTGCTATATGTTTTGCTAAAAATAGGCCTTATGACAGTTTCGACTGAATGGCAATAACAAACGCTGGCTAGCTAACGTTGGCTTGGCTAACTAGCAAGATTACATGATCCATTCGCTAACGTTGACAATACAATCACAATCACACCTTGGCACATTTCTCTTCTTATTTTCTTCTCTTTTTATACTGCGCCCCGGATGGCTTTTGCCTCTTCATAGTTCTCTAACGTTAGTCTTTCTTTCCTCAACGCTCAATTCTATAAACACTTGACTGATACCCATCAATGCACAGCGCTCTAGCATGTTCTGACTGTGAACACCTAAAGCCGAGGCTCTTAAAGACCAACCGACCGTTTTAGATTTTTGGCTAATTTTCCCTTATGTTAGAATTATTTTTTTATGTAAAAAATAATGGTTGCCGATATAGAGGGGGGTGCCAAAACTGCACCAAGCAAAACAAACAAAATTAAATTTAACCGCCTATATCGCCTGTAGGAAACTCCGCCCCACGACATACAGATATACAGTACTGTTACAACCGCACATTTATGACATACAAGATACAGTATACAAATATACAGTACTGCGCCCATTGCGATTTGCTCTACTGCATGCTGAGCTAAACAAAGTCAAGTGATAATTATTTATTTTTAACAAACAAGCTCATCAAACAGTGTGTTACAGAAATAGGTTATACTAAATAGTCACAAAGACCATGACCATTACAAGAGAAACAAAAGAGAAAATACAAACAACAAGAATATCTTCTATTTCCATGACTCTGCTTCACATACTTACTGTGTCCCTAGTAGAGGCAGCCTGGTAGTTAAAGGGGTTTCTGAAAAATCCATAAATCCTGTATTCCTGCTCAATACTGCTGTAATGCCCCTGGTGGTCAAAGGCACCTAGCCCTCATGTAGTATGTCTACCTACACCAGAGGAAGCTCAACAAATCATGTTAAACCCAGATTCGGCTCAAACAAGGGACTAAACACGTTTCGCAATTATGCCACAACAATGTGGAACGCACTACCCAAAGCTGTAAAGGAATGTGAATCCCTGCCCACATTCAAAACCGCCCTTAAAGAGCACCTACGGGAGGCTGCAATTCGAAACTGGCCACCGTAAATGCCCAAAACCCCCACCACCTCCTAATAGACAGTCTCCTCCCCACCGCATGTATATATTCCCTCCCCGCCGTATGTATATTCCCCTCCCACCCACCCACCCCCTCCTAATGTACAGTCCCCTCCCCATCATATGTATATACTCTGTCAGGATCTAGGGGTAACAGTACTGTATATTTGAATACCGCCTATGTCACAAATGTATCAGTACTAAATACCTATATGTCCCTATGCCATAAATGTCATGTATGTTATGTATGTCATAAATGTCTATATGAATTGAAAATGGGGGACCCTGATGGAAACAAGACAAACGTCTTTCTCAGGTCTGCATCCCCTTAACAATTGTATGTATTGAGCCGTACTGTATTGTACCCATTCTGCAATCTGTTAAATAAAGTTTTCATTCATTCATTCATACCAACCTGCTCCAAGGACAGTAGCTAAACCAAACTTTCAATTTTAGAACGAATGTATCTTGGAAACATTTTGTTCGAATCTGTTGTGCACATTCATGACCCCTAGAGGAAGAATGCTCTTGATTTTGGTGACCCCATTCCTGTAGTGCATGTCTAGTTTTCACTCTGAATTTGTGATTTGTGATTGTTGTTTTGATCTTGTAGTTGTCAGCAGGAGAGAGGCTGGGATGCCCCCTCCTGCCCCACCACCCCCCTGACTACAGGCTGCACAGCGCTAGACTGCTCTCTGGTGGTCCATCTGAGGAACTGCAGCTCACAGCTTCTGGTAAGAGACGAGGTGAAGCAAAGATACTGAGAGACTATTTCCTCAGTGTCCAGCATAAACATTATGTATATATATATATATATATATATATATATATTTATATATACATATATATTTGTTCTGTCAGTTGTCCCACCATAAATAAGCTGAAATGAAGCACATTTAATTCAAATATTAATGATAACATTTACATAATTACCACATTACCGCAAAGCAGGTGTAAAATGGTTCAAATTAATACGTTCATTGTGTGTTGTATTTGCTTTTATTGATAATACCAATAGGAAACTATCATTAGGCGTTGGGCTGTGCTTTTTAACACGCATTTATTGGCTTGCCTTACAGGCAATTTTTTTTCCAAAATCACAATTGCAATTCACCTCAAAAAAGGTGTTTGTTTTTTGTTGTTTGGTAGTCAAATTCAAGTGTATTCCTTTCAAATTAAATTAAATTTGAATGTTGAAACTCACTGACAGCCCTAATATGTATTAAAGGGATAGTTTGGAGTTATTTTTTACATGAAGTGGTATGAAATACTTGCCAGTAGTGTAATTGATGCATAGTCGTTAGCTGACTCACTGAGTACTGGCCAAGTTCTGAGTGAGCCGTGTACAGTATCTTCAGACAGACAGGCAGCACATGGGGTCCTGAGTGAGCCGTGTACAGTATCTTCAGACAGACAGGCAGCACATGGGGTCCTGAGTGAGCCGTGTACAGTATCTTCAGACAGACAGGCAGCACATGGGGTCCTGAGTGAGCCGTGTACAGTATCTTCAGACAGACAGGCAGCACATGGGGTCCTGAGTGAGCCGTGTACAGTATCTTCAGACAGACAGACAGGCAGCACATGTGTGGTGTTCACACTGTATGTAATGTACATGTGTAGGGGGCGAGATGCACGGTGTGCATTCAATGAAAATGTGTTATTTTATGTTCTTCACATAAAGGAAGCCAAGGCCAATGAGTCTCAGATCAAAGAAAAAATATTCATTGTAATTTTCCATAAACATTGAAAACAGGTCCCACAGACCGAAATACCACACACAAGGGTTAATCCACACCACAACATGCAAATAATAAACGTTTTAACCGTCCATAACAGAATACAACAGTCCTAATGTATTTCTGACGTTTAATTCTTCTCTCAGACCGACACAATGTCTTGTTTTGTTTTTTGAAGAAGCCAGTGATGATGATGATGAAGATGATGATGATGATGATGATGACGATGATGATGATGATGATGATGATGATGATGATGATGATGATGATGATGATGATGATGATGATGAATGTATTGTTGTCCCCAGCGGTTGGGAACGTTCGGTCCTCTGCGCTGCGGTGAGATGTTTGCTCTGGACAGACTGCTGAGAGAAGCCCGGGTCCTGGACGTCATCAGACGGATCAGCAAGGAGACGCCACAACGACTCACACAGCCTGACGAAGGTGCACATCTTCATCATCATCACGACTTACTGGCATCATCACAGCTATAAATCAACATCAAAAACACACTGTTGACAATATTGATTTAAATGAATTGTTTGTTGAAACTATCTTTCTCTTTCTCTGTCCCTCCATCCATCCATTCATCCATCCACTCATCCCTCTGCCCCTCCATCCATCCCTCCACCCCTCTACCCCTCCATCCATCCATCATCCATCCCTCTGCCCCTCCATCCATCCCTCTGCCCCTCCATCCATCCCTCTGCCCCTCCATCCATCCATCCCTCTGCCCGTCCATCCATCCATCCCTCTGCCCATACATCCATCCCTCTGTCCCTCTATCCATCTGTCCATCCCTCCATCCATCCATCTGTCTATCCATCCCTCGCCATCCCATCCCTCCATCCATCCATCTGTATCTATCCATCCCTCCGTCTCTATCCATCCCTCCCTCCATCCATCCATACATCTCTCCGTCCCACTTTCCTTCCATCCCTCCATCTATCCATCCCTTCATCCCTCTGTCCCTCCATCCCTCCATCAGTCATCCCACAGCTGGAGCAGTGCCAGGGGGCACTGTCACTATGGCAACAGTGTGTTGGGCAGAACAGTGTGTACAGTATTTCCACAGAGACCCTCCTGGCGACCCTATCAAGCGCCTACACCTCCAGACTGCCTGAGAGAGCTGCCAACATGGCAGACACAGGTAGGAGAGCAGGGACCCTGTAGTATCTTTAATCTTTTGTGCACATAATCGCACACACATCCAAAAACTCACATTTATTTAGTTAGGTTATTCATATGTTATACAGTTATTGAGAGTAAATGAGTTTGAATATGGAATATGATATGTTGAATCCTTGTGTTGTGTGCATTACAGCACTGTGTGGAATGATGTTGAGCAGGGGTGGCCAACTTTTTTGGCCACAAGATCTACTTTGCACAGAGTGAAAATCACCACAAGTCGTATCATAGAATGGCTAGTAAATAGTTGCATATTTTAATATTCATGATTTGTGTAAATCTGGGGGGAAAGCATATGTACGCTGATATTATGAGTAAATACTGATGGCATTTACTCTACCTACTTATTAATAATAATGGCTTGGATTTATATAGCGCTCTTCTCTGACTCAGAGCGCTTCACAGAGTCCATTATTCGTTCATACACAGTCATACCGGTGGTGGTAAGCTACAATTGCAGCCAGAGCTGCCCTGAGGCAGACTCACGGAAGCGTGGTGAATAATCATCGCCTACGGCCCCTCCGACCACCACCAACATTCATTCACATGCATCCACATTCATACGAGGCAAGTAGGTTAAGTGTCTTGCCCAAGGACACAACGGCAATGGGATGGACATGGGCTTGAGCGGGATTCGAACCACCAACCCTTCGATCATTGGACGCCCCGCTCTACCCCTGAGCCATAGCCGCCCCACATTAGAAAATATTAAAAAGTAAAGATTAACACTTTGATTGCCTAAGGTTAAATTCATGATATACCATCCGTTGCCAGCTCTATTTGTCTATGGAGAAGTTCCCCTTCTTTGCAGGGCTATAACTTTTTACATTCTATTGCTAGATTGCCATTATTAGGGCCCATTCAATGTCCTATATGTATTGTTCAGGGTGTATGAACGTTAAACTTTTTCATTCACATATTCATACTAAAATACGGTCTAAAGTATAAGTATGTTTTCATCTCTTTCTGCAGCTTTCTCCAGAACGTGATTTATAGCCCCAAATGCATTATATTGATGATCAAATACAGTTTTGTAGCGATCGGTGCCAGATGAAAAATTTCAAATGGACGTGCTTCTAGAAGTTTCTACGTATCATCTGATGATGACCGGATGGGCGGGGGATCGTTTATAATTCCGTGGGCAACGTTATACCATTCATCTAATGTGGGTCAAATGTTCATCATAGCAGTTAGTGTCGAACACGGTAATACTACACGCTAAAACTCACCCCAGTCTCCGCGGGCCGTTGGGCGATCAGCGTGGGGTAGACAGTTTTCCATTATGGGATGTCGAAATACCCGGTCCATTTCCAGGTTGTATAATAGTATATACGTCCAAATCATGTTGTTTATCGAGTTATTGGCAACGGATCGCTATGTATTGTGTTGAGCTCGAGTCCCGGGACCTATAGAGAGTGCCCGGAAGTAATATGGGTGATCACCACTTCATCCACATGACTTCCTGTTTGGCGCTTCTGCCGATCGGCCACCAGATGGCGCTCTTGAACCGCTAGAGGATTGAGAGGAGCTCAGAACTGTGTGTGAAGGCTGCAGAGGGGAAATATGATTCCGATCACAGATTTTTGAAATATTGATATTAAAGACGAGTTAGGGCGTCCTCTGCAACTTTAGCATGGCTAGGAAAGACGCCTAAACACGTTTTCGGCACTTAAAGTGTTAAGGTTAAAGACAAATTCTCAGTGATCAAGATGTTTATTTGACATTTAAGAAATCTTGCATTGTACAATACAAAATATTGTATATATTCTCTCTTATTTCAGAAGCAAATTCTTTTTCAAACATTTTAATCTGTCCAGAAATGTCCCTCTGCTCAGCCAGTGGATGTCTGAGCAATAATGGCAAAATAATAGCACAGCCACAGCCAAAGAGCACACCTGACACACTTCAAATAAAAACATTTGACAGACAAGTCTAGTGTCATGACATGTCAGATCCAGGTGATGGGAGTGCTAGGCTAGCATAACTTTCTCCACAAGAGTGTTGGGTTTTTACTAGTGCTGTCAGGCGATAAAAAAATGTAATCTAATTAATTACAGGATTTGTAATTAATTAATCTAATTGATCGCATTTTAATCGCATAACCATTTTAGGCCTGATATTCTATATTTTATAATCATATTTCAAATGGCATGTGTCCGGATGGCAGAATTCAGTACTGTATCTACAAAACCTTCTGTTTAATCATCTTCCATTTATTCATTTGCTTAGATTTTTCAGGTCTGGTCAATTTTAGCATGGTGTTATTCACAGTCAAAGATAAAAAAGAATTTATTGATATTCTCATTTGGTTCATTACAATTTACTCAAGCCTAGTTAGTAACAGACACAGTATTTCTCACACTGGGAATACATTCCCTGATATCCATAGATGTCCCTAGAATCAGATACCAAGAACATGCAAATAGCCCATATTAAAAAAACATCTATAAATGTGTATGCTATGTCCTTATGGAATGAATGAGATTAAAAAATATTTAAAGAAAAAAAATAATTTATTAATAATAATAATACATTTTTAGTTAATTTTCATAACGCGATAATTTGCTGTGTAATTAATTAATCTAATTAACGCGATAAACTGACAGCCCTTTTACATGTCACACTGCTCCATGAGAGACATAAGAATACCTCGTGACACACATTACATTTCAACTTGTATGTCTACAAATGATCTGTTACACTGCCACGCCACGGATATTCCTTCTGACTTGAAGGAAGAGACTATTTTTAAATACTCACACAATTGCAAAATAGCCAACAAGAGACACACGCATGCACATGATTGCACACACACACTGAGGCACAGAGGGAGAGACATGCTTCTTATTTTGTGTAACCCTTTTCTCTCTAGTAACAATTTATGTTAAAGTAGTTGTGATTCCTGCAATTCCCACAGTGCTTCAGAGACAGGGAGAGAGAAAGGGGCTTGGTCGAGAGAGGATCGAGCTTGGCAGATAGCGAGTGATATACCGATATTGTCCAACTCTTAATTTCCGTTACCGATATCAACCGATACCGATATATGCAGGGTTTCCCCCCCAAAAAAACGGAATAATTTCAGGTAATTAACATTACATATCTCTTGTTGTGGAATTAACACAACATTATGCATACTTTTGACAATGAATAAAATAAGAATTTGTTCTTACTTGCTTGCCTGGGTAAATAAAGGTTAAATAAATGTACAAACAAATTTAAGAAAAAATTAAGAAAAACAATATTTTTCGATATTACATTTGAATGCCAATATCGGCTGATAATATCGGACATCCCTACCTGTCTGTGTGCTCTTGGAGGAGAGGGAAGGTTTCCACCCGTCCCATATAATATACTATATATAAAAAAGCAGCCATAATATGCAAAATGTTGTCAAGGCTATGCTTCCATGGTGGGTTAACCATAAAACAAATAAGTGAAGGGGATTTTTACCTATTCTATCAACAACATCACAACTAGCAGGCTACTGATATACTTTACTGCTATACGATTTATCCTGTTCCTCACCACATGACAACATTTCTTTTGAGTCAGGAGATCTTCTTCTACAATGTGTGTAGGGGCAAATTGACTGTTGTCGCATCTATACCGCCACCTAGAGGCTCTGATTTATTCTGTAATGAGGTTACTGTTCCCCCTATTTCCACTAAGTGACAGTGATATAATGTTCAATGTTCCAACCACCACTGAATCCACCACTGAACGAGGAGGAAGCAGTGTTTTCTTCTTGGTAGTAGCTGTGTCTACTGTGTAGATAGGAACTACTCTCTCTAGTTGTTAAAGGGGACATGCATTGCTATTCCTAGCACTATTTGGGCAACTTTACACAATTCCTGTGAGTCTATTGAACACATCTGCAGTGTTAATTTTGGCAGCTATTTTCATTTTAGTTTTATTCTTAGTCATGTGTCAAGTGCTCCTTTTTCGTTTTCATCATATTTAGTCATCTGCATTTATTTTTCGTTTAGTCAGTTTTAGTCAACTAAATGTCTGAGCATTTTAGTCTTAGTCAGTGTTAGTCTCGATTTTGTCTTTTTTGTTTTTGTCTAGATTTAGTCGCAGAAAACGGATGATTTTTGTCTAGTTTTTGCTAATGAAAAAGACATTTTATATTTTATATTGTAAATAATGCAATTCTATTTATTAAGTATAGTCTAGCCCAAACCCTATCAGCTGATTCACAATAAGTTCAGTAGAAGACTAGAAGCCCAATACAATAGTAACCAAACATTCCTTGAAATGGTCAATAGATTCAGAAATAGTCAGACATGGAATGGAACATATTCTGATTTAAATTGCTTTTTTTTTTAACCAACAAAGCAACATTAGGATAGTGTAAATACACAGTACACACTGATTGCAATTCTTACTGGGACCTACTGTACAATTTTCACACACGTCACACACACATTCCCTTTTGTCCCTCGAGTCGTACCGTAGATCGCTGACGTCACTTAAAATGACGGCCCCCATCAGAACATTCGGCTAATAACATTAGCTTAGCGACCCTGCCACCGCACTTCTATGTGCATAAAGTGTGGTAACAAAATATCACAGCCCCTAAGACTGGGAGCGTTCTAACTCTACTGAGCATGTACCCAACATTTATGAAAAATAAAAAGTCATTACAACGTTTTAGTGCACTTCAAGCGCTAAAGGGATTCATAACTTATTGCAGGGTCAATCTCAGTGTTAGTACTCGTCTGTTTCTTTTCTTTTCATACTAACATTACCTTTTTGAGTGAACATGGTCTTGTCCTTGTTGTATCCATGTGTAATGTTGATAGTAGTGGGTGTACACAGATGAAAGAGAGCAAGTCTGTGTCTGGGATATAGGTCCCGACTCCCAGGCTATTAGCTATTAGCTCTTCTGGCAGCCTAGCCATCCTCTCAGCCTCCGTCGTCTTAAATGCTATGTTCTTTTGGTAGAACTGTTCGGCTGCCTCAGGAGTGTTGAGAGAGTAGCAGATTCCGTTCATGGTTATTGGTATAAGCTGTAGTCACAAGAGACCTGGGACACGGTTTTTAGCCTGACGTATGTTATGTAGCTTGGCTTTTAGCCATAAACGCTGCTGAGCTTAACCCGGAAACGGAAATGGGAAATGCTGAAATAATAACGTGACTTATTCTAAAAGTTATAATTATTTTGTCTCATTTTGTTTTAGTCAACATAAATTAAGAGAGAATTTGTCATGGTTTTTGTAAACTACATTTTTGTGTACTCAGTTGTGGTCAACGATATGTAATTAACTATTTAGTCGCGTTGGCGTCACGTGGTCTTCAATAACGTGACGTCACGTCTCGTTGTCGTCAAGAAAAAAACCTTTGTTGACGAACATCTTTCGTCATCAATTTAGTCAACAAAATGAACACTGCACATCTGTAAGCTTTTATTCAAAAAGATGCATTGTTTGTTTTGCTTTCTAATCAAGTAGTCAAAAGCCACATTTTTATCACTTTGGATTTCAGGCTGTGTTGGCCTGGCTCCGCCCATAAGCACTTTGAGTGACAGTCATCCACACAGTCTGCGACTGGCACAGAGAGAGATAGAGAGAGACTGAGGGGGATACTAATTAATTTCGCCGGGGGGGGGGGGGGGGGGCAAAATCCCACGGGACAATGCATTGGTAACTTGTTTCAAATGACAATATATACCCCTGTGATTATTATTGATCGGAATACGGGCGTGCGCGTGGGAGCATGCACAAAGATATTACAGTGATATGCTGGTGCTCGACTGCGAGGGAGAGAGAGAGATAGAGAGGGAGAGAGAGAGAGAGAGACACACGGAGGCACGGAGCACTGTAAACGCTGCATGTGTGAGAGAAGACGGGTCCCCCTCTCTATCTCTCCCTCTCTCCCTCTCGATCTCTCTCTCTCTCCCTCGCAGAGTCGCAGTCGAGCACTTTCTCGTTTGAGGAAGTGTCGGGTTACACTATCTGCCTCGCTCTGTTTGAGGAAGTGAAGATTTTCCACTCGCTCTGCTGCCGCTGTCAACTATAGAGGGGGCGGAGCGTTAGTTATGCAAATCAGTGCTATATTCACGTCAGCAAAACCGTCAAATCAGAACAGCTTAGTTGAGTGAGGGAAGATCTCGTGAACTCGAGACACTAGAACTAGACTGATGAGTCAATATGGTAATTAGAGACACAGACCCATTGATACTAACCCCTATTACTATAAAACCATGCTAAACACAGAAAAAAGCCATTTATAATGCATGTCCCCTTTAAATCTCTTTGGCAACACAAGAGGTTGAAACAGGGCCAGCTCACAATGTAGCACATCAAATTGTTACAATGTGGGGTAGAGCGTGTGGGAGTATTAGACCCAAACGCAGACGAGACGAGCAAGAGTCGACGGGGTGAGGAACAATAAGGCTTTACTTGAGGCAGCAACAAAAGTATGTTACAAGAAGCACAAAGCGTAAAAGGTGCAGCCGAGCTGCCACGGAGAAAGGGCACAGACTGACTACAAACAAAACCTGACCAGAAACGAACTGAGACACGAAAACAAGGAGAGCAACAAAACAATGAACACTTACTATGAATGAATGAATGAACAAAGGACAATTCCGCAAACGGCAGGAATAGCACATGAGAGGGATACAGGGAGCTTCACGAGCAACAGAGTACACGGCAGAATAACGGGAAACAGGGAGAAGCACACCTAAATACACAGACACTTGATTATAATGGCCGACACCTGGGACGCAACACAGAGACTACAGTGACACAGAATACACGACAGGACTGAATAACAATACACACAGACACACTGGAGACATAACGCTAGGCTAGACAGTGGAACACCGCAGGGAACAGGAACATAGGAATACAAGGTACAAGAGGGAGAACAGCGATCAACACAGAATACTTCATACTTATCTTGTCTTGTCTTGCACAGTCTCTGGAGCGTAACAGTAAGAAGCATTTTGTATAAAAGTATTCTGTACTTCTGTATGACAACTATTAAAGAAACTTGAACTTGAGAATGCAGAACTAGGCACAGCTGTAAGAGCAGCAGTGCGGCCAGTTGTCCACTAGATGGGGCTATCGGACAGTTCAGGAGGCCAGGGGCAGGCGGATTGTCACACAAATGTTTGAATGCCTTGAATACCTCAGACAAAGAACCATATAACTCTGTTTTAAGTTTGTCTGTATAAGTCTGTTTTAATAATCTCAATGTTTCACTTCTGTGTGTGTGTGTTTGTCCAGTGTTCTTCCGACTGGTGGAGAGAGTTCTGGAGCGCAGGTTACCACGGCGACCGGGGGGCAACAACAGTGAGGTTGTCATGGTAACGGTGTTCCAGTTCTGGAGCTATCTGGAGGCGGAGGGAGTCAGCGATATGGACACACACATCACCGAACTAGGAGAGGAGGGTAAGATCAGACACACATCACTGAACTAGGAGAGGAGGGTAAGATCAGACACACATCACTGAACTAGGAGAGGAGGGTAAGATCAGACACACATCACTGAACTAGGAGAGGAGGGTAAGATCAGACACACATCACCGAACTAGGAGAGGAGGGTAGGATCAGACACACATCACTGAACTAGGAGAGGAGGGTAAGATCAGACACACATCACTGAACTAGGAGAGGAGGGTAAGATCAGACACACATCACTGAACTAGGAGAGGAGGGTAAGATCAGACACACATCACTGAACTAGGAGAGGAGGGTAAGATCAGACACACATCACTGAACTAGGAGAGGAGGGTAAGATCAGACACACATCACTGAACTAGGAGAGGAGGGTAAGATCAGACACACATCACTGAACTAGGAGAGGAGGGTAAGATCAGACACACATCACTGAACTAGGAGAGGAGGGTAGGATCAGACACACATCACTGAACTAGGAGAGGAGGGTAAGATCAGACACACATCACTGAACTAGGAGAGGAGGGTAAGATCAGACACACATCACTGAACTAGGAGAGGAGGGTAAGATCAGACACACATCACTGAACTAGGAGAGGAAGGTAGGATCAGACACACATCACTGAACTAGGAGAGGAGGGTAAGATCAGACACACATCACTGAACTAGGAGAGGAGGGTAAGATCAGACACACATCACCGAACTAGGAGAGGAGGGTAAGATCAGACACACATCACTGAACTAGGAGAGGAGGGCAGGATCAGACACACATCACTGAACTAGGAGAGGACGGTAAGATCAGACACACATCACTGAACTAGGAGAGGAGGGTAAGATCAGACACACATCACTGAACTAGGAGAGGAGGGTAAGATCAGACACACATCACTGAACTAGGAGAGGAGGGTAAGATCAGACACACATCACTGAACTAGGAGAGGAGGGTAGGATCAGACACACATCACTGAACTAGGAAAGGCCTTTCTCCTCTTCTTGTCTTCCTTCCTCCTCATCTTCTTTCCTCCTCCTCCTCTCACCTCTTCTCCTCTTCTCCCCACCCCTCCCTCTCATTCATATCATATTTGGACTGGTCTCTAATACTGGTCGCTATGTATGACCTCACCCTAACTCTCCTCTCCCTCCTTTCCCGCAGTCTGGTTGGTCCAGAGCCTTGCTTCATTTGACCAGGAAGTGTTGGTGCGTACTCTGCGGCGCCCCCCAGAGTGCAGCCTGAAGAGGGAGGGGCTGCACTCCGTTGCTAGGTTACTGAAGGACCCGCGAGGGAAAGTCTCCGCCTCCGCCAGTTCCCTGCTTAGAAGTCTGGCTGACCAGCCGAGACATAGAGAGAGGGTGGGTGGGTGTGGGTGTGTGTGTGTGTGTGTGTGTGTGTGTGTGTGTGTGTGTGTGTGTGTGTGTGTGTGTGTGTGTGGGTGTGAAATTTCTTTATTGGGAATAACCCCTTGAGATGAAACCATCTCGTTTTCAAGGGGGTCCGCAAGGACAATACAGAGTTATTTGACAATCTTATATAACAAAAACAACAAACAACAAATAACAAACAAAAAAACTAGACAAAACAAAACAGAAACAAAAGCAACAAAACAACAGAGTAAGCCACGCCAGCCAAGAAAATAAAATAACCCAAAGATAAAAAGCATACAACAGTATGTCAACAACAACAACACAACGACAAGAACATGAACTGCAACACCAGGGCCCCGTTCCCCGTACCTGGATAACTGAGTTAGCCGGATAACTTTCGGTCAAGTCTGACTTAAGCCGGACCTTCCCATTCCCCGAAGCTGGATTGTCTAAATCACCATGACAACAGATCAAAAAGTTTGAGCCTGGTCGAGAGCAGGGTTAAGTTCAAGTTAGCCGGATGAACCATGGCCACGCCCCCGCAAAGAAGTGACAGCTCGTTTCCTGAAATGATTCTCACAGTCTAGTTACGTTTCTGTGCTTCGTTTTCCTAGAGGGGGCTTTTGAAATGTATAATAATAGAACTAAACTCTGATAATAAATCATATTGAGCCTATAGATTTACTTTGTCCTAAATAAAATAATGCACGTCATATACGGCGCTCGGAGTCGCGATACACGCTGCATGTGGTTATTTTAATAACGGCTCATTGCAAATGTGAATCCCGCGGGGATATTTTTAATGAATGAAACCTATCGGCCGTTTGGCTCTGATTAGTTTCATATATTAATCTCCGCTGTAGATTTGCTTAACGGAGCGCCGGATTGTGTTTCATTCAAGCATAAAATTGAAGTGTCTATGCGGGGATTGTGGTTTTTGTGTGATATTGTAACTGGGATTAAAATGTCTGATGAGATGCGCTGTTTGACGGATTTGAGAAATTGAATGAGCCGTTGACGTCACATTAATGCATTTGAGAATAAAGAGATAAAACTTCATTTTTTGGTAAGAAAAATATTCTAAACACGGGTCTCTCGTCCATTAATGCATAAACAATGAGTATATCCCATGTGGCACAGTGGCGCAGCGGCTAGTGCTGAATCTTGGCAACCGGGCGACCGGTGTTCGAAACCCCGCTTTTCCAATATAATTCTTTTGGAATATAATATTAATGATTATACGCAAAAGTAGCCTAGTTTTAAGTTAAAATATTATAAATCTACATGCATTGAGGATGTCATTCTTTATATAGCTCTCAACGTGCACCAAATTGAATTATTCCTACATTGCAAAAAGAAGGAAAAGACTAGGAGAAGTGGGATTCGAACCCGGGCCGCCTGTGTGAAAGTCAAAAGCAGACACCGTTACACCACAGTGTAGATAAGTAAAAGATCCACCATACATCAATCAATGGGTAAGAGAGCCGTGTCCTTATTCCGTATAACAGTTTAACTAATTATTTTCGCTAGCAAGATCTCATTTGATTATCCATTCCATAAACCTACTGCCAGCAGGCAAGTTTAAAGAAATATAATCTGATTGATTGGGGTAATGAGGGACTTAAAATTAGCCTATAGATAACGCATTTAACTTGTCGGCGAGGCGATTGAGCCGTAATGCAATCTGTTAATAAAGTTTTAAATCAATTAATCAATCAATGCCGTTAGAAAATCAGGATCTCTGCTATCGATACGTGATGGCTTTTCAACTGAAGCGGCCGCGCGCACTTATCCTGGGTCTCAAGTCTGGTTTGAGTTAACGAGACTGAATCCACCTTCGAGGAACATGAAAATCCCGGCTTCAAACATCGGGTTAACTGAAGCTGGATAATGGGACTCTTGATCGACTTAGTTGAACCAGGTACGGGGAATAGGGCCCAGCAATGGTTAATCTATCTCATATTATTCTATTGAGGTCCAAAGCATATTAAGCAGATAGTCTCACCGTGAGAGGACAACATACTTTTAAACAATTTAAAACGGATGTGGACAGGTAGATTGTTCCAGTCGGATGGAGCTTTATACATAAAAGATTTTTTACCAGCTGATTTAAAGGTTTTTGGAACAGAAGAAAAGTGTTGA
Source organism: Notolepis coatsorum (assembly GCF_963971535.1). Taxonomy (NCBI): domain Eukaryota; kingdom Metazoa; phylum Chordata; class Actinopteri; order Aulopiformes; family Paralepididae; genus Notolepis; species Notolepis coatsorum. Next base: position 51,882,378 of record NC_140170.1, on the reverse strand, counting down.
GTACAACGGCGAAGTTGATCATTAGAAGTGAAAGGAACCATATACTGTTTAAGGTAATGAGGATAATTAAAGTAAATGCATTTAAAAATAAACTGTACCCAATGTTGTTGTCTTCTTAATGTGGGAGAAGGGAAGTTGAGATTTCCATACATGATACAGTGATGAGTGTTATATGAACAGCCAAGAACAAATTTGCATATACGATTGTAAATGGTGTTAAGCGGAACAAGGGTAGTTTTGGCTGCAATCATATACTATATCAGCATAGTCCATTATGGGTAGTATGAGTTGTGAGATTAGTTTTTTTCTGACCGTAAATGTAAAACTATTTCTATTGCGGTAAAGAACACCCATGCTAAAGTAAATTTTCCTCGTGATGTTATCTATATGACATTTGAAAGATAGTTGTTGATCAAGCCATACACCAAGGTATTTGAAGTGTTCTACTCTACGCAGTGATGAACCATCATGACAAGTAATATTATAAGGTAGATTTATTGTTTTAGATTTAATATTCTGAGAAGTACCGAAGAGCATTGCATAGGTTTTGGTTTTATTGAGGATTAATTGGTGTGTGTGTGTGTGTGTGTGTGTGTGTGTGTGTGTGTGTGTGTGTGTGTGTGTGTGTGTGTGTGTGTGTGTGTGTGTGTGTGTGTGTGTGTGTGTGTGTGTGTGTGTGTGTGTGTGTGTGTGTGTGTGTGTGTGTGTGTGTGTGTGTGTGTGTGTGTGTGTGTGTGTGTGTGTGTGTGTGTGTGTGTGCGTGCGTGTGTTGTCACGATACTGGAATTTCTAACTTCGATACGATACCTTGAAAAGTATCGATATTCGATGCCATTTTCGATACCACAGGGAAAATATTTTAATCTTAAAATGTAAATTATATATATTTTTTTTAGCTTTTGTTGCTGGTCGATTCTCCTCGCCTTCTCTCTGGTATTATAAGAGAAGAGAAATATAACACTTTTAGATTTACGATTTTAATATTTTTTTCTCTTAAAAACTAGAAATCATTCAAATAACCTTTGTTTTTATTTGACAAAAAAATAATCAAACCAAGATGAATTTCCCTATTGGGATTGAAGTGCAAACCTAACTTTCACCAATCTTCATTTAAAATTAAATTAAAAAAAAAATGTAATCGATAGTGCAGAAAGTATCGATATTGCGGGAAATTAGTATTGAAACAGTTTTAAATATTCAGAATCGATATGTATCGAGGGGGGTGTAGGTGTGTGTGTGTGGGCAGGTAAAGTGGCAAAGTTATTTCAGCACAGACTTCTTTTTGTCATTAGTTTAGACGGAAACGCAGCTCTGTCTGTCTCGTATGTCTGTCCTAAGCTGTCTCTGTGTCCTCTAGGCTCTAGTGAGCTGTCTGGAGCTGCTGGAGGAGGAGAACGTAGCGACCAGAGTCTGTGGCTGCAAGGCTCTGGCCTGTCTCAAGGTAAATATATACACTGTGTTATAATGGGTTAAATATATTCTATACACTGTGTTATATGTACAGTAGCATAAATATATGTAACGGATGGTATCGTGAAGCGCAGTCAAGAAGGGCTGGGGTGAGTAGCGGTGCTATGGGTTAAACTCACTCTCACATCCTCAAAGACAGATAGACACGTTGCAAAGTAGTGAATTCACCTCTTGGTATAGCGGTCTGTGTTGCTGCCCGCGGTGTGGGAGACCGGGTTCGACTCCCACTCGGGGCATCGAAGTTTGAGGTGACGTTGTCACAACCGTTACATATATTCTATACACTTATATGTAATAATAATAATATCTTGGATTTATATAGCGCCTTTCAGGAGACCCAAGGCGCTTAACAGTGGGGGGCAGCTAAGGGGACGGGAACAACGTGACAACAAAGTAAAAAAGAAAAGAGGGAAATCAGGCAGAGTAATTTATACATTTGGTGAAGAGTTTGAGTTGGGATTTGAAAGAGTGCAGGGATGTAGCACTGCGGATGTTTGGAGGGAGTGAGTTCCAGAGGGTGGGTGCGGCCACAGAGAAGGCTCTGGGATCGACAGTCTGCAGGTTGGTGGTGGGGATGGAGAGGAGACCGGAGTCAGAGGACCGCAGCCTCCGGGGCTGGATCTAGGGATGGAGGGGGTCCGCTAGGTACCGGGGGGCAAGGGAGTGAAGGGCTTTGTAGGTGATGAGGAGGATCTTGAAATTGATGCAGGACTTGACTGGAAGCCAGGGTAAATATATTCTATACACATCTTATATGTGGGGTAAATATATTATATACACTGTCTTATATATAGGGATAATTCTATCTATCTATCTATCTATCTATCTATCTATCTATCTATCCATCTATCCATCTATCCATCTATCCATCTATCCATCTATCCATCTATCCATCTATCCATCTATCCATCTATCCATCTATCCATCTATCCATCTATCCATCTATCCATCTATCTATCTATCTATCTATCTATCTATCTATCTATCCATCTATCTATTCATCTATCTATCTATCTTTCAGGCCAAAGAGAGTATAGACCAGTTGGTTTATCTGTGTCGAACAGACAAGGAGGAGGTCAGAGATGCTGCCAAACAGGCCCTGTTGGTTCTGGGTGAGTAGAGACACAGCACAAGAAACGTCTTATTATTATTATTATTATTAGTAGTAGTAGTAGTAGTAGTAGTAGTAGTAGTAGTAGTAGTAGTAGTAGTAGTAGTAGTAGTAGTAGTAGTAGTAGTAGTAGTAGTAGTAGTAGTAGTAGTAGTAGTAGTAGTAGTAGTAGTAGTAGTAGTAGTAGTAGTAGTAGTAGTAGTAGTAGTAGTAGTAGTAGTAGTAGTAGTAGTAGTAGTAGTAGTAGTAGTAGTAGTAGTAGTAGTAGTAGTAGTAGTAGTAGTAGTAGTATCTCTATTGTCTATGTTGGTTTTGGGTGAGTAGAGATGACACAACACAACAAATGTCTTATTATACCTTTTCTATCTGTATGTGTTGAAAAATGTCTTTGGGATTGTTAAAGTATTCCTTTTTTCTTTCATTCATTCCTTTGTTCATTCACTCATTTGTGCCTTTACTCATGACATAAAGAAGGACAGTGATAGAGACAGAAGAATCAAAAGAAGATCAAAAGAAGTGTAATCTCTCTTTCTCTCTCACTCTCTTTCTCACTCTTTCTCTCTCTATATATATATATATCTTTCTCTGTCTCTCTTGCTCTCCTCTCTCCCTCTTTAAATCTATCTCTCTTTCCCTCTGTCTATATCTTTCTCTCCTATCTCACTCTCCTCTCTCTCACTCTCCTCTCACTATCTCCTTGTGGTGACATAAAAGTCTGGAGATTATTAAAGATATCTTGTGAAGGATTTCCAAATTATAGAAAAAAAACTGTATGCCACTGAAAACAACAGCCATCAGCTACAACAGCCCCATATGAGCTCAAGGGACAGCTTCAAACCATAAATGGTCATTTAAGGCAGTTCTTTAATATAAATGAGACAGTTGTTTAGAATGTGTGGGATTCATGGCGGCAGATCACCTACAGGGGTGCATAAATCAAGCATACGCACATTTGATAAATACCAACTTCACTGTACGTATAAACATGCTACATTTTCTTTATGCAAGTGAATTAACAACATTTTCTATTCAGCATTGATAAGTGGGGGCCCAGGTTTTTCAGTCAGGATATTAACTTTGTTTGGCTAACATTCTGGAATGTTAATATGCATGTAAATATATATACAGTATATCCTCTCTGCTAGTTCAACCTAACAGAAACATACTCTGACCTTTCAAAGAAGACCATACCAACATCAGCCTAAACATTCCCAGAGGAATGCAGCAAGCAGCCAGGCAGACAGACAGACTGATTTTTATTTCGTTGGAGAACTTCTCTGTTATTTGGGAACAATGTTTTGTAATGGTTACAGTCATATGTTACTATTAGAATGACAAAACACCACCACCATTGATTTAGACATGATGTGAACAAAAATCCTACACATGGTATCTTTAAGATATTCAATCATTCCTTGATTCATTGGTTCATTCATTGATTCATTGGTTCATGCATTGGTTCATTGGTTCATTGGTTGTGTTGAACAGGAGAGGAGGGGAAGATGGCTCACAGGCACGTTGAGGCGTCGCAGGATGGGATTCCTCGTCTCTTTGCGCCCGGCAGCATGGCCAGCACCGCCTTCTAACACACACACACACACACACACACACACACACACACACACACACACACACACACACACACACACACACACACACACACACACACACACACACACACACACACACACACACACACACACACACCTAGACACCGTCAACGAGGGTGCAAAAAACCTGGTAGGACTTCACACACACACACACACACACACATTACTGACTACAAATACAGCATGTATGAATATGTGGTTACTACTCTGGACTATATAGAACATTCTAGAATCTTAACTGCCTTATCTGAAAAGTGTGTGTGTGTGTGTGTGTGGGGGGGGGGGGGGGGGGGTGTAGAATGATGGATGAATGAATGAATGGAGGGGGAGATGAAGAGGAGGATGGAAGAGAAGTTGTACGGAGGCAGGGATGGGAGGAAACAAACAATCATCCTTCTCAGGTTCAGGAAGTTGTAGAGAGCAGAATTATGTCAGGGTTCTTCTGGGGGGCGTGGCTACTGATGCTGAGGGCTCTTCTGGGGGTGGGGCTACTGATGCTACTAGGGGGCGGGGCTACTGATGCGAGGGTTTTTCTGGGGGGTGTGGCTAGTGATGCTGTGTTCACACCATATAGGATAACCATGGGGATGATTTAGGCTGGAAGACAACCAGTTAGCCAAAGATAACAGATTATACTATGGATGGACACCATATTGCTGCCTCTTCTCTAGAAATGAGTTGGCTGTAAATATATAATAATGTTACCAGGGTGAGATGGTCAACATGCTAACGATCAGCTGGCAGAGAATCACCAGTTACTATAGTAACGGCTATGGCGGACTACGTTCACCAGCTCGTCCAAACCTTCTCATTCATTTCTCATTCATTGACTCACATTGACGGCTTTGAATTGTATTTTTCCGAGGTTCAATTCTCAGTGATGAAATGTCCTTTTAAAAGTTACTGAGCTGTAAGATGGCGTCCTGAGACGGTTCTTTCTGTACAGAGCAGGGACTGATTATGGGAGAAATCGGTGCCCATCGAAAAACCCAACTTGGAAGATGACTGGACAGTTCTCACATTGTGTCCCCCTCTTCCCCTCTTCATCAACCCTCTTCATCACCCCTCTTCACTACCGCTCTTCATCAGTGGTATAATGGAGGTTATATATAAGCATTGGAACAGTGGTGAGGTTATATATAAGCATTGGAACAATGGTGAGGTTATATAAGCATTGGAACAGTGGTGTAGTGGAGGGTATATATATAAGCATTGGAACAGTCAGATAAAGTTGGTCTCGTTTTTTGTTGTTGACAGGGGATGGGCTTTTTTTTTGTTATCCACAGATCAACATGCATTTCTAAATCAAATCAAGTAGTCTAAAATATCTATTTTAACAACACCCAAACACAGCCTGTAAAAGGACAATACAATACAATAGGCTAGCAATACAGAGCTACACTCGTGGGCTTGTAGGCCTTCAACCTACTTGGATAGTTTTAAGTCAGGGCTGCCTTAAGTGGGATCCATGGGCCAAATTCCATTTTTGGCCCTAGAAATGGCTCTAGAGAATTATTTATTATTGTATTTGGTCTATTTGGATGCAATTTAACTACTTGAGAGGGTATTTTTTAAACTAACTTGACTTTTAGTTAGAAACACACAGACAACAGACTCTGTTATTTACTTGTTACATTTATTAAATTATCAATGTCTAGTGCATTATTTGGCCCACAGCCCACCACCCATGTTATATTTCGGCCCCTGGCCCAATCTGTTGATCTGAAGTCTGCCAGTTAGAATCTGTTGATCTGAAGTCAGCCAGTTAGAATCTGTTCAACTGACCTGAGGTCAGCCAGTTAGAATCTGTTCAACTGACCTGAAGTCAGACAGTTAGAATCTGTTCAACTGACCTGAAGTCAGACAGTTAGAATCTGTTCAACTGACCTGAAGTCTGCCAGTTAGAATCTGTTGGTCTGAAGTCAGACAGTTAGAATCTGTTCAACTGACCTGAAGTCTGCCAGTTAGAATCTGTTGATCTGAAGTCAGACAGTTAGAATCTGTTCAACTGACCTGAAGTCAGACAGTTAGAATCTGTTCAACTGACCTGAAGTCAGCCAGTTAGAATCTGTTCAACTGACCTGAAGTCAGCCAGTTAGAATCTGTTCAACTGACCTGAAGTCAGCCAGTTAGAATCTGTTCAACTGACCTGAAGTCAGCCAGTTAGAATCTGTTCAACTGAACTAAAGAACAGTCTGTCAGCTTCACATACTGGCGTTTTATTGATCTCCATGTTAAAACAATGACAGCAAAAAGACCAACATTTGCTCAATGTCCCAATAATAATATTCAGGCCTTTGACAGTGTAACTGTTTGTCATTTGATCAAATGCTGTATTTCTGCATGTTGACCTTCCCCCCAGAGAGTTGTGTGAGAGAAACCGGTTGAAACGACTCAGTGCCATTGTGTGTGCTATCATTACATAGCCTATTCTTTTTGGAAATACTATATTGTTGCTACTATACTCCACTGGATTTGTACATGTCATGTAATTGTATTTTTAGAACAATCTTTAATTCGTAAATTCAATATTTTGTTTCATGACGAGTGCTCCTGATGCCTCACTTGTGATGATGATGATGATTATTGTTATTATTATTATTATTATTATTATTATTATTACTACTATGAGGACAAATACACCTTTTACTTCTAATCAGTAAAAAAAAGTATTGATTGGTTTGATTTATTGATAAAGACACAGTTGACTTTCTGTGAGTCTTTGCCACTGATATGTTTATGTTGCTTACTGGTATCTACTGTAGGGTGATGGATTTTATTATTTTCTATTATCATCTTGAATTGTATTATCATTATTACAGATACCTGTGGAGGACTTAAATTCTTTGGAGAAGATTATGAATTCTCACTGGATCACAGCCAGAGCCAAAGATAGAATCTGGTCAGTTTGTACTGTGGGGGCCATGTTGCTGCCTCTTCAGTTTGTACTGTGGGTGCCGCCATGTTGCTGCCTCTTCAGTTTGTACTGTGGGTGCCGCCATGTTGCTGCCTCTTCAGTTTGTACTTTGGGTGCCGCCATGTTGCTGCCTCTTCAGTTTGTACTGTGGGTGCCGCCATGTTGCTGCCTCTTCAGTTTGTACTGTGGGGGCCATGTTGCTGCCTCTTCAGTTTGTACTGTGGGTGCCGCCATGTTGCTGCCTCTTCAGTTTGTACTGTGGGTGCCGCCATGTTGCTGCCTCTTCAGTTTGTACTGTGGGTGCCATGTTGCTGCCTCTTCTTTAGAATGAAGAAGTGTTGTCCAGAGCCATAGACAACACTTCCTATGGATGCAGGATGGAGGACTTGTACCAAGGCTACCACTGTAGTACTGATGCAGGATGGAGGACTTCTACCAAAGCTACCACTGTAGTACTAATGCAGGATAGAGGACTTCTACCAAGGCTACCACTGTAGTACTAATGCAGGATAGAGGACTTCTACCAAAGCTACCACTGTAGTACTAATGCAGGATAGAGGACTTGTACCAAGGCTACCACTGTAGTACTAATGCAGGATAGAGGACTTGTACCAAGGCTACCACTGTAGTACTAATGCAGGATCGATGCAGGATGGAGGACTTGTTCCATGGCTTCCACAGTATGTTAGTGTATTTCAACACTATTAGTTTGTGTAGGACAGCAGCAGTAATGTGCTATTTTGTCTCTGGTTAATGATGCTTCCACGGGATACATGAATGAAGTGCCTGGAGGTGTGGTGGTGAGATAGATGTTATGAGAAGAGTTACTTTATTTAAGAATGATGATGGAGAGGCAGTGGAAGAACACTGCAGCAAAACTCTATTTTATTTTCCACAAGGTTGACAAATTGTGCAGCATTGAAAACAAATGCTTTTAAACAAATGCTTTTTTTTCTTTTCTATAAAAAATATATTGCCTGGCAATATTGTCTTGCCTGGAGTCAAATGTAAACAAATTATTATTATTATTATTATTATTAAAATGTGTTTTAAAAGATTGTGTCCTGTGCCTTTACTGTATTAGACAATATGTTATCTTAACAGGATGAAACACAATGGCAAGATCATGCTGTAAAGTGTAAACATTTTTAATAATCAACATTTTAAGATTGAGAGAGATGGTTTTATACATTTAAAGTTATACATTTGCTATGATAAAGTGTTACATACTGTAACAGTCCGACACCAATATCACTGAATATAACAGCCAGACACCAATATCACTGAATATGTATAACAGTAAACATCAAGCCATATAACAGCCAGAGATTGATATCACTGAATATGTACATTATAACATAGTTAACATCAGGCTATATAACAGCCAGAGATTGATATCACTGAATATGTACATTATAACATAGTTAACATCAGACCATATAACAGCCTGACAGTGGTATAACTGAATATGTATAACAGTAAACATCAGGCCATAACAACCCCAAGGTTGACAAATTGTGCAGCTTTGAAAACAAATGTTTTTTTTCTTCTTTTCTATAAAAACATATTGCCTGGCAATATTGTCTTGCCTGGAGTCAAATGTAAACAAATTATTATTAGTAGTAGTAGTATGTTATCTTAAACGGGATGAAACACAATGGGTCTCATTCCCGAACGGATTTACGACAAGAAATGTGCTCTCAGGCAAATTTCTGCCAATTTAAGACATATTAGGGTGGGTAGCGAGATTCCCCAAATTTCCCTGAGATCGGATTCGGCCGTGGCTGAGAGCAGAATTTAAGAGTGCTGAGTAGCACACTTATGATTGATTGACTGATTGAACATTTTATTAACTTGACAGACTGTGTTCTCCATGTTCTTAATGGATTTATTTGGGAGGAATCATAGTGATTCCTTCATGTCAACCCTACAGGCCTCCTTGGAATTAATTACTTAATCATAATTAAAATAAATTACAATATTTGTACAATAAGAAATTACGCGGATGTCGAAAAAATAAATAATATGGATTCATCTGATCACAGGGCAGCTGGATTAACCATATCTGAACCAGCTATTTTGGACAAATGTATAATTAATTACTTTAATTACTCAGATATTCAAACACAATTATGCAATTATTGTGAAATGATTGAAAATAATAATTATTTAATGCCTTCTGTGGAATTTGTATTTCTTATTTGTTACATATCTGTTTTATTGATTAATTATACATTTGAAAGAATGCAGGTTAGAGCCAACATGCAATATATCCCATGATTAATGGGACAGACATTTGTTTGATATAGCTATAACTTGCATTCCTTCAAATATATCATTAATCAATAAAACAGATATTGAAATACACTATGTAGCCTACTACACCAACACTGCAAATGACAGTGGATAAATAAATAAATAAGAACTAAAGCTAATCGCGTGGAAATAGACTGCATTAATATTCCATAAGTCTTGTGTGCGCCAGTAATAGCCTACCTGTCTAATGAATGAACAGTAGGCTTATATTTTTCTAATTACTTGTTTCATTAGGATTTAGTAGATACTATATATATGCTCTGCCCTATACAGTAAGTACAGTACACATATTAAGGCCGCCAGAGTCGGGCAGCGGACTGGTGGACTGTACTATGCAGCGCAGTATCTGCGATCTCTTAATAAGACAAGTCATTAGAATAATATAAGCCTACTGCGTTCATTCATTACGCACGTAGACAATACAGTACTGCAAGCGCGTGTGTGTGTGGGGGGGGTGCACTCGCTGCGGCAGGTGGTCACGAGTAGTAGCCTGTATTCTGTATAATGATGACAATACATTAATCTAATCTCATTTTGATCGGTCGCAAAGCGCTTCCGCCAGCATTTTCACACGGCTGTATCATTAGTTGCATTTAACACTTTCCGTGCCAGCCTCCGTGTCCTATTTACCCTGTTGAATGCCACTGCTCTATTCAATGACAGAGCTCTCATATTTGCGAACGCATAAACTATATCTTAAATTATGGCTATGTGTCTAATACGACCGTCACTTATCAATGACTTGTTTGCAGTCAACATTGTCGAAACGGATTGTTTTTTAATCGGTTAATTTCCGTTTTTATACCATTTTGAAAAACGCTTGTTTTTTTTAACTTTCAGAAAAAAATTAAGATTCTGCAGGAATCGCGCTTTACTGTAATACACAAAACACGTTGTCATTTTTCTGCCTATTTATGAATCGTTTTCAAATAAATGCTAGATTATCGATAGTATGTGTACTTATGCACGCTATAGAAGCGGGCTGAAAAATCCATTATCTTATTTCCTGATCAGCTATACACTCACAGCCACATACACACATATGGGACACGTTGATATATAAGTGAAAACAGCTCTGACTATCCCAATACTGGTCAAATAGATTCCTTACCTCAGATCAGATGTTCTCCAAAAAGATTATTCCAATTCCTGATTGCCATTCCAAATATCAATCGCGTTTATTGATCCAACGCTGGGTGGTCAAAAGACACATTCAACAGAGACTGATATCACTGAATATGTTTAACATAGTAAACATCAGGCTATATAACAGAGTCAGAGACTGACATCACTGAATATGTACATTATAACATACCGGTAGTTAACATCAGGCTATATAACAGAGTCAGAGACTGACATCACTGAATATGTACATTATAACATACCGGTAGTTAACATCAGGCTATATAACAGAGTCAGAGGCTGATATCACTGAATATGTACATTATAACATAGTAAACACCAGGCTATATAACACCCTGACAGTGATAACACTGAATATGTACATTATAACATAGTAAACACCAGGCTATATAACACCCTGACAGTGATATCACTGAATATGTACATTATAACATAGTAAACACCAGGCTATATAACACCCTGACAGTGATAACACTGAATATGTACATTATAACATAGTAAACACCAGGCTATAGTCTGACAGTGGTATCACTGAATATGTTTAACATTTAACATCAGGCCATATAACAGTCAAAGTCCGATATCACTGAATATGTTTAACATAGCAAACATCAGGCCATATAACAGAGTCAGAGACTGATGTGGAACTTTCAAAACAGTGATGTAATCCGCATCTGCGTACATGTAGGCTACCTGCTGGGTTATGATGGAGCAAAATTCTGAAATTACATTCTGGGATAGTCTAGAGCCGTGGATCAGCCCGAGAGCCGCATTGAGTCGTTATCCTGACTCAATTAAAACATACTAGTACTCTTGTCACATTTTTTGTGTGCATTTCACAAGACAGTGGCTAGATGTTACTACAGACGCAAGCTTTGATGGATCAATTTGCATTGGAAAATAGCAAAAACTCCTAAATGTAAAAATGTATAATAATGCAAGTTTTATTATTGAGTTTTCTCTCATGATGGTCTTGAGATTTACTGTGGCAGCTTTACACAAAAACAAGACGTCCAAACCATCTTACCAAAACATGCACCTGTCGACAGTCAATGGTCCGAGTGATTCTCTATAAACGGTGGCTTGCCCCATAAAAGTGTCCCAAGCCGGGCGGCTAGGTGGTGTAGTGGGCAAGACACTCGCCACCAGTGTGGAGACGCTAGGATTCGCGTGTTCGAATCCAGCTCTCCACATTGTTTTCAGTTTAGCTGGTCGTCCGCAGTAATACACATTGGCCGTATTACGGGGAGGGAAAACTGAAGGGTGGGGATCGAACGTTGTGAACAAGCGACTCCTACAAGTCGGTTGGTGCGCCTGCGCAGTAGAATCAGGAAGTGTCGGGGGCAGCGTGAGCCTCCCACGCGTTACTCCTCGACACTGAGAGATCGAGCTGCGCAGGTGAAAAAATGCGACTGCTGTTACCTCAAGTACCGGAGGGGACTTGTGCTATGTATGACTTAGTCCACATTGCAGCCGGCTTGTGGGAGGCAAGAAACAGCGTTCGTGACAGGGGAGGGTTGAATTGGATGATACGAAATTGGGATGGGAGAAAATATAGAAAAATGGGAGAAAAAGTGGATAAAAAAAAAAAGTGTCCCAAGCCATACTTTAGAGACCCTCTTTTATTTATTTTTACTAGGGAAGGAATAGTAGTAATATTAGTCAGATGCATCCGTTAAGTGATATAAATATTTTATTGAAGAACTCTAATATGACAATAAAAAAAAATTAAACAGGCTACCAGTAAATCATATAAGCATGTTCATTATTGTGACACAAATGCTGTCCAAAAAAAAGGCTTTTCTCTCCAGAACTTAAAAACTAAAAATGTCAAAAGATAGTTAATTGTGGTTAACGGCCTACCCTCTTATTCTTACATAAACCCACTCAATATAACAAAACATAACATTCTAAATTAAGTCAAACTAAAAATTATATATATATATATATATATATATATAATATTTATCCATTTCCTGACATGTCGAATAATAACATCAGATCTCTCTCCAACACTGACGACGGACATTGTGGGGCCTTCAGAAACATAGATAATATAAAACACAATACATCTATCTATGTTTTGTCCTAACCCAATAATACACAAGACCCTCTTCTTGGGACCAAGTAAGGTTGTCGATATTCCAATGTACAGTTTCCCCCACCCTGTCTACCCAACCCCCCACCCCCCTCCAATGTACAGTCCGCCCCACCCCACCTACCCAACCTCCTCCAATGTACAGTTTCTACGTCAAATATACTCTTTTTTAGACTGTTTTTGTATCACAAACAGTACTGTATTTGTAAATCTGGTATGTCATAAATGTATCTAGATGTAGCAGCACTGTCTATCAGACTATCTGTATGTCATATGTTTAAGTTTATTTGGATCACCATTGTTATGATGATGAATTGAAAATGGGGGACCCTGATGTAAACAAGACGAAAGTCTTTCTCTGGTCTGCATCACCTTAACAATTGTGTGTATTGAGCCGTACTGTACCCATTCTGCAAACTGTTAATAAAATGTCCAATCAATCAATCAATCAGTCGTGGTCTGCATCCCCTTAACAATTGTATGTATTGAGCCGTACTGTATTGTACCCATTCTGCAATCTGTTAAATAAAGTTTTCATTCATTCATTCATAAATTACTTTCAATGTATTCCAACGGTTGGCGCCCCCTCCTGGCCAATCAGGGTGGCTGCAGCAGCAGCTTCGACACCACCCCCCAGCGGCCGCACAGCGCAGGCGCACTGAGCTCCTCCCAACACCACCCCCCAGCGGCCGCACAGGCGCACTAAGGAGCTCCCAACACCACCCCCCAGCGGCCGCACAGGCGCACTGAGCTCCACAACTGCAACAACCATTTTGTGTCGGAGAGAGCGGCTCCTCTGCTGAAGCGGGAGAGAGAGAGAGAGATTAAAACACCCGGCAGGGAGGAGGAGAAGAGGCTGTGTTTGTTGTCGGCCCGGGGGCCACTTTAGCTGCTGCTTTGTGCCGAGTTCAGCGAGAGAGACACCAGAGAGAGAAAGCAGGTAAAGTACCACCACTACTTTACTCCCAGTGAGGGGGTTTGCAGGAGCTGCTCTCGGCCTCTAGGTGTCTCACGACGCGGGGTCCGGCGCGCGGCGCGTCGGGGGCGGTTTGTCTCCCTCTATCGTTATCGCGAATAAAACCCTCTAAATACCTTCATATCGCCCCACTTCCACCCAATGTGTTTACCAATATCACTGAATATAATATGTCGTCGTGGGGACATTAGGTTAGGAACACTTGGACTGTTTGGGAGAGAGAGAGTTTTAGGCCGAGGCGTCCATTTTCTCTGTCTTTGTTTCCGTCTTTAGAGAGGAGGATGGAAACTGGCGCGCGGGCTGCTAGCCGTTAGCTTAGCATTATAGCATCGAACTAGCCGCCGTTAGCACGCTTTTAAGTTAATAATAACACCCGGAGTCTCCAAAATACACCCATTATTACTCATTCCAGTCGTGTGTGTATAACGTTAATGGCTGCAAATAATGAAATACAGTTTTTTGTTTACGTTACATAAATAATAAACTTTCTGTTAGCTTCTTAACGTTAGCCGCGCCAGCCAGCAGGCCAAACATTGAAACTTGGGGCTGTAACGTTATTTATAAAAGTTTGTTTTCACGGGTTAGTTACGTATTATCATGTTTAATAAGTTAACGTCGTCTAACCATTACTTTAGCTAGACCAGCTAGTTAGCAACCAGGCGGTGAAACTAACTCCCCAGTCAGAGTGATGCTAGCTCGCCTGTGCGGCTAAAGGCGTTAGCTTCGCCCCAGAGACCCAGACAGACGAGCGGCAGCAGCTCAGGATGACGAGGCGCTCTCTCTGCTCAGTGACCCCCGGTGGGTCCGCAACCACCCCGCGTTCCGAGCAGACGGTCTCCCAACACAACCCCCCCACTTTCTTGCTAAAGTCTCGACGTCTTCTCTAGTCGAAAGCATTGATCCGTCCTCCTCCTCCTCTCCTGTGTCGCCGCGGTTGGACTAGTCGAGGTTGTTGTTGCGCCGTTCGCCCGCTTGTCTCTTCTTATTCTAAACCCACCTAGAGCCACATAGGAGAGAGATGGAACAGAGAGAGAGAGAGAGCTCCCTCTACGACTGGGTTTGGAGAGGTACAAAAATACACCGCTGCAGATGTAGTACATCGATGCGACAGCTAGTCGATTAGCTGCTGTGTTTATTATTTGACAACGTGTGTTGTATTATGCCATATATATAGTGTGGAGGAGTGGGTGTAAATTACAAACATCACAAAACAAACTGGTCAGACTACTGCTTGACCTTACTCCTAGAACCCACCTCACCCCTGCCCACTTTGACAACCTATGATGGCTTAGAGTAGACGACAGAGTACAGCAACTTGCAATGGGCCTGGTCTACAAGATACACTACACCACTAAGGTACCCATGTACGTGTCAAAATACTTCCCAAAGGTCAGTGAATACCACGACCACAACACCAGAAGGAGCTCCACAAATCATGTTCAACCCAGATTCGGCTCAAACAAGGGACTAAACGCGTTTTGCAATTATGCCACATCAATGTGGAACGCCCTACCCACAGCTGTAAAGGAATGTGAATCACTACCCACTTTCAAAACTACTCTCAAAGAGCACCTACGGGAGACTGCAATTCGAAACTGGCCCCTGTAAATGTACAGTAAATGACCAAGTATGGTTTTGTCAATATTCCAATGTACAGTTTTGCTTGTACAGTTGTACAGTGTCCCCCACCCAACCTCCTCCAATGTACAGTTTCTATGTCAAATGTATACTCTCTTTTCTGGACTCTTTTTGTATCACAAACAGTACTGTATTTGCAAATCTGGTATGTCAAATGTATAGATGTAGCAGTACTGTCTATCTGTATGTTGTGTATGTCATGTTATGATGAATTGAAAATGGGGGACCCTGATGTAAACAAGACGAAAGTCTTTCTCTGGTCTGCATCCCCTTAACAATTGTATGTATTGAGCTGTACTGTACCCATTCTGCAATCTGTTAATAACGTTTTCAATCAATCAAACAGCTAGTCGATTAGCTGCTGTGTTTATTTGACAACGTGTGTTGTTGTATGCCATATATAGTGAGGGGAGGAGTGGATCTAGGCCTTGTTGTAACGATATGCCAGATCCATTTCCAACCAGTACCCCTCATGCTACCATGATTGATGACCCAAGTCAACATACAAAGACAGATGTTACACAATCATCATGTGACAATCATCACTATTATTACTATGTTCATCGAGCCCAGCATTCCAGGAGCTATGGATCTGGAGATTGTGGTCCTACCTATACCATGCCTGTATGACATTGGGCCTAACAATTTTTTTTTTTTTTTTTTAGAATAAAGTTTCATAGAAATCTTAGTCAAACATTTAGTATTATGGATATTAAACATGCTGGCAGAGTACATGCATCCATGTTGTTGTGAACATTTTAATTAAATAAAGAAATTCCCTATCCATAGTCGCCATGGGAAAGAATAAAATAAAAAAATAAAATAAATTCCCTACCTACCCATGGCCAAACTGACAACCAACCTGAAACCAACTATTAATTTTGTTAGGCCTTACTAGGAGTTTGGACCCTAGGGCTTGACCATAATCATTCCAGCTATGCAGAGAGTTGGACGACATTCCACTGTCAAACGTCTCTCTGCCCAAAGAGGAAGTAAACTAACTGGTACTTATACTAGTATTATTTTCCTTTAACCTATTTAATGAATAATATTATATTATTGTCGTCCTGACGCGAAAATTACTTGAAAAAGTAAAATAATTAAATTTCACAGCATCTGCCTTGTTTATTCATCGTGTCTAGAAACAGCGATGGACACAGCCATAAAGTTATGGTTTCCTTACTCTGAACAGACGTAGAAGTGAACTGTAGTTCGTTTTACTTTTCTGTTAATATCACTGCATAACTAACTACGTGTTCAGCATGCTTACTTTTTGGTTGTTTGTGATACACCATATAGCCTACATCCAGTTCAAAGTTATAGCCTCATCTTCTTTGACACAAAGAAATTATAAAAACAAAAATAAATACCATTCCCTCATCACAATTTCAATATCTGTCGGACTGTCGTAAATAATTGCTGTATGATATTTTGTCCATATTGTGCTGTGCAGGCCTAGGACAGTTTGTGCTTTCACACATCTGCCCAGTAAATTAATTATACTATATCATGTTCGAGCGAGGTTCAATGTTTGGTCTCCATTGTGCAAGTAAACAACTGACCAGTGTTCTCAGGTGTGTTTTTTGGTCAATTAGAGCCCTGTTCCCAGTGCTGTCCAGTGAAAACTATGAGCACTACCGTTAATAGAGCCACTTAACTAAAGGGCGGGGCTTGAGGTCCAATGAGGTTAAGGTATGGGTGGGTTTATGAGATTCCAAGTGTAGGAAGTCCCCTCTACAGATGGCGGCTCACCTCAGCATGACATCAGCTTTACTACACAATAAACTAGAAACATCCTTCAGCGTCTCATTCTGCTGAGACAGATCGGCCAACCCGCACAAACTGGCCACACCCTTGGCTTGTACGGTGTGATTGGCCACTTCAGGTTGTCTTTCCTTTTGTTTACCAGACCCTTAACAGCTTGGTGTGTGAGTGAGCTCAACTAAATGTCTGGCCCAAGTTATGTCTTCACCTGTCCCTTCCTCTTGCATGCTCACAGAGAGAGAAAATACTGAGTTTGCATCAAACACAGTGTTATCTTGTGTTATTCTAGGGATCAGGGTCCCTGCCCCCTTACTGTCAGTAACATGTAAAATAAACAATGCTCTGCCTCGCTGATGATAATAATAATAATACACTTTATTTGTATAGCACCTTTCATACAGAAACTGCAGCTCAAAGTGCTTCACAACAGAAAAACTCGACTCTTGACTTGAAAAGACAGGCATAAAATGAGCACATGTAAAGTGCAGACATAAAATCACAGTTTTTCACATTAGGATCTAACAGGCCACCTTGTTTATGGTTTGATTCAGTTTTAAAAAGAGTAAGATAAAATAGACGTAAAATAGTGCAGTGCAATAAAATAGTAGAATAGATTAAAAAAAAATGTTACAGTGCAATAAAATAGCAATGTCCACATCACAGCCTTTCCCCCCCAACAGGTTGACTGACAGCAGTAGATACATTGACTGAGTGGGCTCCCTGTGCAGGCTAGAGGGCGAGACTGTAGGGTAACCGAGTGTGTTGACCTGTACATTAATATTCCAGTATTGGACTCTTCAGACTTCAGTCTTTGAATAGCCAGGATGAGCTCCTATAAACGTGCTAGCCTGAATAAGGTCTTAACTGGAATATTGGTTAGTATCTTGGATATGCTGTGTATGTGCTAGTGGTGCACGATATATCGGCCGATATGGTCATTCTTTTTACACATCGGTATCGTTCCGATGTAAAGATAGGGCCGATATAAAAAAAATATATATTATTTTTTGTGTTCTTAAATATCAGTCATTTCTGAAAATAAGTTACAAAGGTAAAAAATTAAATTAAAAGCGTTTTGGAAAATAGCTCTTTATTTGTTTATCGTAAAAAAGTTTTTTCTATACAGAGATATCGGCCAGAACAGCAATATTAATATCGGTATCGGACACAATTTTCACATCGGTTCATCACTAGTATGTGCATCAGGGTTTCCGTTAGAAAAAATTGTTGCCGGTCTCAGGGTCCGGTAGATTTTTATCTACCG
The DNA here is from genome assembly GCF_963971535.1 of Notolepis coatsorum. Lineage (NCBI taxonomy): Eukaryota > Metazoa > Chordata > Actinopteri > Aulopiformes > Paralepididae > Notolepis > Notolepis coatsorum. The sequence continues at coordinate 51,864,071 of NC_140170.1, read as the reverse complement.
GTCAAATGAGAGAAATTCCGGTCAGAGTTTATTGAGCTTAAAAACAACAGGCTATATAAAGAATGACATCCTCAAGGCATGTAGATTTATAATATTTTAACTTAAAGCTAGGCTACTTTTGCGTATACAGTCATTATATTCCAAATAAAATAAGTCCAGAGACTCCGTGCTGCTGCCGACTTTAAATCAAATAGACCTGTGTCTGTGGGCAGTCGGCCCGACATTAATAAACAGCAGTCTGTTATAATCACATTTATGAGCTAACGAATTCCGTTATATTGGACATTTGTATTAATTATATCAAGCGAAGAACTGAGAAATTTGGCAGAGAGACGGCAACATTATCGTGGGTTTGCGTGATGTATATCTCCACCTAGTCCCAACGACTTGGTGCTGGTCATAATGTCCGGTGAAAACAACTCCCTCCAAGCACAACTTGACCACCCGAACCGTACCAAAACAGGCCAAAATTAAATAGCCCATGCGACGAACGATTCATTACATTCGTTTCATCGTTGCTCCACCAAGCAGCCGGTCCAACAATATCAGCGCGAGCGCCGCAGTTAGTTTGCAAGAAGCATCCAGCTGCAGACCCGCAGAGCAGCTTTCCAGGTCTGGGGACCGCACTGTGCCAGCAAAGCTGGTGGGTTCTGTGGGTCTGCAGCTGCATGCCTTCCGCAAATCCAGCAGCAAGCTCTCGCTGAGCGAAGCAACGACAACAAACGCAATGATTGTTTCGTTCATCGCATAGGCCACCCAACTCCAGCCCATCCAAATACAATTCAAATAATCAAACTGTGCCCAGAGGGAACTATTTTCACCGGACACTATGACCGGAGAGATTAAATTTGTCGGACTTCAACAGATTTTGCCAGTCAAATACCGGTAATTACCGGCTAACGGAAACGCTGATGTGCATACATTTAAACACACTACTGTATCTGTTCTCAAATACAGTAGTAACCTGTCTCCCTCCCTTCTCTGACCTTATACACAGTACTAACCTGTCTCCCTCCATTCTCTGTCCTTATAATATACACCGTACTGGCCTGTCTCCCTCCCTCCTACAGGCTGACAGGGACAGAGAGACAGGTAACAGGCGACAGTCAGCAGAGCTCAGTTGTCTCCCCCATCCCCACAGCTCTGTCCCCAGATAGATGCAGCCAGTCATGCAAGAGATCAAGTTTGTATTCCAGGTAACATAGGACATGGTGTCAGGCTAGATGATCATAGTCCAGATCAGTAGCGGCCGCTGGGTACTTCGCCACTAGGGGCGCTATACCAAATATTTTGTACAGTACAGTACCACGCAACACTCATGGCAAGACGTGAGCGATTCGACACGCTCACTGCAATGAATCGGCTCTTATGAACGAGTCGCTCAGCTGTTACTACAACACCACACAACCAGTCAAATAAAGTATAGTCTAGACTCTAATTCACAACTTGAAACACAATATATAAATAGAAAAGTTAGAAACAAAACTCGCCCGTCTACAAACACAGGCAGATCTCTCCCTCTCTCCTTCTCTCTCTCACACACAGCGCGACGTGGAATCGATTCGTTACACAATCAGACCTATTATATACCAAGAATAACTTCAGTATGAGTACAGGGCTGTACACATATTTTGCATATTGTTAAACGAGCCAAGGCTAGCTATTAAACTATCGATATGAATCGAAAATCTGGGACCCTGATGTAAACAAGACAAACGTTAGCTCCCAGAACGATAGCCAGTTAGCCCGCACCAGCCTAGTACTAGTACTAACGTTAGCTGCCAGAACGATAGCCAGTTAGCCCGCACCAGCCTAGTACTAGTACTAACGTTAGCTCCCAGAACGATAGCCAGTTAGCCCGCACCAGCCTAGTACTAGTACTAACGTTAGCTGCCAGAACGATAGCCAGTTAGCCCGCACCAGCCTAGTACTAGTACTAACGTTAGCTCCCAGAACGATAGCCAGTTAGCCCGCACCAGCCTAATGACTTGGATTTAGGTGGGTCGGCGCCCTAGCGCCCCTAGTGGTAGAGCCGCCACTGGTCCAGATATACCAAACATGGTCTGTGACTGTGGACTAAAATGGTGCAGTAGGAGCTCGGCATAGATCTACATTGGCATGTCTGTGCACCACTCAATTTCTCTGTAGTGTTCGTGTACAATACGACTTGTATTAGCCTAGTACTAGTACTAACGTTAGAGAGAGAGAGAGAGAGAGAGACTCACTGTTTAGTTGAAACGTCAGGGCAGGAGAGCTTGATATCCGCCATATAGCTTGTTAGCCAAGTGTTAGCTCAGCTGAGCTCGTCGACGTTAGCACAACACTCAACAAGTACATTCCTTTGTCCATTTCCGCTCGAACAGACTGCAAACTACCTGGCGTTCTATCGCCATGCTCTAAGACAAACTCTAACCTTAACCAACTTTGAAAGAGTGCCTAAGCTTAACAGTCTAAAGAAAGAACTTGCAGTCACGGCACGGCACGCTCTAAGACAAACAACAGTCCTAGTACCAGAGAGCGTCTCCGCGAAATGCGGCTATGGAAATTCTCACGGAAGTTCACGCTGCTTTCTAGACCGCTTCAAATCGCGCTCGGATTCCAACATAATAGTCATATTTCAACGCACAACGCTGTATGCACTGATTGGCTGTGACGGAGACAGCGATCAAACTGTGACGCGCACTCAGAGCGCTATCGCGTATAGCCCGGGCAGAGAAATACAAAAAAAAAAAAAAACGTGATGTCACTTCCTGCTCTGGAAAACGATGTTTTTTTTATTTAGATAATAACGTTATATTGTGCATTGGAAATACAAACATACTTAAAATGAGTAAATATTATTAATTTTAAACATGTTTATATTATTTATAGGGCTATAAAACACAAAAACGAAAAAGTTTTATTGTCTTCTTCTCTGATTTAACAGCAGCTGGCCAGCAGGTGGGTCGGCGCCCTAGCGCCCCTAGTGGTAGAGCCGCCACTGGTCCAGATATACCAAACATGGTCTGTGACTGTGGACTAAAATGGTGCAGTAGGAGCTCGGCATAGATCGGCATGTCTGTGCACCACTCAATTTCTCTGTAGTGTTCGTGTACAATACGACTTGGCATGTGTGATCAAAGATTGGTGGATCAAACAGTTGGTACACCTGGACTATGAGAGGCAAAGGACTGCAGACTGTCTGTCATAGTGTATTGACCCTGTACTTCTTGACTATGTGAGAACCTGAACCCTAAGGTGACAGAAGCACTACAGCAGGGATGGGATTTATCACAATCTAAACAATACAGGTTGCACCAACAAGATGAAGAAAACCTCTGTTTATTCTAACAACATCGAAAACATAATGCTTTAAAAAACCAACCCAAACTAGTTATTGTTGTGGCATTTTTAAAAGGAGCCAAAAAGTGAAACTGTAGGAATTCGGACGAGTCAAGTTGTATAAAAAAATTCGATACAGACGGAGAGCGGAAGACAATCTGCGAACTGTGCGAAGTGAGCCCAGAGTGTTTAATAACTCTGGGCTTTAGTTTATACTGTAAGACACAAGGTTACATAGGAAAGAAAGACGTTTGGTCATGTCAGGCATTTCTAAGAGAACAATGTGGAAATGCAGTCATGAGATGGTGTCTGGCTATTTCTCTAGCTATGTCAGAGATTCCAAGGTACTTGAAAATTACTCTGGCTATGTGAAGTGAAACCCAGAGTCATAGGTAATAGTAACCCTGTGCAAATTTTATACAGTAAGATAATGAAGACATTTTGTTATGAGAGACAGACAAAACATTCTGTCTTCACGCTGCTAGAGAATGTATGCCCAGTAACGCTGTACAAATGATGTAATTAGGGATGTCCGATATTATCGGCCGATATCGGCAGTAAAATGTGATATCGGAAAATATCGGTATCGGAAAAAAAAACAATATATTTTTTTTACGCATTTATTTAACCTTTATTTACCCAGGCAAGCAAGTAAGAACCAATTATTATTTTATTTATTGTCAAAAGTATGCATGTTGGTTTAATTCAACAACAAGAGATATGTAATGTTAATTTTAACTTTTTTAATGATCATATTTTGCACAGATAATGCTTACATTTAGAAAGCCTTTTGAATGCATCCAGTGAAATTATTAGTTACCTGAAATTATTCAGTTTTTTTGGGGGGAAACCCTGCATATATCGGTATCGGTTGATATCGGTATCGGAAATTAAGAGTTGGACAATATCGGAATATCGGTATCGGTAAAAAAGCCAATATCGAGCATCCCTAGATGTAATGGGATGAAACATATAATGTTTTCTACCACATATTCACCCCCAACTGAAGAACTCCCTCAAATTCAAGAAAATTTCCTGGGATGGGACCATCCCCAAATCTTTTTTGAACTGTACAAAATGTTATCATTCCTGGGGTGAATTCCCTGACAGGATTTCCACTAGCCATTGCTGCCACACACTGCATATTCACTGATTGATTCACGGTCACTGTAATATAGCCTATATATTTGAGCTATTTTACCAACCACGAATGCCGTCAAGATTTGTATTTGATATTCTTGTTGGCCATTGGCCAGTAAAAAAAAAGCTAATGGAAACCCTCTTCCCTGATCACAACTCTGCTGCAGTTTTTGGTTGACCAGAATCAAATATTTGTTGAATTTTGAGGTAGTTGTTTGGCTTGAGAGTAGCTTAAAACCTCCTATACTTTAACGTTGCTGAAAACCTGCTATACTATACTTGAGTAGCTGAAAACTTGCCACGTACATGCTTGTATACTAATACTCTACATTTACATTTAGTCATTTAGCTTACGCTTTTATCCAAAGCGTCGGCTCTAGTCTAGAGTAGCTGAAAACCTGCTATACTATACTTGAGAGAGTAGCCGAAAACCTGCTATACTATACTTGTAATGTTTTGGAGTCACATGGGCAACTTATGCATATTCAACAATTAGTTAATGCACTTTAAATCAACAGTACCAGTGTTTCTCTTACAATAAACATTTGTGTCACTACCTGCCCCCCTCACCCTGCTCCCCACCACACTAAGGCTGTCCCAGAACCCTGTTTTTAGGGTTCGAACATTCACCTAGAGCCATATGAAATCCGCGTTCACGGAATCACGGACGGAATCGCGGAATTAACCAATAAAAATGGAATCAACTGCAAAACGTGGAATATTGCAGAATTTGGCCTGATCTGGACTGAAATTTCGTTTTTGGGTGGAACGTTTGGTGCACACGCTAAACAATTCCACAATAAGCCCTCAATTCAGAGCAGAACAGTATCCTAATGACTTTTATGCCTCCGGTGATAAGGTGTTTTGCTAATTCTGTCAACGTTCCGTGGACTGGACCCGCAAAAACACTTGCGACACTATTGTGATTAAATAGCTATAACGTTAGGACGTTTAGCTTCTAGCTAAATCTAGTGCACCCATCCATTTGTTTAATGCAAACGATTGTCATTATACACTGCCCTTTATAAACTAAATACACTTAAATAGCTATGTAACGTTATAGGACTATCTATGGAAATGATAGCTTCTAGAAGTTCTAGCTAAATCTGGTGCACCCATCCATTTGTTTAACCCTTAGGGGTCACGCTGGAGCTTTGAACCCGTCGGCGGACAACAAAAGAAATTAGAATCCCTCTTAAATGCTCAAAAAGGACATCTTTTCAGAAATCGATAAAAATAGAAAAATTGCCATTTCTAGTGCTTTGACATGTAAGGTATACGTCCCCCAACTTGCTAAACCTAATACGAATTGTAAATACGTTTAATTCTTGCTAGATGGCATGATTGTAATAATCTCCATTTGCGATAAGAACTACAATCGCGTCACGAAACGCACATACATGGACGCGCGCACACACACAATAGCGGCTGTGCGCTGTGAATAGGTGTTACACTTACACCCCCGCAGAGGCGTGAGACTGGTATCAGAGCCTACCCCCCCATCCAAATTCTAAACATAATAATGTATGAATTATCTGTTGCAATAATATCCACGGGACTCGACTTTTTGCAGTCGTTTCTCCTCTCCTGCGTGAGGAGTCTGAGGACATTCGCGGACATTCTCTCAGATAAAAAAAAAAAAGCTTACATACACATACACACACTCTCGCTCTCTCTCAATTCAAATGGGCTTTATTTAACATTAACTACTGTATGGCAGAGTGCGTCTGTGTATACGAGGTATGAATGATCACTGGCTGCTGTGTGACGAGTTTGCTCATCCGCGCTGTCGCGCTATATAAATCCAAGTCATTATTATTATTATTATTAAACACGGACCGCTTTAGTTGACAAAATTACATACATTTCGGGTCATTTCATAATAGCAGTGTGGACCAGCTCTGTAACCAGCTCTGTAACAAGTACAACGCATCTCGCTAGTTGACAGCTTACGCATGCACCCGCGCTGTAGTAAACACGGTGCTTTAGTTGACAGCGTTCGATGCGCTTTGTGAAGGAAAGATGACGTCGCCTCTCTCTCTCTCTCTCTCTCTCTCTCTCTCTCTCTCTCTCTCTCTCTCTCTGTCTGTCTGTCTGTCTGTCTGTCTGTCTGTCTGTCTGTCTGTCTGTCTGTCTGTCTGTCTGTCTGAGAACCCAGGTTGCTTTCTAACCTATATATATCTCTCTCCCTCTCTCTCTCCCTCTCTCTATCTATATCTCCCTATCTCCCTCTCTCTCCCTCCATCTCTCCTCTGTATCTCCCTCTCTGAGACTACTCCCGGTCTGAGTCATGTAAATCACAAATCATGTAAAACCCAGATTCGGCTCAAACAAGGGACTAAACACGTTTCGCAATTATGCCACAACAATGTGGAACGCCCTACCCAAAGCTGTAAAGGAATGTAAATCACTACCCACCTTCAAAAACACTCTCAAAGAACACCTACGGGAGACTGCAATTCAAAACTGGCCCCTACAAATGTCCTAACCCAGTTGTACAATAAAGACCAAGCATGGCTATTCCAATGTACAGCCCCACCCAACCCCACCCCACCTACCCAACCTCCTCCAATGTACAGTTTCCATGTCAAATGTATGTCAGTACTCCAATGTACAGTGTCCCCCCCCCCCCTACCCAACCCCCCCACCTCCAATGTACAGCCCCACCCCACCTACCCAACCTCCCCCAATGCACAGTTTCTATGGCAAATTTGTAATGACTGTACCAGAATGTTTGATAGGACATTGATTGAAAACTATCGTCTCAAATTTGACAATTGATGGCTTATTTTGAAGGTATGAATCTGTAATTTTATATTATGTAACAAAAAAAAGGGGGAAATTCTCAGGAGGAGGAGCTATTTAGGTTAGACTATTTGTTGGGGTGTTGCTAATTGGGCAATTCAGTTAATTCTCCTCAGATCATTCATGATGGAACATAACGTGATGAAATCATGATATTGTGATACACAATTATATCTGAATTGGTAATAACAAGCACATAACTCGCATTTCTCAAAATATCTGATATATTGGAGGCTGTCGTGTCACAAGTGTTAATAATCTGGTAGATCCTGATGCCCATTTGGCCCAGTGCAGTTTCTAACAACCCACATGTCTGTTTCCATCAAGGCAGCCTACCTTCTGTAAGAGAATCGGCTGGGTTTTCATGGAAAAGCCATCCATTCTGGCTGCTCAGTCCTGATCCAGCTATAAAGACCACAACATATCTAAAGGCTCACTGTGCATTACACCTCATAGTCCACTGTCCATGTGCCTGACATTTAAGGTGTGTATGTGTGTGTGTTTTGTGTGTGTGTGTGTGTGTGTGTGTGTGTGTGTGTGTGTGTGTGTGTGTGTGTGTGTGTGTGTTTTCAAAATATATATCATTTGAATATTCATATAATATGTACACTTAAGTAAACACATTTAGATGGTAAATCAGACTACAGCTTTGCTATTATGGAACGAAATGTAAAATATTGTAATGTAATATATCAACAAGCTTAACAAAATAACTAATACTGTCTCATTCGCTAAATGCATCATGTAAAAGAGTTCAGTTTTATCAAAAGCCTTCTCACTATCTTTTTTTACCCCAGGAGGTGAAGAAATTCAAGCTATTGCGATGCTATAGCAATATAATAGTGCTAGCAATTGTTTTATCATTATAATACTTTTTAAACCGATGTAATACAGTTCTTAGCATAGCTATTGTGTTATTTTGTTAGATGATAGTTTACTTTCTCAGAAATCTAACATTAGCTACTAGCTAGGCTTAGTCTATTCAAAATCATTAGATGTCTGTGGGGGGCGTATTACCCCAAAACAGGAGAGGCATCTTCCCTCAAAGGTCCTATTCTTACACTTTCATGGATGACAGTATGTCGGTTAGTATGTTGGGAGTTGGATGTGTGTCTGAAATCTTATACACCAGAAGGTCTTACAAGAGGGTACTACCAAAGTCTGTCTAGAGAGAAGATGGTTCACTCTGCTTCATTGTTGATAACAGGGACTAACAAGATGAACAAGATCTGTGCCCTATCTCTTTGAATGGGGAGTACTCCATATTTAGTGATAGAAAAATGCCTTTTCCCCCAAAGTAGACCAGCTTCTATGCATGCGCCACCTTCCTTGTGTGATATTCTATTCCAGTTGTCTTTGGTCTTGTTTTCTCTGGTTATGATCATGTTATTAGTGTGTGTGTGTAAAAAAACTAATAATATAATTATTATAAATGTCGCTCTCTCTCTCTCTCTCTCTCTCTTGAAATCTACAGTTACACATTTAGTATGTATTTAGTGAGGTAAATGAGTACAAGACATGTTTCACAGACACACACACACACATACACACACACACATACACAGACAGACAGACACACACACACATTTACATTTACACATTTACACATTACATTTACATCTAGTCTAGTTTGCTTATTTTTTTTTGATATGGTACAGTACTGTAGATACAGACACAGACACACACACACACACAGAAACACACACAGGCTAGGCCTCCTGCTGGGTCCATTCACTGGAATAACAAAGGAATGACTGGGCCTTTGCTCAGGTGTGAAATGGTGCTAGTGACAATGATCACATTGAATTCTGGGAGTGTAGTTCTCTCATCAGATATCTGAATGAACTTGGATCTAGTTCAAAGTCCTATACTGAAAAGGTGTTAGGATTTTACCAGAATGTTTGATAGGACATTGATTGAAAACTATCGTCTCAAATTTGACAATTGATGGCTTATTTTGAAGGTATGAATCTGTAATTTTATATTATGTAACAAAAAAAAAGGGGGAAATTCTCAGGAGGAGGAGCTATTTAGGTTAGACTTCTAAGGGTTAATGCAAACGATTGTCATTATACACTGCCCTTTATAATCTAAATAAACTTAAATAGCTATGAAACGTTACAGTACATAGGACTATAGATGGAAATGATAGCTTCTTGCTAAATCTAGTGCACCCATCCATTTGTTTAATGCAAACGATTGCCATTATACACTGTCCTTTATAAACGAAATAAACTAAACTAAAGGTGCCTAAATTATGCATTACTATATTTCATCACAATATAATAGATATAGCTAGGTTACTGACATTGTCATTGTGATAATGTCAGTAGTAGCTAGCTGTATCTATTGTTTACACTTGAAATATGTATTTTTATTTTGTCACAATATTAATTGAAAAATATTGTGTAAAATTGAACTGTATTTCTGAGTTGCAGCACTTAAAAACATTAAATGGACTGTTAAATGGATCTTATTCAATTGTGGACATTTATTCATTCCCACTTATTAGACACTATTTCTGATGGTAAAATGAGCATAAAAGGCAAAATACAGAAATATTTAAATGGAAAAAATGGAATTTGGGAAAAAATAAAATGGAATTTGGAAAATAATAAAACGGATTTCATATGGCTCTACATTCACCACGGTTTTTCGAACGGACGTTCGAACGTTGTTTTTTTTTATTAATTAATTGTATTATTATAGATTTTACGGGGGGCGGCATAGCCCCTTACGTGACTGCGTCCTGGCTTGCAGATCGCAGTCACGTAAGGGGCTAGGGGCGGCATTGCATAGTCTTATCGGCGAAAAATAATTTGTTTACAGTGGTGGCTGTTCATGTAAACATGTAAACAAAGCACTCAGAAGAAAATAAAGGGAAAAGACAGCAGTCAAACATACCGGTAATATCATATAACGCACTCACTTTTAGTTGAGTATGCCATACATACACTCTTTCAGTCTTGTGGAGCAGTCTTTCACTTTTGCGTGGTCAAACCAGCCGCTCCAGCCACTTCACCCAGGCGTTGCGTGTTGTTTACTCCACAATCTTTTATCTCCAGTTCTTTTGTTTCCAAGACATATCCCAGTAGTTCCCACTCGTTTGAAATCGTACTTCAGAGTTAGGTTGTTGCAAACGGTGGATATTTTGGGCATGGTGCTTGACTGCCAGAGCCGTACAGCTCTGAGCACTGCTATGTTGTGTGTAACCCGCTATACCGTCCCCACCTCCCGGGTCGCGTTGCGTGTGCACTAAACGTTCCACCCAAAAATGAATATTTTTTTTGCGAACGTTCAAACCCATTAATTAAAGTCTGATTGCCAGCGTAACGAACGAACTTTCGGGCTCAGCCTTACACCACACTGAACACTATTAAGGATGGGTTAGTATACAAGCCTGTACTTCTATCTATGGCTATAACTAGAGAGCTAAACCATGCATTTTACATTTAAAAAAATATATATTTGTATGTGTGCACCCCTCCCTCCTTCCAGATCTTACCCATTATGGACGGGGGGCAGACAGAGGGAGTTGGGGAGGACCCCACTACAGAGTCAGACTACCCCTGCATCCAGTCCGTCCACAGCCAAGAAGTTGGGGAGGACCCCACTAAAGAGTCAGACTACCCCTGCATCCAGTCCGTCCACAGCCAAGACGCTATGGTGGCTGACCTGCTACAACAGGCGGCAGAGGCCGGAGGGGTGGTGGAGGGTCAGTCTGGAGTCATGCTGGAACAAGGTTAGTAGTAGATCATGGATTAATATAGTATAGATTTATTTTCCCCACACTATTTTTATTGTAATTATTTCTGTCTACATCCCATAACCTCTTGAGCCAGATCGACCCGGCACCGGGCCGATATTTATTTCACGTCACAAATAGATCAATACAGTCCGTATATTAAGTAATGTTGTGTTTCTCTTTCAAATGTAGGCCAAGAGTAAAGACCCTAACCCTATCAAAACAGCAGTCGGTGTATATTGTCAGCACTTACGTTTGTTTAGCAAATGATTTTAAGTGTTATTAGGGAAATATGAGCTTATGCAAATCTCTGCGCGTTGCATCGGAAATCAATATAGTTAAGTTGGTAGTAGAACATGGGTCAATAGAGTTAGCGCATCGGTCAATATAGTATAGACGGTTAGTAGAGCATGGGTCATTATAGTATAGACCAGGGGTCTCAAACTCAATTTACCTGGGGGCCACTGGAGGTAGAGTCTGGGTGAGGCTGGGCCGCATCAAATATTCTACAAAAAAAGGGTTCCAAGTATTCCAAAAAAAAGTACAACTGATCCAATCTTCTCACAAACTCACTAAAACCTCACAAACACCAGCAACTGAGCATTCTCAGTGGTGTCAGTGGACTCATCCACAGCTATGGAAATGCACTGTGCATTTTTTTTATTCTATCACAAAGCTGTTTAATCAAATCATCACCCAGTATTTCAGTTATTCTGGTTGCTGTGCTATCTGAGGATTTGCTTTTGTTTGCCTTCAAACATGGTCTCCATCACTTAGTCATACATTATTTTATTATATATGCATCAGAGAATGGCTTCTTGTGTTTAGCCAACACCCATGCCACTGAGTGAGGACTTGCTTTTTCTCGTTGTTACATAGCTTTAACAATAATTCTGCTTGCAGCTTGATATGATGATTGCATGCATTCCATTTATTTTTGTGGTTCTTAGCACTGAATTTGGAGGAAAGGCTGCATCAAAATAACTTTTGTTTCGTAGTGGCGTTTCAAATTGCCACTCTTCACAAGAGCTACAGTTTCTTGGCATGTTAGGCACATTGGTTTGGTGCTGGGAGGATGAACGCATATTTTTCAGTCCATTCAGCATGAGCATGCCATATCTTTCTACTAACTAACTGCCTGCTGGCGAAACTAGGCTACTAGCTACATTTATCTCACGGAGATACTGTAAAACTGGGAATGAGGTTACTAGCTACAGTGCACGCAGATTAGACTACCTGTAGATGCACTGTCAACTCTCGCTCTGACTCGGCCCCGCTGAAAGAGACCACTCATTCCGTGAAGACCCGCCCTACTCTGCTCTGATTCGCAGACTGTGGGTGGGGGGGGGGTGGGGGGACGCTGACGGGATGCTGAATGTGATTGGACCAGAGTAGACAGACAGACACAGACAGGCAGAGCACCGCTTGCAGAGGAGACAGCGGAGAATTTCGAGAATGCCTGCCATACGCACTGGATATATTTTCCTTCAACTTGGTATCACTCCGGAATCACGTTTCAACCAAGTCACTAACATAACGTTGCTGTCATGAGCCTGCGCTATGGTAGCCTACAAGTGATCAAATAAATAAAACATCCAACTCGCACAACGACTCAGCAACAAGTTGCGCGCGGGCCGCACTAACACTAAACTTTGATGTCAAGTAGGGGGCCGCAAAATATCATCCAGCGGGCCGCAATTGGGCCGCGAGTTTGAGACCCTTGGTATAGACAGTTAGTAGAGCATGGGTCATTATAGTACAGATAGTTAGTAGAGCATTGGTCAATATAGTACTGATAGAACTATGCCTCTTTGTACTGTGATTTAGGAGAGCTGCTGGTGGACGCTGCTCAGGCCCATCTGATGGAGGCTGGAGGGGTGCAGATGATTGTGATGGACACTCTGGACCCCACCCTGCTGCAGATGAAGACTGAGGTTTGTCAGATCATGGTGTTTTACAATAGGGTACTTTTACTAGGGCTGTCTTAAATACTTCGAAGCTTCGTTCGATGGGCATGGGATTCGAATATGAAAATAAAATTCGATTATGTAAATAAAAAAAATAAAAATAAAAATAAATTGTGCAAAATCAACTCTGCCTCTCTTTGTTAACTACAACAAGCAATGCTGTTTGTTATTTAAGATGAGGTCGGACTCTGCACTGACAGATTTGTGTTCATTGTGCTGCTTTTATAAAGCCTAAAATTACGGTTTACAATATTTCATGGAAGCAAAGTGTTTAGTTTGTCTAAGATTTAAAAAGGTTTAAACTTTACAGCACTGACAGAGTTGAACAAAGTGCTGTACAAGTCCTACAACATAAATTTATTTTTTAAATAATTTTAATTTCGAAGCTTCGAATTAAAATCGAATCTCGGCCCCGAAGCTTTGAATTCCAGCCCTAACTTTTACTATCGATAGTTCAATTTGGTTCCAGAGGCGACTGGGTCGGCCAGGTCGCGTCTATTCGAAAGGCAACCGGTTCATGCGTTTAGCGATCTGATTGGCCACTGACGTTTCTGGTCATGTGACATGTGCGCCCAATCGCGTGATGCGCCCATTTCCGCCTCGACCAGCAGCAAACTACCTAACGCCTAGTTTATCACTGGTTAAGCTTAGGCGACTCTTTCGAAGTTTGTTAAGGTTAGAGTTTGGAATCAGGGCTGGCGTTCTATCGCCCTGCTCTAAGACAAACTCTAACCTTAACCAACTCCGAAAGAGTGCCTAAGCTTAACCGGCGAAAGAACTTGCCGTCACACGATTGGTGCGACCAGAAACGGTGGCCAATCAGAGCGCAAAATGCGAATGCGAAGCATGAACCGGTTGCCTTTCGAATAGCATTTTGAGGGCAAACTCGAGGGCTTAATTGAAAGTTGCCAAACTGAACTAGCCACAGAAATTATCACCCATTTTACAAAATAGGAATTAATAGTGTCTCCCAAAGACCCACCTCTATTTGTAATGTGGAAGTTGTTGAATTTAATCTGAAGCCATTCTTGAAAAAGACAACGACCCTTAAATCATCACACACACACACACACACACACACTCCAAACCTAATTAAATAAATAAAGGATACACTACTTACAGGGCACTTAACCCTTTCACTGCCACACGACAGAATGTTAACCCTTTACTATCACACAACCGACGGGTACCCGGTTGTGTGATAGTAAAGGGTTAACCTTCTGTCGTGTGGCAGTGAAAGGGTTCAAATATATATATTTATATAGTACTTTTAACATTTAACAATATGTATAACAAAAATAGAACATGATCGCATCACGCTGGTTTCAACCGGAAAAAATGTGCCGGAAAGTTTGGTTTCTTACATATCTCGATGTGATTTATCAAGAAATATCTACAGCAAGAATTCTGGGTCTCAATGAATCCAAAATGACAATGTGGTTAGAAGTGGTGGAGAGAATAGTGTCTGGTTAGGAGCGAGGGATAATGGAGGTACTATCCAAAGAGGGGTCCGGGAGGGGGGGGTTCGAGCTGGAGCATATGTGTGTAGGTTTTTAGATAACAGGTATTAGGGGTATATCCTGTATAAGACATTGGTATAAATGGTAATTTCGTTGGATATACACTGTGTATTAATGCTTGTGTATCTTATCGTGTGTTGTCATGTTTGTTTATATGTGTGTTTAAAAAATTATAAAAAAATAAAATACAAAAAACAAAAATAGAACATGGATGTTTAAATCAACTGGTTTGTTTTCAGGTGATGGAGGCAACGGTGGGAGTCCCTGGCCTCGCCCACCAGGCCACCGTGACGACGGTGGATCAGACGCAGATCATCACCCTGCAGGTGAGAGCTCTGCCTTCACAAAGTTTGTACTAGTAGTACATTCATGTTCAAAATACATTTACAGGTATTTTACGAGGTTTCTGTGATGGATCCACTCACCTGTTGAACGTTTTATTTATTTCTATTTAGTTTTCCACAAGCAACGCACGCTGACCCCCCCCCCCTCTCTCTCTGTGTGTCTAGGTGGTGAATATGGAGGAGCAGGCGGCACTGGGTCTAGGGGAGCTTCAGCTGGTGCAGGTACCAGTCTCTGCCGCTACAGTGGAGGCATTGCAGCAGGGCACCTATGTAGACGCCACAGCCATGCCTAAAGATGGAGACCCTCTTATCTGTCATACCCTACCTCTGCCTGAGGGCTTCCAGGTACATATAGTCTTATTTGCCATTTGTCTTATCTATTTAGTCTGTCTATCCGTCTGTCTGTCTATCGTGTTATTCTCTGTATCTCCAGGTGGTGAAGGTGGGAGCGAATGGAGAAGTAGAGACCGTAGAACAGGAGGATGATGGAGGACTACCCCAGCAAGAGGATGATGAACATTTGGTGAGCCGGATGATGGATGGGGAGGATGAGGCCATCCAGGCCCAGAACGAAGACTCCACTTGGGGTACAGACCCTGACTACCAGCCCCCCATGGGAGCCATCAAGAAGTCCAAGAAGGTACTGCTGGGGAAAGAGCTGTCTGTTTATCTGTTTATCTGTCTGTCTGTCTGTCTGTCTGTCTGTCTGTCTGTCTGTCTGTCTAGAAAGATGGTAGGGTACAAGGGTATTATTATACAGCATTAGAAATCTTTTTTTTTTGTATATACTGTATATATAAAAAATCTTAGTTGGCCAACAGTCATAATTTTTTCAGCTGATCAGTTGGTTCCTTTAACCTGTTAAGCCCTAGCCATATTTTCACAAAATTTATTCCCAGTGTCAGAAATATTGTGTCTGTGCTTGAGTAAATTGTAATGAACCAAAGGAGAATATAAATTATTATAAATCTTTTCCATCTTTGACGTGAATGAGATCAAGTCTAGTCAAAATCTAAGCAAATGAACAAAGGGCAGATGATTTACAGGGTTTTTTGTAGATGCAGTACTGAATTTTGCCATCTGGACACAGGCAATGTGAAATATGGATATAGAATATCAGGCCTATAAATGGCTTTATATGGTCAAGTGACGCATCGTTTTAACGGCCAAGATCATCTCTGCGGACCTTACATTTTAGAAGCTATGACATCTAGCTATTCAGCCCTGCGTTCGACAGCTCTGTAACAACTCATCTCGCGAGTCACGCTGTTTCTATGTGCTTTTTCACATATTGAACGATAGATAGGTGATGTCAAATGGGCCATAGTATTGCAGGGCTGTACGCTAAGCTTTTTCACTAGGGGCACATTTTTAAATAACTATTTTACCATTATAGTAGGGCTGGGCGATATGGCCTCTAAATGATATCGCGATATTTTGACATTTCCTCTAAAGCACTTAAAAATGCTTGATTTAACCATTTGATGCATACAGTCACGCCAATATGATGATTATAATAAGTCCCTGCAACATATGTTTGCATTATTAAACCATGAAGATGCTTTAAAAAATAATTTAATGAAAATGTACTAAGAGTAGTCTACTGACACACTAATAAAAAAAATTATTTACATCTAAGACAATTTATATAAAAACTCTTGGGTGCCTTTTACACAGTACTGTGTTTTCTATCCACTTTAGCCAAACACACATATATATATATATATATATATATATATATATATATATATATATACACACACACTACTGTGAGAAAATAATAATCACACAGACTTAATGATTTTAGAATATTTCAGATAATGAAATGAAATTTTTATATCATCAACTATCCGGTTAGTATTTATACTGTGTGTAACATTTGGCTACTTTAAATCATTGAATGTAGAGAGAGAGCGAGAGAGAGAGAGAGAGAGAGAGAGAGAGAGGGGGGGGGGGGGGGGGGCGAGAACGAACAAGAGAGCCAGCCCCCCCCTTCGGGTTTTGTTCTAGGTTCGCGTTTTGATCGTCTAAGCTGCCGTAGGTGATGACGTCACACTCGAATGTAAACAGGAAGAGATGGAGATGGAGACACACGGAGATCGAAATTGAATGATATACAGAAATGAATAACCAATAAATATGAAGTTATGTTTAAACTTCTGTTGTCAAGCGTTGTCAATATAACCCACCCCCTTTCCTCACGAATGGAACTAGTCTTGTGGAGTCCGCTTTGACCGTTTTCCAGGGTTAGCAGAGATCGCTAGTTAGCTTAGCATAATCCTAATGGATACCTTGGTTAGAAGCTACCGTTAGCTCATTGCTTGTGTCAATTAAATTGCATGTTATTAAAGGTCCGCGCTGGTCTGTCTAATGAAATTACAACCGCAACATTATATTGCACTGTACAGCCCTGGTTGTAGGCTAATGTTTTACTACAATTTGTATGGATTAATTTAGGAGTGAAATGCGAATGAAGGGTTGAAATCACCACTCGCAAGCTTGCCCCCAGATATTATTTTAAACTCGCACGGAACAAATTAGGGGGCAATTTGCGATCATATCATCGCACTGTACAGCCCTGTATTGTATCCATAGCTAGAATATAGTTATAGCTCTACAAAGAAGGTGACGCACTCCCATCTCTTAAAGCGTGGCAGTGCTAGAACGGGGGCTGACTAATTCCCGGCGCTGAATCAGTTAAAAACTAGAAACGCCAAGGAAATCATTCAAATAAGCTTCGTTTTTATTTGACAAAAAAAATTATTGAACCAAGATGAATTTCCCTATTGGGATTGACTTGGGATTGAAGTTCAAACCTAACTTTCACCAATCTTCACTTAAAAATATATATATATATAATAATTAGTGCTGTCAATAGATTAAAAAAAATTAACTAATTAATCTCACAATTTTCTGTAATTAATCTAGATTAAAAATAGCATTTTTCTACTTAAGACCGAAACTTGTAACAGATATTTACTTGAGTAAAATCATGGAGTTAATGTAAAATCAACACAAATAAAGTATATTTAGATTCAAAGACTATTTTAATAGCTTTCTTTGAATACAATAATAATACCAGATCAAATTTATATAGCGCCTTTCTAGAACCCAAGGTCGCTTCACAATCAGGACAAATATAGGGCTAGGGAAATAGGGGGGGAAAAGGGGGATGAGGGAAGGTAAGGGATAATGGACCTAATCTAATCTAAACTAACTGATGGGGAAAGCCTTGGTGAAGAGGTGTGTTTTTAGTGCAGATTTTAAGGTGTCCAGCCGTTGGGGCGTTGCGGATTTCGGGGGGGAGAGAGTTCCAGAGGGTAGGGGACGCCACGCTGAAGACTCTGTCTCCAAAAGTCCGTAACCTGGTGCGAGGGATGGAGAGGAGACCTAGATCAGAGGATCGTAGGTTCCGGGATGGAATGTGCTGGTGGAGGAGATCAGACAGGTATCGGGGGGCGAGGGCATGGAGGGACTTATAGGTGAGGAGCAGGAGTTTGAAGGTGATGCGGAACTTGACTGGGAGCCAACCAGGAGGTGATGAATGAGTGGATCAGGGTCTCAGCTACAGAGTCTGAGAGTGAGGGTCGGAGACGGGAGATGTTTTTGAGAAGGCAGGCTTGGTGACGGATTTGATGTGGGAGTGAAATTAAAGTGTGGAGTCAAGGGTGACGCCCAGGTTACGGACTTCGAGAGACGGGGAGATGGAACAGCCGTCAACGTGGAGGAGGAGATCTCCAACCTTCCCAAGCAGTGCCTTGGTGGGCCACAACCATGAGCTCTGTCTTTTTGCTGTTGAGTTTCAGTAATTTGGTTGACATCCAGGTTTTTATGGCGTGGAGGCAGTTGACTACAGACTGTGGGGGGAGCTGGGAGGATGGTGAGGTGCTGATATAGGCAGAGTATCATCAGCATAACAATGAAAGTTGAGTCCATAGTGACGTATAATCTGACCGAGGGGGAGCATGTAAATGGTGAATAGTAGGGGACCCAGCACAGAGCCTTGGGGGACACCGTGGTTGACTGGGGCCGGGGGGAGGATGAGCCACTGACGCTGACAAACTGAGATCTATTTGTGAGATATGAATGAAACCAAGACAGAGCTGTACCGGTGATGCCAAGGTTGTCGGAGAGGCATTTGAGGAGGACTGAGTGGGATATTGTATCGAACGCCGCGGAGAGGTCGAGAAGGATGAGGAGGCTGATGTGTCCGGAGTCTGCAGCGAGGAGGTCATTAGTGATCTTGATGAGGGCGGTCTCTGTGCTGTGATGTGCTCGGTAGGCTGACTGAAGGGGTTCGTAGAGCTCATGGTTGTACAGATGTTGATTAAGCTGGGTGGCGACTGCCCTTTCCAAGGTTTTACTTAGGAAAGGACGGTTGGAGATCGGCCGGTAGTTGTCCAGCACCTCAGGGTCCAGACCAGGCTTATTTAGGATGGGAGTGATGGAGGCGGTTTTGAAACGGGAGGGAACTATTCCAGATGACAGAGGGGAGTTGATGATGTCCGTTATGATGGGGCAGAGGGTAGGAAGGCAGGCCTTGACCAGCACCGTAGGCATGGGGTCGAGGGAGCAGGTGGAAGCTTAGGCTCTGGTAACCAGCTTCATGACCAGCGGAACATCCACTGGGGAGAAGGAGGAGAGAGAGCACTGGGGATGGAGGGATGCAGCTGGGAGCATGTTGTCCGGCGTCAGGGGTAAGTGAGGAGGGGAGGGGGCAGGCATCGTGAGTTGTTGGTGGATGGAAGTCACTTTAGCCTGGAAAAAGTCAAGGAACTTAGAGCAGAGGTCAGGAGCATCAGCAGTGTGGGAGGCAGTGAGAGGGCGGAGGAGACTATTTATAGTTGAGAAAAGCGATCTGGGGTGATTTTGCTGTGAGGTGATGAGGGTGGAGTAGTATGTGGTCCTGGTCTTGGAGAGAGCCTCTTTGTAGGACCTCACGTGGTCGACGAAGGCCAAACGGTGACAAACAAATACAGTTTCTCTCCTGTGAAATACAAATGCTTCCTGTTGACAAACAAATACAGTTTCTCTCCTGTGAAATACAAATGTTCAACAAAACCATCCATATTGACTCAGCTAGACCTTTCTTATATCCGCGGCGCTAACAGAAATAAAAACAACCCAGGCCTATGTTAAAGTGCAGATTGGCTTAGAGGACGATAATGTCTTGTATGAACTACCAGTAATATAAATCATATTAACAACAAAAATGTGTTTGGCGGCTACGTGGCGTAGTGGGCAAGGCGCTCGCCACGAAATCTGGATACGCTGGGCTCGCCTGTTCGAGCCCCGCTCTCCACATTTGCTTTCAGTTTAGCTGGTCGTCCGTACTAATACACATTGGCCATATTAGGGGGTGGGAAACTGATGGGTGGGGATCGGGCGTTGTGGACAGCGACTCCTACAGGTCGGTTGGTGCGCCTGCGCAGTAGAATCAGCAAGTGTCGGGGGCAGCGTGAGCCTCCCACGCGTTACTCCTCGCCACTGAGAGATCGAGCTGCGCAGGTGAAAAGATGCGACTGCTGTTACCTCAAGTACCGGAGGGGACTTGTGCTATGTATGACTTAGTCCACATTGCAGCCGGCTTGTGGGAGGCAAGAAACGGCGTTCGTGACAGGGGAGGGTTGAATTGGATGTTACGAAATTGGGATGGGAGAAAATATAGAAAATGGGAGAAAAAGTGGATCAAAAAAAAAAATGTGTTCCATCTTCATGTCAGATGATTTTCAAAAAGGTGCATGAGTCGATACAAAAAAAGAACAAGCAAATATACTGCTGAAAGTTCAGAACGTTGAAAAATCTTTCAATGTTCAGTTGCTATCGCTATTAGCTCTATCTTTAATCTTTCAAAATGTACAGTTGCTATTGCATGCACTCATCTGTGTTTCACCACACACATGAGTGCATGCTTACCAACTGTCCGTCTGCAACACTACTATCACCAACATCTAAGAAGGGAGATCCCCCCTTGAATGGCCCTTCTAAGGTTTCTCTCCTCCACACTGCCTGTGGAGCTTTTTTCCCTATTGTTAGGTTTTAGTGAGTTTTTCCTTACCTTCGCGTGGGGTATGTCTGGGAGTGCTTGCATTCTTTCATTTATTTGCATTCATCTAAATGGGGACATTAACGTGTGTTGTCGGGCCCTATAAATAAATTTGATTTGATTTGATTTGATTTGAACATTTTTCACTCTATAGATTAATCTAGATTAATTTATTTTAATGCTTTAAATAATTTAAATTAATCTCCAAAATTAACTTTGACAGCCCACAGGATTTTGTGAGACTGTGGTGGGTGAACCTCGGGCCCTCTAGGGGCGTCCAGGGGCATGCTCCCCTAAATAAAGAGGCTAGATCTATGATGAACTTTGTGCTCAAAACACAAAATCGACTAGAGCATACATTTGAGCCATCAAAGAAATGAAGCAAAAGTGGTTACCTGTGTTGAACTGGTTTATTTTTAGAAAATAAAAATATATACTGGATTACTATTACGACTACTACCACTGCCAATACTACTGATACCTCCCTATTGGCAAACAACAAAAACGATAAAAAAAAGAAAATGTATTAATACTTTTTGGTTCATTATAAAACTGGCGGGACCAATTAGATATATATAAAAGGGTACTCTTGATCAAACAAAGATGAATGTCCCTATTGGGATTAATAGTGCAATAACTTGCTTTTTCACCAAACTTTACTTAAAACAAATAAAAGTGCCTCTTGATCATCAAACAAGAATGAATTTAATAAAGTGCAAATCTGACTTTCACCAAACATCACTTTTTGTAAAATAAAAGGTGACTTAAAAACAAAACAAAAAAAAGTGTTTTTGTGAAAATCGATTTTCATTTTAACCCTTTATCTGCCAGGGATTATTCTGATCTTAATCCACTGTCTGCCAGTACTGTAAGTCTATGGAGATGTTCCCCTTCTTTGCAGGGCTATAACTTTTTTAATTGTATTGCTAAATTGACATTACTATGGCCCATTCAACGTCAAGTATCTATCGTTTTAAGATGTAGCAACTTTCTACTTTTTCATTCACATATTCATACTAAAATACGGTCTAAAGTATAAATGTGTTTTTATCGTTTTCTGCAGCATTCTGCAGAGCGTGATTTATAGACATAAATACATACCGTATATTACATCATCAAATGTAGTTTGATACCGATTGACGTCAGATTAAAATGTTCAATTGTACAAGGTCCTAAGCGTCATGCCTCATCATCAGCTGGTGACCGGAGGGGGGGGGGGGGGGGGTTTATAAGTCTGTGGCCGACGTTAAATCATTCATGTAGTATGGGCGATACATAGATCACAGCAGTTTATATGGATCATAATATTCAAACACGCTGAAACTTACCGCAGCTTCCTCTGACCGTTGGGTGATCAGCGTGGAGCAGAAAGATCGCTATTATGGGATGTTGATATATGCGATCCATTTCCAGGTTGTATAATAATATATACGTCCAAATCATGTTGTTTATCGAGTTATTGGCAACGGATCGCTGTCCAGTGTGTCGAGCTGGAGTCCCGCTAACGATAGCGAGTGCCCGGACCGAATGTGGATGAGCACCACTTCCGGCGCGTCACTTCCTGTTTGGGCGATCGGCCACCAGATGGCGCTCTTGAACCGTTGGCGAGTTGAGAGAATTCAACAGGAGATCTCAAGTCTCCGTGGGTGAAATATGATTGCCATCACAGATTTTTGAAATATTGATCACAAAGACGCCTTACGGCGTCATTGGCAGATTACGCATGGCGGAGAATGACGTGGTAACACGTCATTGGCGAATAAAGGGTTAAAAATAATCGTCCTAAATCATGAATTTGAATGAATTGTACCCTTCCTGCGGTCTTGTTGTACAAAACTTGTAAGTCACTTTGGATAAAAGCGTCTGCTAAATGACAAAATGTAAATGGGTGATTCTCATGAAATCTTGATTTCAACATTTCAAACATAATTTTTTTTAACAAACTTGCATCTACAAATTTCCTTTTCAAGCACTATAAGCCAGGTCTGGAGTATATGTGAATAATAATTAGAAAATATTTAATAAGAAAAGCGTATACATTTTCACAGTTTTAAGAATAGATTATTAACAGTCATAGACACATACCTGAAACTATGAAATAATATATATCTTTAAATAATCATTTTTAGAATAGTTTGTCATATTACTCTCATTACCGCAACACCTTCTGCAGTCGACAACCTAATTTTTGTGATATTTCATGAAAACCTGAATTTGTCTTAAAATGTCATTGTAAACCTGAAAGCACATAACAAATAGATCATGGACATGCTTTTAGAATCAAATTATAATTGTTCACTAAATTAAATAAACATTCAATTAACAGCTGTTGTGGTAATGATACATGGGTTTCGGAAATGAGATTAATGATTTTGGTAATGATAATAAGTATGCTAAGTGTTGCCAGACACAACTCGAGGCTTAAGAGCAAGCCTGTTGGTTATTCAAAGCAAACCACTTGGTGTGTCTGATTAGCCACAAACACCAAAGCAGTCAATTACATTTGTGTCATTTTACTTGCATCACAAAATGTACCGGTAGGTAACACAACAAATTACATAATTATGAAAACCTCTAATTTACTGTATTTGTCAAGTTAACAGTGAACCTTTTTAATGAGAGATTATTTCAGGGCTTGCCAACGCTCACTGACTGCAGTGACTGGATGCTTTCATAAAATTGCAACTAAGGCATTTGCATATCCTCTCAATCAAATTAAGAAAAAAATGCATTTGTTCAGCTCAACTCACAACTTTATTCTGTTTAACAACATTCTGTTTAAAAATACAATAAGATGCAATCAATATACAGAATAATAACAAACAAATAAAACCTTTTCCATAGAACAATCATTGGTTCAGGTCATATACTTCAAAAAGTGCTTTAAATACCAAAAAATTACTCAAACAATCACACATATCATTATAGGCCTGATAACACAAACTGTGCAACTCTGAACGTTGCTTAGATAATACAATCCATATAGGCCTAAGATAAATGTGTATATTCTGGTTAAAAACAAGTAGGCCTGTACAAAATGAAATAAAAAACAAGGCCACAATCATGACAAAATGGTTGTCATGTATAAAACATGCTTAGACCTGTAGAACCCCCCACCCCACAACACGCATTTACACACACCAGTGTTTTAGACCCACTTCTTTGTGTATTTAGCCCAGATCTCAGCTGAAACACTAAAATGACGTGCAGAGGATGTGGCAGGTAGTGGCTCCGGTATGACACATTTGATGTCGTCCAAGTAATACCACACTTTCTCTCCATCGAACCTCCGATATGGAATGTAGAATTTGTTCTCTCCAGCACAATTCATCGTGTCAACCTCATATTGATCATCCACAATCTGTAAAGGACATGGGTAAAAGAAAAAGTACAAAACAGGACTCAGGATTTACCATTAACAAGTAACCTAGTGTCCATATCTAAAACTAGTTCTACATACCTGTGTGATGGTGCCAGGGAACAACTCTGCATCATACTCCACAAGGACCCACTTTCCCACGTCCAAAACAGGTCCTAGCTCTGCATTCTCCGTATCTGACTCCACATTCGCTCCTATGAAGGAGCACTCTTTTGGGAGAAAGCATCCGCATGCACTGCCGCAAAAGCAGGATACGTCCCGGGTCTGGATTACCCCTGGTTTTGTAGATGTCAGCTATAAGCAGAAATTAAATAATAAATGTATTAAAAAAGCATATGAATCAATCAAATTAAGCCAACTTATGACAATTCATTAATTAATTAAAACACTCTTAACACTTTGAGTGCCACGCCGGGTTTTCCTTTTTACCCCCTGAATGCCACCATCGGCGCCAATGTTAACGTTAATATCGCCTAATCTATGTTTTAAATTATGGCTATGTGTCTAATCTGCCCATCGCATTATCAAAGACTATTTTCCAGTCAGTGCTGTCGAGGCAGATTGATTTTTTATCGCGTCATTTCCGTTTTAGAGCATTTAGAAAAGCACCAGTTTTGAGATAGAAAAACAGCGCATTCTGGACCATTCTATGAAAATCGTCTTTTACTGGAATATTCCACAACGTTGATATTTGTCTGCCTTTTTATGAATCGTTTTCAAATAAACGCTAGATGATCAATATTATACGTGCACGCAAGCACATTCGGGCCGCGCACGGATAATCGCCGCGTTGATTTCCTCTCGGACTTTTACAGTGAAACCGAAAGAGTCCATTTCACAAAACAGCTTATAACTTCATCAAAATTAGTCTGATTATCCTAACACTGATAACATAGAGTCCTTACCTGACATCAGATGGTATCCAACTGGTATATTCCAATTCCTGATCACCATTCGAAAAAATCGATAAGTGTATGGATCCAACGCGATACAGTAGAACTCCATGATCAGCGGGTCTCAGACGCTCCAGAATGAACTGTGGTAACCCCGGCTGGATCAGTGAACTGGAAAATGTGGAGTACCGGATTTTTTTCCCCATCCATTTTCATTGAGTCCATTCCAAAATCCATTATGTCATCTGGGAGACGACAGGGGGCGCTTTTTTCCACAATGATCGCCGGCGCCGCTCGGGTATACTCTGGTAGGCTCGGGTGATGCAATATGATTTCAGATCGCAAAAATCTCGTGAGTGGCTTTCAACCACCTATAAATAAACCCGAGATATCTCGTGTGCGGCACGCAAAGTGTTAACAGGAGCACTCATTCAAGGGTACTACGACTATGCTTGCACCTCATGGTACCAACGCACCTCAAAGGCACTCAAAACAAGATTACAAACATCACAAAACAAACTGGTCAGACTACTACTTGACCTTACTCCTAGAACCCACCTCACCCCTGCCCACTTTGACAACCTAGGATGGCTTAGAGTAGACGACAGAGTACAGCAACTTGCAATGGGCCTGGTCTACAAGATACACTACACCACTAAGGTACCCATGTACATGTCAAAATACTTCCCAAAGGTCAGTGAATACCATGACCACAACACCAGAGGGAGTTCCACAAATCATGTTCAACCCAGATTCGGCACAAACAAGGGTCTAAACACGTTTCATAATTATGCCACATCAATGTGGAACGCCCTACCCACAGCCGTAAACAAATTTGAATCCCTACCCACCTTCAAAACCGCTCTCAAAGAGCACCTACAGGAGGCTGCAATTTGAAACTGGCCCCCGTAAATGTCCAAACCCTCCCATCCCATCCCACCCCCTCCCCCCCACCCACCACCTCCCAATGTACAGTCTCCTCCCCCTCGTATGTATATATTTTCTGTTAGGATCTTTGTTTAACAGTACTGTATATTTGCATATCGTGTATGTCACAATTGTAACAGTACTGTATATCTGTATGTCATAAATGCCATGATATATCTATGTCGTGTATGTCATAAATGTCATTATGAATTGAAAATGGGGGACCCTGATGTAAACAAGACGAAAGTCTTTCTCTGGTCTGCATCCCCTTAACAATAGATCAACCTCATGTCACATTGACTTACCTGGTGAATCTTCATAGTCCCGGGCACGTCTGTATTCAGGGATGGAGGAATCAAATCCTGGGCCGAAATGATCTCATCCTCTGTGACTATGTATAGCCTTACAGATGAGTGTGTTGCTCATGCAGTGTTTTGGTGTCTGGGATGCTAGTTCCATAAGCAACAAGCCGGTCTGCTAGGTTCTTGAGTGCACCCCCTACCCCATCAGGGGCACCCTTGCCATGAGATGCCTCTGAGAAGTTCCAGGTGACATATTCAAACCCTCTCATGAAAGGCACTGTCGAGGCCGGATAGAACGCTGTCTTGTTGCTGTACTGTCTGGGAGGTGGGTCCATCTGAAATAAAATGGATTTGTTTCACTTCTGGATGTTCTTCCCGGATGGACTTGAGCACTGGATTAAGATGAGCCCACGTTGCAACAGCATCATGCTTTAGGGACGCTGACAGAGAGGCAAAAGACTCCACACGTCCCCCACTCAGGTATTTGACCCCACTGTATGCGTCACTTGCTGGTTCCCGCCACCAAAGTGGGTGTCTTTCACTTCCCTGGTGTACTTACAGCTATAGTTAGTGTGGGACCACCCACACTATTGTAAAGATACTATTTATTTATTCCGCCGATTTTTGTCCAGTAACTCCTGCCAGAGCTTTTTTTGGTCCAACTCGAGTTGCTATTACTTTTTGGAAAGTTTCACCCCACCGTTTGGCTACAAATCGACTTTAAACGGGAACTTTTGGTCCATAAAGGAATGAATGGCAGAACATTCTAGAACATTTGTGATGTCACAGTAACTTGTCATAATAGAACATTCTAGAACATTTGTGTTACAAGTGTGGTTCAGTCAACTCTACGACAAGCGGTTCAAAAGATACAAAAAGGGGGCGCGGCCTAAGGATCAAGATGAATCCCCTGAAGGGGAGGAGCCAACCCATGGGGGCGTGGTCAACATAGACCAATGAAAGAGGATATCCCTACTGATTATGATGTCATAATAGAACATTCTAGAACATTTGTGTTCTATATATATAGAACAATTCTAACAATTCTCTCAGAAGATCTCATTCTGAAGAAGAATCAGGACTGACACAGACTGAAGCCTGCATTGCTCAAACAAGATGCCTAAGGTGAGTGTTCACAATTTAATGTTCTAGAATGTTATATTATGACATACTGTGACATCACAAATGTTCTATTATGACATAATACTGTGAGATCACAAATGTTCTATAATGATCTATTATGACATACTGTGACATCACAAATATTCTAGAATGATCTATTATCACACATCACAAATGTTCTAGAATGATCTATTATGACAGCATACTGTGACATCACAAATGTTCTAGAATGTTCTATTATCACATCATACTGTGACATCACAAATGTTCTAGAATGTCTATTCTGACATAATACTGTGACATCACAAATGTTCTATTATGACATCATACTGTGACATCACAAATGTTCTAGAATGTCCTATTATGACATACTGTGACATCACAAATGTTCTAGAATGTCCTATTATGACATCATACTGTGACATCACAAATGTTCTATTATGACATCATACTGTGACATCACAAATGTTCTATAATGATCTATTATGACATACTGTGACGTCACAAATATTCTAGAATGATCTATTATGACATCATACCGTGACATCACAAATGTTCTAGAATGTTCTATTATGACATCATACTGTGACATCACAAATGTTCTAGAATGTCCTATTATGACATCATACTGTGACATCACAAATGTTCTAGAATGTTATATTATAACATCATACTGTGACAGCACAAATGTTCTATAATGACATCATACTGTGACATCACAAATGTTCTAGAATGTCCTATTATGACATCATACTGTGACATCACAAATGTTCTATAATGTTCTGCCATTCATTCCTTATGGACCAAAATGTCCTGTTTAAAGCCAAACGGTGTGGTGAAACTTTCCAAAAAGTTATAGCAACTCGAGTTGGACCAAGCTGGTTGTTTCTCTTTTTTTTTATCCACTTTTTCCCCCATTTCTTTTCTATTTTTCTCCTATCCCAATTTCGCCTCGCCAATTCTCCCTTCAATTCACCCCTCCCCTGTCTCGAACGTTGCCAGACCATGCCTCCCACTGGTCGGCTGCAGTGAGGACGAAGCCTTGCATCACGTGTCCCCTCCGGTACACGAGGAGGCAGCCGTCGCATATTTTCACCTGTACAGCGCAATCTCTCAGTCGCGAGGAGTAACGTGTGGGAGGCTCACGCTGCTCCTGTTACTTCCTGATTCTGCTGTACAGGTGCACCAACCGACCTGTAGGAGTCGCTGTCCACAACGTCCGATCCCCACCGGCTTTCCCACCCCCTAATACTGCCAAGTGTATTAGTATGAACGACCAGCCAAGCCGGAAGCAACGCCGAGAGCTGGGCTCGAACCCAGCATCTCCTGCGTTAGTGGCGAGCGCCTTGCCCACTGTGCCACTTAGCCGCCCTCAAGCCGGTCGTTTTGATACCTTACACTTGTGTGTGGTGTGAAAGCTCTGGCAGGAGTTACTGGACAAAAATCGGCAGAATAAATAAATAAAAATAAATAGTATAGATTACAATAGTGTGGGTGGTCACCTCACTGTAATCAATGTGGACGGCCACCTCTTTCTCAGTAAGGCTCTCCTTGAGTGACTTCAGCCTCTGGAACTGGTGCTGGATGTTATATACATGAATGGCCAGTATATTTACATGGTCCTGAGTGAGGTCAACAAGTTTGTCGATGTCGATAGATGTGTGTGTCTTCTCCAGTGCTGTGTTTTTGACATTCGTCTCCTCCAGTGCACCATCTTTTCCCTTTTTTTGTGATTTTTACCTGTCCGGGTAACCCACTGGTCCCAGGAAATTATGTTTCCCTTGGTTGATGGATCAATAGTTGTAGGGAAGGTTTTGCCTTGGCATTGAATGCACCTTCTGTACATGCATTCCATATCACTTGAGCTGCAGACACAGGACTCAACTATTTCAGTTGTGGATGGTGTGGCAACAATCCCAAGCTGGTGAAGCTTCTTGATTTTGAATTGGAAATTCTTGTGGATTTTGCAGGCACAGGTTTCTCTTTGGGAAACGGGTCTCACGGTCCAAAAGGGCTTCAGTCTGCAGAACTGAGCCCTTGAGAGTTTGTAGCGAGGATGCTGACTGAGAAATGTAACATGTAGTCTCTCCATAGTGTCAGTCAGTGCCCTCTTCCTGAACACTTGTCCTTTCTTGCGGACTTCCCCTGTTTTGCCATTGATGACGGTTGAGTTGTCATCCTGGTGCAAGAAACCACTCACAACATGTCCCATCAATCGTCTCTGGCTGTTGTTGGGCAGGGTCTTGGGCTCTCTTCTCAATGGTGCCTATCAAAGGTGCTGGTCCTTTTTTGTTTTTTCTTGTAGCCTTCTAAGCTGCTTCGTTAGGTTAGAGTATTTTCGGGACTGGATTTCCAGTTGATCTTTTGTCGCCCTCAGTTTTGACCTCAGTGAGGTTATGGTTGCCTTCCTTTTTCTTCCTGCTTTGGGGCTGGAGGTCTGCTCTGGTGTTGGGCAGTTCAAAGGTGGCTCGGGAGGGCTTGGTACTACCTGGACATCCTACATCCTCCTTTTTCTTCTTGCTTTGGGGGTGGAGGTCTGCTCTGGTGTTGGGCAGTTTGATGGCAGTTCTGGGGGGATTGGTGGTACCGGTAGGCCTCCATCTTGCTCCGGTACCTGTGCGGCATCTGGCTCATTGATGGAGGGAGGGGTCAAATCCAAGATGGCATTCAGTGTTTTCTTTTTAGCATAATGCCTGTTCGAATTTTCTCTCCATTGTTTTTATTTACTTTCATATTGTTTGGAGGTAAGATCTTCCATTTTCTTGATCTTACCATTTTCCTTTCGTTTTTGATATCTAGTATGTGTGTGTGTCCTACAGTAGGGACTGAATGGCTTACAAAGTGCGAGTGTGTACACATCCTCTAGTAAGGGCCAGAAAGCTGGACATCCTATCAACTAAATGGCTTGTATGAGGCTTCCTATAAACTAGCATGTTTGCTAATGACTGTACCATTTCCAACCCCCCTAACCTCTCTCTCTCCTTCCTTCTGTACTCGTCCAGCAGGTCAGGGTTGTTGTAAACCTTTTCTCTGAATTTTGCTAGCCTAGCCTTTGCTAACGCTTTCTTTTTCTCAGTGGCTGACTGTCTGCAATGAAACAGGAAAGTTTGATGTAAATTACATAAATGAACTGTTGATGATAGACATTTTATTATTACTATGTAATTACAACCTTATGAACACTTAATGTTGAAGTGTTACCAACTATTACTATTTAATGACAAAGTTATGTGATGTGTTACCAAATTCTCATTGCCGAAAGAGAAGTTCTTATTACCAAAACACCCATTAAAATGTTGCGGTATATGAGAAGTGTGTTGCGGAGGATGAGAGGAGTTAGCATTTTTAGCTAACAATGGAGAAGCCATGATGACATCCGCAAAAAAATGTCATGGTACATGTTAGGAATGTATTAACCTTTGTATTGATCAAATATTGATGATCAAAACTTTTTTTCAAACAAGTAATACTTCATGTTTCAGTAATGAGAATCAATTTTGTCGTGTACAAGGGCTGAAGCGGGAGTTCGAACTTTTAAGTGTTAACCATTGAGGTGACTTCACTTACCTTGTAGCCATCTTCTAGCTTGTCTTCTTTGTGATGCATCATGGGACAATAAAACTTTATTTAAAAAATACTGTAGTCTTAACAGGAAGGTGAAAACTGTTGCAGAGAATGAGAACTGCATCCATGGACATTATGTTTTCCACAAAAATCATTAATTTGTCAATTTAATTGTATAATTCATCAGAATTTCCTTGATGAGACAAATAAATAAACAATATTAATAAAGTTTTAGAGAAACATTTTGAGTTTATTAAATATAAAATTAAGTCAATGGTCCATAGAAATCAATGTGGACGCATTGCGCTAATGAGAATTTAAGCACAAAATGTACTAAAATATTAAGATAATTAATTGTTATGAGTAAACAACTCATTGTACAAAGAGCACATTTTAATCTTTAATATTATGTTTTGTTTACTTGAATAAATGGTAACCTTTATTTAGAAAAGATCACGGCCATGGTAAATCATTGATTTCATGAGAATGACCCAAATGTGCTCCTTGGGGGGAAAGTTAGCGTAGAGCCCTGCTGGTGTGAGCTGGGTAATGTAGTTTTATGAAATTTAGACGTTCATTGAAAGCCCTGTGTCTCCTCTTTTTTTTGTTTTACAACGATTCATGAGTGCTTCCTGTTCTTGCGTATAAACCCCCTTATTTTCCATGCAATGAAATTTTTTATAAACTCATATTTAGCTCATAAAATCATTGCTAAACAAATTAGTGCTGAAAATATACACTTGATTGCTGTTTTGATAGGGTTAGGGTATTTATTCTTGGCTACTTTGAAACAGAAACACAACATCACTTAATACGGTTTGTGCAACGTTAAACAAAACCCGGTACCGCTTAAAGGGTTAATAGACGATAGCTATAATATTATATATTACACTTATTATAGTGTAATTTCTCAAGACCTCTCTTGGCAGAGCCTGAGGTGTGGCCAGCAATATCGACCTCTCCCCTATCCCCACTCAACTACTACTCACACTACAAAAGTGCAGTATCAAGCGGGGCTCAGACCATTAGAGGGCGCTGTTTGATTCTGTTTTAAATTAAAATACAAAACAAACTATTGTGTGTGTGTGTGTCTCTCAGCCGAAGAAGAATCGCCTGCGCTACGCAGAGGGAGATAAAGACATGGACGTCAGTGTGTATGACTTTGAAGAGGAGCAGCAGGAGGGACTTCTCTCTGAGGTCAACGCTGAGAAGGTGGTGGGAAACATGAAGCCTCCCAAACCCACCAAGATCAAGAAGAAAGGTCTTTATCTTTCTCGCACACTCAGTCTCGCTCTGTCTCTCACATACCCACTCTTATACACAGACTCACTGTATCACGCACACTCTAATTTGTCTATCTCTTTCATAGTCACTCTAATTCATCTATCTCTCTCGTGAATAGGGATGGGAATTGATAAGATTTTATCGATACGATTCCATTGTCGATTCTGCTTATCGATTAGATTCTTTATTGATTCCCTTATCGATCCCTGATAAATTTATAATTTACATAAATAAATTGGAAATGCAACAGAACTAAGCTGGTTAGAATAACAACATGCAACTTGACATTTCTGATTGTCATTTATTGTTGAGCCCCCATGTCAGAAAAATACAAAAACTGTAAAAAAAAAACTATACACTTAAATAAAATAATGTATTTGAGATTCTCTTAAACTAATTTATTTATTTACTAATTTAATCTATTGAATAACGACCTGTTGAATGCAACTACAGTTCAATATCTTAAACTAATTTAATCTATTGAACTGTAGTTGCATTGAACAGGTCGTTATTCCTGACTCAGGAATAACCAGAGCACACACACACACACACACGCACACACACACACAGACGGCTCCCTCCCCGGAGTCCCCGCTCGCCCCCACCCTACCTGAGCCCAGTCAGCTGTTATCTCTCTCTGTTGCGTGATTGGTCTGTCTGTATCAGCTTGGTTAGCTAACGTTAGCTAGCGTTAGCTAGCTCCACGGCTAATCTTAGGTTACCCTGAATTAAATCAATTCTGAAGGTAAGAAAGGAATCAATAGCCAATTTAGTGGGTGTAACGGAGTTATTGCTCTTGGGAGTAACGAGTAAAGTAATAAAATAACTTAAACCAGTAACAAGGAATATGACTATTTTTCATTAAAAAAAATTGTAACAAGCTCAACACTTGTCTAACCAGATATTGACTGTGTGTTTTGTATTTGTGTAGGAGTGAAGAAGACGTTTCAGTGCGAGTTGTGTAGCTACACCTGTCCTCGTCGATCTAACCTGGACCGTCACATGAAGAGCCACACAGACGAACGGCCTCACAAGTGTCACCTGTGTGGACGAGCCTTCAGGACGGTTACCCTGCTGCGCAACCACCTCAACACACACACTGGTGAGTAAGAACATCCCAAAACACACACACACACACACTGGTAAGAACATCCCAAAACACACACACACACTGGTAAGAACACACGCACGCACACACACACACGTAAGAACATCTCAAAACACACACACTGGTAATAACATCTCAAAACACTTATGTAACCCAGGGTCCAGATTCATAACTAGCATAGGAACATAAATAGTTAATGTTAGTAGGTAAGAACTTTCTAGACAGTAAAACATTCTATGCCCAGACTCCCCAAAACCCCATAGGATTGTGATAATGTAGTCCTGGGATAATATGCACAGGGACGTGCATTAGGATAGAAGGGGAGAATGTAACCCAGGGTTCAGATTCATAATTATCAAAGGAACATAAATAGTTCCTGTTTATCT
The DNA here is from genome assembly GCF_963971535.1 of Notolepis coatsorum. Lineage (NCBI taxonomy): Eukaryota > Metazoa > Chordata > Actinopteri > Aulopiformes > Paralepididae > Notolepis > Notolepis coatsorum. The sequence continues at coordinate 51,830,218 of NC_140170.1, read as the reverse complement.
CTGAGCTACCACTTCCTGTTTTACCATGAGGTCCCACTTCCTGTATATAGAATGTAAACCAGCGTATGATGTCATGATAGAAGGTTCTGGAACCTTTGTGATGTCATCCTATGATGTCATATAGAACGTTCCGGAACATCTTGGTAATAGCCGAATCACTTCCTGTAAAGAAAACGAGTTTAAAGGGCCAATTCACCTAATAAGGTATTTGCATTCCCTGATAAACTAATATAGAGTTACCGATGATAACCTCAGAGACGTCTGAACGAACCCCAATGTGTTGATCCAATCGACCTAGGCCTTGATATCGACCTAACCCTCCCGCAAGGAGAGGTTACTGACCTAATCTAAAAGGGATACTTCAAAGCATAATTTGTACTTTACGTACGTATGTATTATTACTGTTTATCTAGCGCGCTTTTAATTAAAACACCGGTTATTGTTATAACTCTGCCTCTGGTCTACTATTCTTTTAATTGTGCATATTACTCCTTGTCGCATTCGAACCTAGAACTGTGCCCGTGGCAAATAGCTGTTACTGTTATTAACACAAGTGCTACATAAATTTGGCAAGCCAGCCAGGAGGAGTATATCACAGTTAACTGGATTATTAGCCTTTAAGGCAGAAGGTTAAATAGCGTGTAGCGATGGAAGTAGTTCAAACTAGCCGCGTGAGACTCACTCATTCACTCATAGTCCGCGGTATAGTCGATATTACCTCTGACCCTAAACTGAATGAATACCTGATGGAACGCGGCACCATTCGGAGGACGTTCTTGGTAGCTCCTGACGGCGCCGATCCCGACTCACGGGTTATTATAGAATACGAAGGCCCGCAAGCAGTTACCAAGTTCCGACTAGACACGCCCCAAGCGGAGTACGTCATTACAGATTTGGCCAGCGTGTATGACCCTGTAGCCAGTGACGCGGCTACACAGACTTTTATCAGAGAGATAGCGGGGATAGCGGCGAGGAGGGGCGAAGCCCTGGAGGTCGTCCTCACGCGAGAACTCGCCGCCATCAGCACCGCCCTCAACAGCCGCCCCCAGGACGAAGGGACCTGGGGGGACCTATTCCCAATGGACCACCCCCCACCGGGTCCGGGTCCTGCAACCCAAGCAAGCCCCTCACCCGGGCCAAGCCGAGCGGAGCCAGTACCCGAGGCCCGCGGGCCCCCAGCAGCAGTGCGCCCGCAAGAGAATGCACAACCTGTTCTGACACAAGCTGAGGTCAACCCCCCGGGGGTGCAAAAGATAATTGTGGAGCACCTAATGAGAAACGACGACGCAGCCAGGCTCCGACCCTTCTCTGGGCGAAGCCCTCAGCCCGACAGAGAAGTAGACTACGCGACATGGCGTACCAATGCGGTCCTTCTCCTCAACGACCAAAGAGTGCCTGATGTAGTCAAAGCCCGGAGACTCATGGATAGCCTCATGGTACCCGCCAGTGGCGTCGTAGGACACCTGGAACCTGACTGTTCTCCATGGAGGTACCTGGAGAGCCTCGACGCCGCCTTTGGGGCCATTGAAGATGGAGCTGATCTTTATGTAAAGTACCTGAGTACAGTGCAATCCGTTGGAGAGAAATCATCAGTTTACCTTCGGCGACTACAGGAGAGCCTGACTACCACCTATAGGAGGGGGGGGCGTAGCGGCCACCGCCCTCGATCAGCACCTGCTAAGCCAATACATCAGGCTGCAGGGACACCGCCATGCTAACCGATCTGCAGCTATTACAGAGAAAGAACAACCCACCTACCTTTACCGAACTCCTCCTGTTAATCCGCACCATAGAAGACCAGCGCTCTTCCAAAGAATACCGCCTGAGACAGAGCCTGAACGTTTTGAGGCCAAGGGTATCGAGTAACGCCCAGGGCAGCTGGACCCAAAGGGAAGAGGAATACGCTCAAGTCGAGTCCGGACACCAGCTCCGAAGTCCAAAGTTTAAAGGCGCTAGTTGCAGACCTACAGAAACAGTTCCGGGGAATGAAGGACAACCAGGACAGACAAGCGAGGCCAGTTTCCAAGCAAGAAGCCCAGGCATCAGTTAAACCGACGACTAACCGAGGTACTCACAAGGCCCAAAAGTCAGACTCAAAGCCCAAAGCCCTACACAAGCCATAGACCCAGACCCTGGTATTGTTTCAGCTGTGGAGAAGATGGACACATGCGACCCCAATGTGAGAGCGAGCCGAACCCCTCTCTGGTGGACTTGAAACATAAAGTACTAGCTGAAAAACAGCAGGTCTGGGACCTGAATTTAAACTAAAGACAGTTGCTGCAGAGGGACGAGCAGGAACTGGGGTACGAGAGAGATGTCCCAGACGGCAGTGGCGCGCCTCGGCCACTTATGCCAAAGTGGCGGCCATACCTAAAGGACTGGTTGGAGCTAAATGCACTGCCCAAGTAATCCTGGAAGGTAAAGAATGCGGCTGCTTACTCGATACAGGCTCCCAAGTAATAACGATCCCGAATTCCTTCTATCAAGAGAACATGTCCCACCTACCCCTTAACTCCTTATACGACCTGCTGGAAGTGGAAGGAGCCAATGGGCAGGAGATCCCCTACCTCGGCTACGTCGAAACTACAATCACGTTTCCACGAAGCATGTTCGGCGTCGACATCGACATCGCCACCCTAGCGCTGATTGTGCCTGATATGAGCGCTACCCTGTCCACAGTGCTGGTAGGCACAAACGCCCTAGACAGCCTGTACCAGCAGTGCGCAGATACCCCATCTAAGAAATACCAATCCCGGCCCTACGGCTACCAGGTAGTCTTGAGAACCCTTGAAGCCAGACATAAACAGTCTGCGGAGTCCAGCCTGGGCGAAGTGAAACTACATAGCAAAGACCCTGAAACTATCGCTCCAGGGCAGACCAAAGTCCTCGAGGGAGTAGTGAGTTGCAGAGCAACCCACGCAGGAAGATGGGTGATGATAGAGTCCCCAAGGTCAACGGCCTTGCCAGGGGGAATCCTGGTATCAGGTGGCTTAGCAGAGCTACCACGAAAACTGCCACATTGTATACCAGTCCTCCTTAAAGGATAACTCCACTATTTTGGGAAATTAGCTTATTTAACATCTTCCCTGGAGTTAGACAAGAAGATGCATACCTTTTTTGTCTCTGTGCGTGCATTTTAGCTTTGGGAATAGATGCTCCGTTAGCATAGCTTAGCTTCATCACTGGAAGTGGGGGAGGACAGTAGCCTTACAGTGCCTTACAGTGTATTGCAAGGTCTGACATTGACCAAACTTGATATGCATGACCTTGGTGGGCTCTAGGTCAACTCCTGAAAAGGGGGTCAATGTCAGACCTTGCAATCAAAAGTTAGGGGCGCACTGAAATTATGGCAAGGGTTATTAGCCCCCTAACTTTTGATTGCAAAGTCTGACATTGACCCCCTTTTCAGGAGTTGACCTAGAGCCCACCAAAGTCATGCATATCAAGTTTGGTCAATGTCAGACCTTGCAATACACTGTAAGGCACTGTAAGGCTACTTACTAGAGTGGAATCGGTTAGAAGTATTGGACGGAGTCCTGTACAGGACGAGGCAAGACGGCGCACAGACCCACCATCAACTGGTGTTGCCGGAAGACCTGAGACCTATGGTCTTAAAAAGCCTTCACGATGACATGGGCCACATGGGCGTGGACCGAACCCTAGACCTCGTCCGGAAGCGATTCTATTGGCCCAAAATGTCAGCTGAAGTAGAGACAAAGATCAGGACCTGCAACCGATGTGTACGGCGTAAGGTTCCACAAGAGAGAGCTGCCCCGTTGGTGAACATCACGGCCACACGACCACTAGAGTTGCTGTGCATGGACTTTCTCAGCCTGGAACCAGACTCCAGTAACACAAAGGACATCTTGGTCATTACGGACCACTTCACGAAATACGCAGTAGCGATCCCTACCGCAAATCAAAAAGCGCGGACAGTCGCTAAATGCCTGTGGGACAACTTCATTGTCCACTATGGTATCCCGGAGAAGCTCCACAGCGACCAAGGTGCGGATTTCCAATCCCGCACAATTAGAGAGCTGTATGAGCTAGCCGGCATCAAAAAGATACGAACTACCCAGTACCATCCAAGGGGAAACCCAGTAGAACCCTTCAACAGGACCCTGCTTAATATGCTGGGCACCCTGGAGAATCAGAAGAAGAGCCATTGGCGAGACTACGTCAAACCCCTAGTGTAACTGAGGGGTACAATTCCCTGACTGTATTAAATAAGTATGGTATCATTAAACCACTACTGTCTTATGTACATTACTACTGGCCATACAGTACACAGGTATATGAGATGAACACCTCCACAATGACACGGTTCCACACAATCTTGGTTAGAATAATATTTATTAGCAGCAATAATAGTAGATTACAATACTTCACTTAGAGTCGCGCTTATAAGGCGAAGAATGTGCGTGAGTAAATCAAGAGCGTAAGTCCATTATAATATTACGCAGGAGATAATGAATACCACCTGTATCTTAGGAACTATATCTATGGTACACTAGTAAGGCAGCGGGAGATAATAGTAGGGTCCCTCCGGTTGTAGGCCAGCAAGGGGAGAGGATTTGTCGGTAACGAAAGTCTGGGTCAACGAAGAATAGGGAGACTCCAAGTACAGGAGACAGTGCAATAATCTCTTGATCCGCAGACGAATAACAGCTATTCTCCGGTATGCAACTCCGCATTGAAGAAAGCTAGCCAGCCTCGGGCGTCCTAGAGGCGGGCTCGACGTTGCTCCTCACAGGGTAAATCCCACACAATTGTGGGTGTAGACGATTCTCCGCTCCATCAGTTACAGGACCAAAGCAAATATAATCCAGCCGAAAAGGGCTATGCAGTCGTCGGGTAGGTTATCCAGTGTACATGTCCACACGGTCCTCGTCTAGGGCTCCTCGGGTGAAGGCGCCAGGTTAAGCTGCCCAGCCTGGATAAGCACACTAGCTGGTACGAGGAAACGTTGGTGATGCTGGTCACTGTAGAATGGTAGCCGCACGATACACTATACATAAATAGACTATTACTGAATTAATAGAATAGGTCGAACTTGACGGTACAGCGTTAAACTCTGATACTTCAGCTATCAATTCGCACGCGGTCTCAATGCTCTATTTGGGGCCAAACGGGCCCTACTTCACCGCACGTTGTATCGTGGGTGAGGCTTCACTTGGGTAACTCGAACTACTTCTGTATTCACCTGCGCCATATTTATACGTTAGGCGAACAAACTAGTACCAGCCTTATTCCTGTCTCGTATTCTTGCGCAGAGCCGTTCATGTCCAGGCATGTCTTTGGCGGTGACTTTGAACTAGACCTTGGGGGTATGGCAGTGGCGCCTAAGGGACCGCTGTCCAATAGGAGAACGAAATATTATGGTCTGTACTAGGTTAAAGGGATATTCCGTGTATATGTACAAAGAATACACAAGGGATATCAGACGATATACAAATCCTATGCAATATATATCAAATAATAAATATATATATTCGGTTTAATCTGATCCTTCGTAACAGCCGCCTCCTAATTAGTCCCACCTAATTAGATAAGCAGAGACAGATTAACCGCATGGTCCACTACACATTTTTAAATAACAATTTTACCATTATTAAAAAAATATGTTCCTCCTGCCTCATTACTGTGGTCCTTTTTATTTAACATTTAAGTGCGTTTGTTTTCAGGTTTGCATCTTTTATAATGAACCAACCGAGAAAGTGTGTAAATCACTAATAGAACAAAAACAACAAACTGTGTTTGTGTGTGTGCGCGCGCTTGTGTAGTGCTCCTTGAATGAGATCACCACAACACACACACCATTGCATTAATCAGGAGGACAAGAAACTCTGCATACATTTGTTTCACAATGAAAAGTGCTTTAGAAATCAAATGAATTATTATTGTAAATAACCCCATGAAAGGTTTATTATTTGTATGGGTAATTACCTGCTTCATATTTGTGATGTTACTGGTTTCAGTGTGTGCCTAAAGTGATCAATGTGTTGGGCCGTTTATAGAGATCTATGCCAATTAATGTTTATGTATATCCGGGACTTTTTTTTAGTAAGAATTGAGAGGTATTTGTATATGTGACCTTTATTTTGAAAACAGTGTTGCGACGCAACCTTATTTACATTTGCGCTTTTGACAGTGAAATGTTCAGTACAACTTAGCTCGAAGGAAAGACTAATCAAAAAGGTTTAATTGACCCGTATGAGGCTCTTACGGTAGGACTTTGATTGTTTATAGAAGTGGAATGTAATACTATGCTAAACGAGAAATAAACAGTTTGTGACAGCCAGTAAAGTTGCAAGCCACTTTCATTTCATATACGGGGACACTGTGACCGTGACAATTAATAGTATTATCTTATTTGCATATTGTCTCATTATTAGATAGATAGATAGGTTGATATTTTATAAATTTAAGTAGACAGTATTTCACGTCCTAATAGTGGGCTACTACTACTCACCAAATCGATGGCTGAACCTGAACGTTAGAAGTGTCCGTGTCCGACTCCCCGTCAATCAATCATCACATCATCACGTCAATCATCATCATCTTATCATCTCTCCACATCGGATGTGGTTGTCATAAGATGGACTGATATCCACTCCGTTGTTCTTGCTGAGCAAAATTTGCATCTTAAATGTATTGAAATGAGGTGCTTCTTTGGCGATGCAATAGTCCATATTGAATGGAAGAGAGGCCACATTCAGTTTCGTTTTGCTAGGAATTATGGGATTTGGTGTTGGATGTATAGACTACGCAGATAGGGACATGGTCTTTAATCGCACGATAGACTACAAGTACCAAGTATATAGCGTGACCTAGATTCACTCCACACGCAAATCTTTTTTTTCACTCAGGCTATCGGTGATCGCAGTAAGTTCATTCATTGCCGACAGATTCTTTCATAGCACCACGACATTGTGTCTACTGTACAGCCTTGGTTGTAGGCTAATGTTTTTTAAAAAATGTATCCAATTTGTATGGATTAATTTAGGAGTGAAATGCGAATGAGGGGTTGAAATCACAACTCGCAACGTTGCTCCCAAATAATATTTCCAACTCGCAACGGCCAAATTAAGGGGCAATTTGCGACGAGATCATCGCAGTGTACAACCCTGCCCCACCGCTTCTCCGTCCCTCTTCCTTTCTTTACATACAGCGGGCCGAAACAGTCCATACCGGTGGAGTGAAAGGGCTTGTCGCCGAGTCGGAGGCGACAGGGGGGTAGGTCAGCCATCCGGGGTATACTGGGCTGTGCTCGCCATTTACGACAGTCTAGACAGGTCCGCTGGAAGCGTCGTACTGCTTCTCTTCCTTGCAGTATCCAATAACGACGTCTGATCTCCGCGAAGACTCTCTCTGCCCCGGCGTGGTGCACGTCCTCGTCGTATTTTTTTATGATGAGCTCTGTGACCTTGTGTCGGCTGTTTAAGACTATCGGGTACTTGACGTCATCCGGTAAGTCTGGGGCTCTCCTCAGACGACCACCCACTCTGATGAGATTATGGGCGTCGCTCTCAGGGGCTAAGTGGAGCAGTCTGCTGTCTGACGGGACTGGCTTTGATCCCTGCAGACAGTCTAGCTCGTAGTTAGCTGCAGTAATGTCAGTAGTGGGCGGAACCTCTGGGTGGTGCCACAGGAATGTCCTTAACTGCGCACTCTCAAGGGTGAGGCAGTCGTCTATGTTGGGATCTGTGGGGACGAGTGTGTGTGTCAACCCACAGAACATAGATTTCTTCTTCTCTGCCTCCTCTTCACTCGCCTCCCGTGGGGTGGGTGTAGGCCACTCTTCTTCCGGGAGCTTGAGGAACTCGGGCCCGTCACTATAGAGATTGTGACGGGTGAGGTCATCCAGGGACATTCCCCGGGTGATGACGTCAGCTGGGTTCTGTTTTGTGTCCACATACCTCCAGCATGCTGCTTCTGTTAACTCTTGTATTTCTGTGATTCTGACTCCCACGAAGACCTTGTATCTGCACGAATCGGACTGGATCCATGTGAGTATGGTCATGGAGACTGACCACAGGATTGTTCTTTGCACCGGGATGGTGAGTTCACGTTGGATTAACGTGGCGAGTTGCGCTCCTGCTAGGGCTGCGCAGAGCTCTAGACGCGGGATAGATTGTTGCTTGCGGGGGGCTATTCTTGAGCGGGCCAGGATGAAGGCAGTATGTATTTCTCCTTCCTCCTCTCGGGCCCTCAAGTAGGCCACTGAACCGTAGGCTACTTTGGAGGCGTCGCTGAAGACGTGCAGGTCCATCTGGCACGTCTCTGGCCTCACTGTGGGTGGGAAGTAGCTGCGGCGTATGTTGACACCTGGGAGCGAGCTAAGTTCTGTCTCCCACTCTCTCCATGTGGAGGCAAGGTGTTCGGGTATGGGGTTGTCCCAGCCCTGGTCCTTGTCCCATAGCGCTCGCACAATCATCTTTGCCCTGGTGGTGTAAGGTAGGATACATCCCAACGGGTCATATTGTCTGGCGAGTGTTCTGTATACACTCCGTCTTGTGGTCGGTAGTGAAGTCGACCTTCCCTGCTCCTTGGTCAGGGGTGTGTGTTTATAATGGAGCGAGTCTGTTTTGAAGCGCCAGACTAGTCCTAATGTCATTTCTTGGGCTTCTCCTGGGATGGTCGCCATCCAGGTCTCGCTGCTTGCTGCCTTGTCCTCTGGGGAGAGGCTGCGCAATACTTGAGGGTCGCTGCTGGCCCACTGCCGGAGATCAAAGCCGCCTTTGATCAGGGAGGCGCGGAGCTTGAGTAGGAGGGCCTCGGCTTCTTCTGGCGTCAAGACGCTTTGCAGACAGTTGTCCACGTAGAAACTATTTCCTACACTTTGTCGGACCTCTTCATCAGCTGCTGGGTCTTCTGCGACGTGTTTTTGCAGTGCGAACGTAGCACAGCATGGGCTGCATGTGGTTCCGAAAGGGAGGACTTCCCATTGATAGATGGATGGTTGCTCATCCCCGATCCTCTCTCTCCATAAGAACCGCAGCAGGGGCTTGTCCTCTTCCACTAGTCGCACCTGCAGGAACATCCCTTTGATGTCGCCGCTGATGGCCACCTTGTCTTGGCGGAAACGTAGCAACACGCCTAGTAGAGAGGGGCTGAGTGTTGGGCCGGGCAAGAGCTCTTTATTCAGATTTTGTGATCCGATCTGGTAGCTGCAGTTAAACACAATACGATCCTTGCCGTTGTGGTGGACTTTGTGGTGCGGCACGTACCATGATTCGGTCGTCTGATTGGCCTCTTTAATGTCAATTTTCTTTATGTGTCCCGCTGTGATTAGCTTGTCAATCTCAGCGCGGTACACAGTAGCTTGAGCGGGGTCTCTGGCTAAGCGCCGCTCTGTGTTCGATAGATACCGCTCCGTCGCTTCTTTTGGGGCGTGGAAGGTAGGCATACCCTCTCGCCTCAGGAGTGGAGTTGCGTATCTCATCACTCCGTTGACTCTTTGTCCCCCGCTCGAGGAGGGCTATGGCATAAATGTCTTCCTTGGAACGAATGTGTTTCTTTTCGTTCTTAAAGGGCATTGTCTCTAATGTCCATAGCCTCTCGACGTGCTGTAGGAGGGTGGTGTCTTCTTCTGTCACTCTGGAGTGGAGGCAGCGAGTGGCTGCTGTTCGGTTGGGAGACCTAGCGAGGGGGCCTTGTAGTGTCCATCCTAAGCGAGTCTCGACTGCTGCTGGACAGCCTCTGGGCCCAGTGTGGACCCGGTCCATCGGGACGATGAGGTGTGCATGGTCGGATCCTATCAGCAGGGTCGGGGTGGCACCGTCTATGAGCGGTATAGGTAGTTGACGCAGGTGCACATATTTATCCATCAGCTTAGCGATGGGGTAGGTGTACTGCGACAGGCCTATGTCTTGGCTGGTGAAAGCGTTAGTGATCCTATACCGTCTCTCTGGCTGCCCGCTTGCTGCGATAGTGAAGGAGACGTTCTCGCCCTTGATCGTCTTCAGGTCTCTTCTTATTGTCCGAATCGTCATTGTTTCTTCGCTCCCCCGCAGCCCCAGCTGGGCCGCAGCGGACGCGAGGAGAAGGGTCTTCTCTGACCCGTCGTCAAGGACGGCGTAGGTGTCCATGACATTGTTCTCGTAACTCAGTGTTACGCGGACCACCTTCAAGAGCACCCGGGCGCCCCCGCTGCTGGCGGGGTCGATGTACATAACACTTGCCTTTGTGCTGCTTGAGGGTGCAGGCTTTCTTCTGTTACTGTCATGTAAAACGTCCAAGTGGGCTCCGTCACACCGACTACACCTCTTCTTTAAGCGGCACTCGGCTGCCATGTGACTGCGCGCACATCGGTAACAGCGTCGGTTGGACTTTATCCATTGACTCACCTCGTCGGCGGTCATCTTCTTGAACGTGTCACAGTGTGACAGCCAGTGTTCCTTTTCGCAGTACGGGCATACAATCTTCCACTTCTCTTTCATCGAGGGGGTACTGTGGTTCTTGCTGCTCGGTACTGATTCGGCTTGGTGCATGACGGTCACCAGCCTGCGGCCATCGTTTGCTCTCCTAGGTCCCTCTCTGAAGCTTGGCGTGCTCCGCACAAACGTATCCAACCGTAGGCTGTTGACTTCTCTCGCCAGGAAGTCGGCTAGGTCTAGGAGGGATGCAGGGTGTCCGCGGATCCTTAAAAAGTCTTAAAAAGTCTTAAATTTGTTTATCAATAATTAAGGCCTTAGTTTGTCTTAAAATGTCTTAAATCCATTTTCAGAGGTCTTAAAAATGCCATAGACAAAGACATAGATTTAATAATAAATCGCTATCTGACTGAATAGTTTGGTTTGTTTAGACAAAGAAATAAAATAAGTCGGAGCGATTCGATTGAGCCTATTTTGAAATCGCCTTTCACGCAAAATGAAATGTGGCTCGGCTCTACCCGTAGTGTTTTTAGCTGTGCTATCTGAGAACAGCGCGCGTGTGTGTGGTCAAAATGCCGGGAGGCTGCCGTTTTAATGAGCTCTGGCTCGAAAATATCAAATATAAGTCATGGTTGAAAAGAGGAGAACATCCTCGAGTAGCCGTCTGCAAAATATGCAGAAAGGACTTGAAGATTTTTACGATGGGGGAGAGTGCACTTTCGAGCCACATGCAAGGTGAGCTAATGGATCATATTATTAACGTGTCTCAGCCTGGCTCGACACTACAAGTGCTCCACACCGGTCTCCGTAAATGTTAGTTTTAAAAATACCACTTCAATAATCGAAATAGTCAAGTAACAGGCAGAATACACTATTGGAATTACAAACTTGTGTTTACCGGACTCTGTTTTCACCGCAGTGTTTTGAAATACGCAGCATGTAGCAAAGCCTTAACGTTAGGCGAATCAACGTTAGCTAATTTCCTTTCATGTATTTCAAAACACGAAAACTTGTTGTGTATTGAAATGGTATTTTATTTTTATAACGGAACATTTACGGAGACTGGCGTGGAACTGGTGTGGAGCAGTTGTAGGTTGGAACGCAGTAACGTACTGTATATATGTGTATGTCATAAATGTTATGATGAATTGAAAATGGGGGACCCTGATGTAAACAAGACGAAAGTCTTTCTCTGGTCTGCATCCCCTTATTATTGTGTGTATTGAGCTGTACTGTATTGTACCCATTCTGAAATCTGTTAAATAAAGTATTCATTCAACCAAACCACAAAAACAAAACAACTGGATGAATGAAAACTTTATTTAACAGATTGCAGAATGTGTACAATACAGTACATACACACAATAATAAGGGGATGCAGACCAGAGAAAGACGTTTGTCTTGTTTACATCAGGGTCCCCCATTTTCAATTCATATAGACATTCCTGATGAATTGAAAATGGGGGACCCTGATGTAAACAAGACGAAAGTCTTTCTCTGGTCTGCATCCCCTTAACAATTGTGTGTATTGAGCTGTACTGTATTGTACCCATTCTGCAATCTGTTAATAAAGTTTTCAATCAATCAATCAAAAACATACACAACATAGAATAGATAGAATAGAAATACTTTTATTATCCCGTGGGAAATTTGACACTGCAAATCGCTCAACATTTAAACATTTAGACAGGACAGGTCACTAATTAGAATAATAACACAAATCAATCAAGTTGCCTGGGATAAGAGTAGAGTAAAATAGAATAAAAATGAAATAAAATATACAGAAATAAATACAGTAAAAACATACATGACATCATGACATTTATGGCATAGGGACATGCATGACATACAGGTATATACTGTAGTACTGTTACATTTGTGACATATACGATATGCAAATAATATACAGTACTGTTACCCAGAGATCCTAACAGAAAATATTATATATATATGATAGGGATGAGACTGTACATTAGGGGGGGGGGGGGGGGGGGTTGGACATTTACGGTGGCCAGTTTCGAATTGCAGCCTCCCGTAGGTGCTCTTAAAGAGCGGTTTTGAATGTGGGCAGGGGTAAAGTGGGTTTTAGGAGTGAGGTTAAGCAGTAGTCTGACCAGTTTGTTTTGTGATGTTTGTAATCTTGTTTTTAGTACCTTTGAGGTGCTTTGGTACCATGAGGTGTAGCCAGGCATAGTCGTAGTACCCTTGAATGAGTGTACTGAGAGTACCCATGATTTTTGCCATTTTGTTATCGTGAAATTGGTATTAAATTTAATTCTGAGTGGCATTAAAAAGTCTTAAAAAGCCTTAAATCTGACTGGGCTAAACCTGCAGATACCCTGAGGGATGGCTCGGGACCGTTAGGATCACGTGGTCTCTTTGCCGCCTGAAGCGCTCTTGTCGGGCGGGCGGAAGCTTCTCTAATATCCTCTCAACATTAGAGTTCGCGTACAGTTCGTGCATACCCTTTTCCTTTTGTGCCCCCAGCATCCCTACCAGGGATTGTACCTTGATAGACAGGTCATCTAATGAGCGATTGTCTGTGGCTGGGGGTAGACGGTCAATATTCCTTATCTCTTGTATTACGTAGTCCCATATGCGTCCATAACGTTGGTCGAGGGCTGCTAGAGCCGCTGTGTATGGGGTAGTAGAGGTAGAATATGCCAGCGCTATATTGTGCGCTCTGGGCACCTTCAGGTGCTTGAGTAGGATAGCATACTTGTACGGTTCATCTGTTACATCGGACATCATTGTCTCTAAGCACATTCGTAACTCGGTGTACTGTGCTCTGTTCTCGTGTGTGAAGTCCGGGAACGTCGGTGTGCCAAGGTACGATGCCATGGATGGCTGGCACATCGGTGAGCGTTGGAGGAGAGGCCTCCTAGGCGAGTCTCCTCTTACATGTCGTGGTGGGCTGGTACCTGTCGGGTACCACGGCCCGTGTACCCAGGTGCTGTTCCTCGGGGCTGGTCGTGCGTCAAGCTCACCCGTGAATTGAGTCGGGGGTCTGTAGCGCAGAGCCGCAGGGGTAAAGTCTGGGCTGTACTGGACCTCCTGGTCCTGTGGAGTACGATGCTGCTGTTGGGCTTGACCTTCCTCCTCTCCCTCTTCTTCTTCCTCTGCCAGGTCATCTAGATCCTGTAATCGTCTATTTAGCCTCTCCGCGGCATAGGCCGGTTCTTCCCTGTTGCTGGGTCTCGCCTGGACCGGTCGGGGAAGGGGTTCGGAGAGGGGTATAGGCTCTCTCTGTTGGCCGGGCTCAGGGTCGCTTGATCGGGTAGGGGAGGGTGCCCTAGACCCTTGTCTTGACGAGGCCCTGGAGCTCCGTGCGGAAGGAGTGGGGGTTACCCTGGCAATCAGTTGCTCCATTATCTGCGCTTGTAATCGGTCGCGCTTGATGTGAGCGAGGTCGCGCTCTGCTTCGCGTTGGGCTTGGGCTTCGTCGCGCTGTGCATTGGCGGCTCCGCGCTGTGCATCGGCGACGGCGCGCTGGGCTTCGGCGCGGTCTCTTTCCATATTCTCTTCCGTCTGGAGGCGTCTAGTCTCTAGGCGTATTCGGTCTTCATCACTCCGTTGCTGCGCCTGGAAGCGCTCTCGCTCGATCCCAGAGTGTTCGCGTTCACTAAGGGCTTGCGCTTGGAGTTTCGCGTGGAAGCGTTCTTGTTCCATGGAAGACTGTTCGCGCTCGTTAAGCGTCTGTGCTTGGAGCCGATCGCGTTCGGTTGAGGCTGCCAGGGTGGCGATAAAAGCCTGCGCCAGCATCTTGTCCGCCTCGCTGGGGGAAGACGCTGATGTAGGTGATCGGCTTCTGGTAGTACTCGTTGGAGATCCGTTCTCCGGTCGCGTACCGAGGAGGTCAGTCTCCTGGGTGCGCGTCTCTTCTGGTGGTGGGTCGGGTTCCGTCCCTGGAGGGCTTTCTTTATCCTGGAGCTCTCCGGGGACTACCTCGTTGACGTTGGTGGGGGGTAAAGTCATGTCTAGTCCCTCCTGGTCCCCCCCGTGAGCTTGGTCAGTTACGTTAGAACCCACTAGGGTCTCTACTGTCGGGGTCGCCTGTTCGGTAGGGTTTGGCATACTTTTACTATCCGCCTTTTCCGCGTTTAACGTCTGTAGAAAGCTAGGTAGTAGACTGGCAGCGTAGTCCTCTAGGTAATGAGGTGGTTGCCGTCTGCGCTGCGGGCGATCTATTTTAGGAGAACCTTTTGTGGAGTGTTCATCATTGGCCATGTCAATATTAATATTAATATCGACTCGACGGTGCAGCGTTAAACTCTGATACTTCAGCTATCAATTCGCACGCGGTCTCAATGCTCTATTTGGGGCCAAACGGGCCCTACTTCACCGCACGTTGTATCGTGGGTGAGGCTTCACTTGGGTAACTCGAACTACTTCTGTATTCACCTGCGCCATATTTATACGTTAGGCGAACAAACTAGTACCAGCCTTATTCCTGTCTCGTATTCTTGCGCAGAGCCGTTCATGTCCAGGCATGTCTTTGGCGGTGACTTTGAACTAGACCTTGGGGGTATGGCAGTGGCGCCTAAGGGACCGCTGTCCAATAGGAGAACGAAATATTATGGTCTGTACTAGGTTAAAGGGATATTCTGTGTATATGTACAAAGAATACACAAGGGATATCAGACGATATACAAATCCTATGCAATATATATCAAATAATAAATATATATATTCGGTTTAATCTGATCCTTCGTAACACCTAGTACACGCCTACAGCTGTACTAAGAACGACACTACTGGATTCATCCCGTATGAACTGATGTTCGGGCGACAGCCAAGATTGCCTGTGGACATAGCCTTCAACTTACCTGTCAACTACAAGCCAGGCTCACACTCGCAGTACGTCCGCAGTTTGAGATCGCACCTTGAAGCAAGTTACAGAGTAGCTACAGAAAATGCACAGAAGACGGCGGACCGCAACAAAGCCAGATTCGACAAACGAGTTGTTGAGTCTACCCTGCAGGAAGGGGACAGGGTTCTTGTCAAGAACGTCCGCCTCAGAAGAAAGCACAAGCTAGCAGACCGGTGGGAAGCAGATATCTATATTGTAGTGAAACACACTGGACATGTCCCAGTCTATGTAGTGCGACCTGAAACCAGAGATGGCCCACTACGAACGCTCCACAGAGACCTACTGCTACCTTGCGGCTTCCTTCCTACTACCCCTGTGGAAGATGGACCTACGGTAAAGGACAAAGCTAAGCGACCAAGAACTCGACAGAGCCCAAGAGAAGAAAGCTTGAATGAATCGGAGGGAGAAGACCCAGATGATGACTATCTTGATCTCCCTTATCAATATGCCCAGGGAGGTCTAGTGGTGGAAACACGACTCTTTCCAGTGTCCACTGTCGAGCAAGACCCTGCAGACGGAGTCAGTATTCCGGAGGGAGCTCCAGATACAGCGGATCGGGAAAATCACTTACCTGACATGGGTCCGGAAGAGGACAACCTACCCGACAAGACCTTACCAGTTATGAGTTCAGAGGAGAACAATACTGACATGAATGAACTGGAGACCGAACCCGATGGACCGGAGAATGTCCACAACGATGTGGAAAGAGAAACCGAAAGAGAGGTCATAGATGAACAACCAAGAAGGTCGACAAGACATAGGGAACCTCCAAAAACCCTGACTTATCACCGACTAGGAAACCCAATAGTGACGATAATCCAGTCAATATTACAGAGTCTAAGCTCAGTAATCGCAGACTCTTTAGGTGACTCTGACTCCCCAGAACCCCATGGGATTGTAATAATGTAGTCCTGGGATAATATGCACAGGGACGTGCATTAGGATAGAAGGGGAGAATGTAACCCAGGGTCCAGATTCATAACTAGCATAGGAACATAAATAGTTAATGTTAGTAGGTAAGAACTTTCTAGACAGTAAAACATTCTAGGCCCAGACTCTCCAAAACCCCATAGGATTGTGATAATGTAGTCCTGGGATAATATGCACAGGGACGTGCATTAGGATAGAAGGGGAGAATGTAACCCAGGGTTCAGATTCATAATTATCAAAGGAACATAAATAGTTCCTGTTTATCTCTGAGCTACCACTTCCTGTTTTACCATGAGGTCCCACTTCCTGTATATAGAATGTAAACCAGCGTATGATGTCATGATAGAAGGTTCTGGAACCTTTGTGATGTCATCCTATGATGTCATATAGAACGTTCCGGAACATCTTGGTTTCATATAAATAGTATTGATCAGTGGGCCAGGAAGTTGAGACTGCATCAGGGGGGAGTGGCGGAGCACACTCGGTGGCTATCAGTGCCATTTTGGCTATTGCCTGATCGAGTCATTGAACTTAGGTTCTTGAAGGAGGAGGATAAGGGCGAGATTGTGGAGGAAATAGAGAGGTTCCTTCTGGAATCAGGGGCTCTGGAGGTGTACACTGATGGCTCTGTGGATCCTGAAAGTGGGAGGGCAGGATTTGGGTGGTGGGTGCCTTGGTTAGGGATCGGTAAGGGACAAAGAATATCCGATGGCAGCTCAGTATTTGTGACAGAGTTGCTTGCCATCCTCTGGGCATTGTGGTGGGTGGAGGAAGTGGGACCAAGCCAGGTGATTATATGCTCTGACTCGGCTGCTGCACTGATGGCTCTGAGTGCAGGTGGGTCTAAAGCTCGCCCTGATCTCATTCAGGAAATAATGTTGGTTTTATATAGGATTGCGAAGGCAGGCTGGTCAGTGGAGTTTTGTTGGGTCCCGGGACACGCTGGGATTGCGGGGAATGAGATGGCTGACTCCCTTGCCAAACAGAGCCTGGGAAGGGAGGAAGAGATAGGTATTTCAATGGGAAGAGTAGAACTCAGAGATAAGATAAAGAAAGGAGTTGAGGCTGAGTGGCAGGATGAGTGGGAAAGGGGGACCAAGGGAAGGCACTATTTCTCTCTGCAGCCTCGGGTCAAGATCAAGGTGGAGGGATATGGGTCAAGGAGTGATAGGGTGAAGATGTGTAGACTGAGGCTGGGGCACTGTGGGTTGAACAGTAGCTTGTTCATTGTGGGCAAACATCCAGATGGGGTGTGTGAATGTGGAGAGACTGAAACTGTCGGGCATGTCTTCCTAGAATGTGAAAGGTATAGGAAAGAGAGGGAAATCTTTTATAAAAGTCTGGTAGAGCTGGGAGTATCTTCCTTCTCTCTTAAATCATTCTTTGGCATGGATAATGAGAACCACCAGTTGATCACAGAGGCAGTGCTGACATTTCTGCATGCTTCAGAGTTGTACCAGAGGATATAGCGTTAGTGTATGTATTAGTATTGGACAGGCAAGAGGAGCAGAGAAGAAGGAGAAAGTGTGAGTTGAAGAGGCCTAAAGATGGAACACCACTAGTGTAGTATAAGAAATCCCGCGGAGGGGGGCTCAGACAGGAAGTAGCAGCAGTAGCTGCACTCCAATGGACAATGTAGGTGATGACGGGGTCCAGTAGAAGAAGAAAAAGAAGGAGAAGAAGGAGAAGAAGAAGAGCCCATAAAAAGAATTGCGGAGGGCAGTAATACGCCTCGATGCGTCTACTCTGCCGGAAATTCAAATAAGAAGAAGAAGAAGAAGCCAGCTCTCTTTCTCCTCGACCTCCGAACCAGCAACATCACCCAGACGGACCGGACTAACCAACCGACTGGAAGCCGCAAGTCTCCACCAGCATCCCGGAGCAGTCCAGACCACCCATCACCAAGCGTGCTCAGCTGGATAGATACCCGATGGCGAGCCAACCCCGGAACATTTGATATACCTCCAGACTAATGCCAGCCTGATGTGAATACCCATGATGCTCAACTAGTGCTCAACTATTGCTACACCACTAGTCCGGTAGGATTGAACTGAACGAGACTACAAGGACTTCCAAGGGAGTCGATCCCGTTCATCTTGTGTTATTTTGATATTGTATTTTGTATTTGATTTGATTTAACTTGATATATGGATACAGATATTCTCCTATAAGAATTAGAGGGTAAATGCTACCATTGTATGATGTTATAATAGAACCTTCTAGAACATAGAATCTTCTAGACTGTTTGTGGTGACGTCATAATAGAACCTTCTAGATGACATCTCGGTAATAGCCGAATCACTTCCTGTGAAGAAAACGAGTTTAAAGGGCCAATTCACCTAATAAGGTATTTGCATTCCCTGATAAACTAATATAGAGTTACCGATGATAACCTCAGACGTCTGAACGAACCCCAATGTGTTGATCCAATCGACCTAGGCCTTGATATCGACCTAACCCTCCCGCAAGGAGAGGTTACTGACCTAATCTAAAAGGGATACTTCAAAGCATAATTTGTACTTTACATACGTATGTATTATTACTGTTTATCTAGCGCGCTTTTCTCGCCCACATCGCTAGTACAAAGTCTGAGTTCTAAAATCAAATCCGCAGTCCAGGTGAGGGTCAAAGACAGAAATACTTCCACAGTGCAACAGGGTCATCAGGTGTAGTTAGAGAAAAATAAGCTTGATAATCCAAAGATGCAAGACACTGAAAACACACAGCGAGTGGGGGATGACATCATTTGGCCAACTACTGCATAAGATGGTGGTTTGTGTGTGACGCCCTGCCTCTAAGGCCATGGTCACACTGGGGGTTTTTGTTTTTGTTTTGTTGCTGAATGATTACAGGATAACGGGCCGAAGCCTGACGTTCCCTACAGGGTCTTACAGTCACCAAATACTACTCCAAAACGTTCCTGTAAACATGTTGTGACCTGTGTATTCACCACGTGGAGAAATAAAAAATAATTGAATTAGACAATTACGTTTTATAAGCAAATATACTCTGAACTATTTTTCGCCTAACCACTCGAGTCTCTGGGCGCAGTCAGTGGTTTCAACGTGAAGAGCGTTTGTTGATATTCTCATTCCTTCAAAGGATCCGAACCGATTGAAGTTTATGGATACCATGACTTAAAATCCTCTTACCTTGACGATTAAAAGCCTCCCCAATTTAGAAAACAGTAATCCAATGGCTGGTATTGATAATATAATACTAACTACTGCACGCTCAGAGCTAACCGGAGCTAACACAGAACAGGATGGTAAAGCAAATATAATGACTTTCATTCTGGGGTTTTCGAAATAAAAGTGTGACGTTTATAGCAGCGGAAAACATTTATTTTGTACATTATCTAACGTTAACACAAACCTAAACTAACGTTACAACTAACCTAAAGTTAGTTTAGGTTCGTGTTAACGTTAGATAATGTACAAAATAAACGTTTTCCGCTGCTATAAACGTTGCACTTTTATTTTGAAAACCCCAGAAAGGAAGTCATTATATTTGCTTTACCATCCTGTTCTGTGTTAGCTCCGGTTAGCTCCGAGCGTACAGTAGTTAGTATTATATTATCAATACCAGCCATTGGATTACTGTTTTCTAAATTGGGGAGGCTTTTAATCGTCAAGGTAAGAGGATTTTAAGTCATGTATTGTACCCATTCTGCAATCTGTTAAATAAAGTTTACATCCATTCATTCTGCTAGACGATTAACGATTGCATGAGCAGCTGGCTAACGTGAGCTAACGTTAGCTACCTGCCGTAGCTACCTAGCTACCAGACCCTGTTAGCTCAGAGCTTCTCTTTCAGTCTTAAAGGATAACTCCAACATTTTGGGAAATTAGCTTATTTAACATCTTCCCTGGAGTTAGACAAGAAGATACATACCTTTTTTGTCTCTGTGCGTGCATTTAGCTTAGGGAACAGACGCTCCGTTAGCATAGCTTAGCTTCATCACTGGAAGTGAGGCGGGACAGTACCCTGACGTTCCCTACAAGTTTGTTGATATTCTCATTCCTTCAAAGGATCTGAACCGATTGAAGTTTATGGATACCATGACTTAAAATCCTCTTACCTTGACGATTAAAAGCCTCCCCAATTTAGAAAACAGTAATCCAATGGCTGTTATTGATATACTGCACGCTAACGGAGCTAACCAGCAACCGGACACTCAAGCAGATAACGAGAGCAATGACTTCCTTTCTGGGGGGTTTCAAAATAAAAGCGACGTCTATAGCAGCGGAAAACGTTTATTTTGTACATTATCTAACGTTAACACGAACCTAAACTAACGTTACAACTAACCTAAAGTTAGTTTAGGTTCATGTTAACGTTAGATAATGTACAAAATAAACGTTTTCCGCTGCTATAAACGTCGCACTTTTATTTTGAAAACCCCAGAAAGGAAGTCATTATATTTGCTTTACACATCCTGTTCTGCGTTAGCTCCGGTTAGCTCCGAGCGTCCACTAGTTAGTAGTATATTATCAATACCAGCCATTGGATTACTGTTTTCTAAATTGGGGAGGCTTTTAATCGTCAAGGTAAGAGGATTTTAAGTCATGGTATCCATAAACTTCAATCGGTTCAGATCCTTTGAAGGAATGAGAATATCAACAAACTTGTAGGGAACGTCAGGGTACTGTCCCGCCTCACTTCCAGTGATGAAGCTAAGCTATGCTAACGGAGCGTCTGTTCCCTAAGCTAAATGCACGCACAGAGACAAAAAAGGTATGTATCTTCTTGTCTAACTCCCGGGAAGATGTTAAATAAGCTAATTTCCCAAAATGTTGGAGTTATCCTTTAACAAGCATTAAACAAAATGGCCCAGTCATCTATTCACCTTTGTTTAATACATGAGGCGTTGTCTAATATTATCTAGCTACTGATAGCTCCTGATATCATCAGTTTGGTGCTGGCTGGCTAACGTGAGCTAACGTTAGCTACTTCCAAACCCTGTTAGTTGTTATAAGGAGCCCAGTCCAAGCTACAACAGTCTGCATACCCTTAACAATTGTGTGTATTTAGCCGTATTGTATTGTACCCATTCTGCAATCTGTTAAATAAAGTTTACATCCATTCATTCTGCTAGCATTAACGTTACCAAGCTGCTAGCCACAATGCTATACTGTTATAATGGCATATACCTATCGCGTTAGCATGTAAGCTAACAAAATCGGCGACGATGAGACTAAACTCCGCTCTTGGTGGTCAATTGTGTTGATGTTAGTTTTGTTTCATCAACAAATGAGAGGCAGAACACACAGTGAATGTATCCGTTTTGTTTATTGCACTTTCTTTGCTGAAAAATAAATGCTCATTGGCTAAATGGCTAACGCAAGGCATTTAAAGATGGTGGTTTGTTGTTTTTTTGCAGGAAGTGTATTGGCACATTACATTTTTCTGATTGGTTCAAAATTGCCTTCATGTTCGCCACCTACTGCCACCTACTGCTTTGGCATTGTACTACATCACTGTGCTCAGGAGGCAAAACAAATGTCTAACTGGCCTGCCATTAGTTCAAGTTCAAGTTCTTTAATAGTTGTCATACAGAAGTACAGAATACTTTCATACAAAATGCTTCTTACTGTTACGCTCCAGAGACTGCTAGACAAGATAGTATCAAATAACATAATAACATAATATAGCATGAATTTAGAAGAAGAAAATGAGGTCACAGTGTTCGGTATAGACATATGTACAATGTTCTGAGTTACCATATAATATACAATACACAATACTATGCAGTGTACTAATGTACAGTACTATCTAGTGCAAAGCAGAAATGGGATGAGGTACAATTTTAGGTACAATTTACAGTAAGGTGTACGAGTTGTAGTGCAATCCTTCATCCATAAATATAAAGTGTGGGGAGTGGGTGCTACAGTGTGTTTGTTTAAAGTGGGTGTGTGCTATAAAGTGTGTGGAGTGGGTGCTACAGTGTGTTTGTTTAAAGTGAGTGTGTGCGTGTGGATGTGTGTGCTATGTGTGTTTGGTGGTTGTTGTTGTGTAGTGTTCATTCATTGTTCGTTTAGCAGCCTGATGGCCTGGGGATAGAAGCTGTTGCGTACTGGAAAAGCGAAACTGACCTTGAAACTGACCTTGAAAACGAAACGAAAATACCCCTGTGTGTAACCGCAGCCTAAGGGTGTCTTCTCATTAGGGACGGGTACTCCGCTCCGTCCTTGAGTGCGAACTCCCCCTCTCCCTCTCCCCCCTCTCGTTTGCGTACACACTGCCGTCTTGGTTCGCTCCCAGCCAGGCACAGGAGAGTCGATATATTTCTGAAATAACCAAAACAGTTACACATTTTCGCTGTACTTCGGGAAGTAATGTACCAGCTAAACCTACACGATGGGTTAGATACAGGCTGGATTTTGGATACTTTTCCTACACTAAAAACATTATGGCCATGCCGCGCGCTAACCACATAGATTACAGACAGATAGACAAAACATATAACGAACAACGTAAAAGATAATTGCATATATACTTGATCGCTATAGTCCTGCTGAACACAACTAGTCACAACGTCGGGCTCCCTTGCTTTGGATGGGCTAACCGGCCACATTACTGTGGGTAGTGATTAAACAACGGAGTGATCACTGGTTGGTTTTGGCCGATTATGCTGTCTACTGCATCAAACCACGGAAAATATATTGAAGCCTCATCTTCTTCACTTTTAGCTCGACATTGTTGACTGATCTGTTGTACCCATGCACGCACATTTTCTAATAACAGCATTATTAGACCAGCACGTCCAGCGCTGGAGAAAAGAAAAGATGTTGCGTTTGTCTTTTACGTGTTATTTGTTATTCTAAGATGCTAATTCATCTGTATCTGGATAACCAATGAACGGATTTTGTCGAGGCAGGTAGCGTTATTTCGGGGATACCTATAGTCTGGTATATTTTTCGTCCACGAAAAATGGAGGCTCTAATTATTATTTCGTAAACGAAAAAGATACCAGACTATAGATATACATTTTCCCGAAATAACGCTACCTGCCTCGACAAAATCTGTGCATTGGTTATCCAGATACATGAATTATCCACACGTAATACGTGTATGTGCGTTTTAGCTTATCTTTTACAGCTTACGTTTTGGTCAATAATTATTTAGAGGCTCCATTTTTCGTGGAAGAAAAATACATCAGTCTAAATAAATGCATTCGAACAAGAAACCAATGTATAGCAATGGCAAAATTGCTTAAAAAATTGCTTGGGCTTGTAACGTGGCTTCATCTCGAAGTTATCATCGATCCACTGAGCCATAAGGCTCAACATGCTTGTTTGGTTGAGGTCTGAACTCGCCAAATTGCCCATAAATATAGTTTTTGTGGGTATTGTCCAGTTGTTGCTGTATGTTTTTATCTGCCCAAAATTCAAGCAAGCATGAAAGCATTACAGGTTAGCTTGCACACCACGCCCCGCTCCGTCGTCGGGGACACTGGCGTGCACCCGAGACCACCTATTCCAGCGGTCCCGTCTTGGACCGAATCAGCGTCCCCGAATGGCTAGTGTGAAAGCCCCCTAATCTGTATGTGTCTCTACCTAGGAACCCGCCCCCATAAGTGCCAGGACTGTGACATGGCCTTTGTTACCAGTGGAGAGTTGGTGCGTCATCGTCGCTACAAACACACCCATGAAAAACCCTTCAAATGCTCCATGTGTGACTACGCCAGTGTAGAGGTAAGATCTGCTTTTCTCTAAGGGTACATCTAGTGTAGAGGTAAGATCTGCTCTTTAAGGGTTTTTAACCTCTTCCATCTGTGCGGTGCGGGGCCGGACCGCAAATGACATCGCGTCATAAATCAAGCCCTCCAGACTGTCTGACATAATTATCGTAATTTTATTTTCAAACATATTCAAGAATAAACATAACCATGTCACAACAGCAGTTATAATGTATATTTTCATCAATACGTTTGTTTACCAATATGTTAACACTTTGGCTGCCATGGGTTAAATTCATTATCAACCGTAGGTTGCCGGCTCTATTTGTCTATAGAGAAAGTCCCCTTCTTTGCAGGGCTATAACTTTTTAAATTCTATTGCTACATTGCCATTATTAGGGCCCATTCAATGTCCTATATGTATTGTTCATTGTGTAGCAACGTTAAACTTTTTCATTCACATATTCATAGTAAAGTATGGTCTAATGTATAAGTATGTTTTCATCTCTTTCTGCAGCTTTCTCCAGAACGTGATCTATAGCCCCAAATACATTATATTGATGATGCAATACAGTTTTATGGCAATCAGCGCGATATAAAAAATTCCAACTAGACGTACTTCTAGAAGTTACTACACGTCATCTGATGTTGACCGGATGGGCTAGGGGGCGTTTATAATTCCGTGGGCAGCGTTATACCAATCATCTAATGTGGGTCAAATGTTGATAATAGCAGTTAGTATCGAAGATGGTAACTTTACATGCTAAAACTCACCCCAGTCTCTGCGCGCCGTTGGGCGATCATCGTAGAGTAGAAATTTTATCATTATGGGATATATTATTACCCGGTCCATCTCCAGCTTGTATAATGGTATATACGTCCAAATCATGTTGTTTATCGAGTTATTGGCAATCGATTGCTATGTAGTGTGTCGAGATCGAGTCCCGGGACCTATTAGCGAGTGCCCGGAAGTAATACGGCCATCCAGCACAACCTCTACGGCACTTCCTGTTAAGCGATTGTGCCGATCGGCCACCAGATGGCGCTCCTGAACCGCCAGAGAGCTCAGTGGGTCCTCCTGGTGGATCTCAGGCCAGCGGAGGGGACATATGAATCCGATCCCAGATTTTTGAAATATTGATATTAAAGACGCTGTAAAGCTTCTTCGGCAACTTGAGCATGGCCGGGAATGACGTGTTTAAGCGTTTCCCGGCACCCAAAGTGTTAGTGTTATTAGTGCGATTTTAGTTTTTAAAAACGTGTTGTTGTTATCGCGGTAATCGGCCATTTTGAATTACCGGCCGTCAGTGAATGTAGTCATTTTGAGAAGAGGACATCCAGAGCTTTCAATGAGCGTTGGATTTTTTCGGAACTACACTTCCCAAAGGCCTCTATCTTTCTTCAAGCTAATGAGTTCCTGATTATTATTTTTTATTTTTCTTATTACTCGGGATTATATACCACAAAACTGAACGTTATTGGCACATATATTGGAGCACAGTTAGTTTGTCTCCCCTATTTTGAGCATTTAGCAACCATCCGATTTGAAATCAGTTTCAAAATGGCGGATCTCTTGCAAGAATAAAAAACCTACTGTACATACAGTAGATTTCATTATCTGTTCTTCATGCACGCCTGGTGATACTAACGATTAGATTAGACGATCGAAGCATAGAAAAACACTTTCGCGTCGTTTCCCGGGATTACACAGAATCACTCTAAAACTATACTCATATTCACCACGGTATAAAATGGAAATGTATGGATTATCAGTTTTTTGCATGTTGACCGGAAGAAACTCACTGACAATCGACAATGTTATTAGATCCATAGCTATAATCTTTAATATAGTTTTAGCACTGCAAACACCGGAATATATCCCCATTGAACAGAGCACTGGCACACAACGGCCATACGCCCATAGCGACCCCTGGCGCTGAAAGTGTTAAGAGGTTACTTAATACATCTAGTGTAGAGGTAAGAACTGCTCTTTAAAGGATATGTGGTGGATAGTTGATGTTCAACAGGAAAACACTCACATCCGCATTGTCAATTCTTCTGTATTTGCTGTTGGGGAAAAAAAAATTATATGCCTTTTTAATTGTTAATGTTACTTTCTGTGCTTTATATTGTAGGTATTATTATTAGATTAGTCTTCTGTGCTACCTTCAGTTAGGGATGTCAAGATCAGACTCGCAGCCGATCACATCATATTTTAATTTATCTGTATCGATCACTATATTACGGCGATGATCAAATTCTGCTAATTTAGTTTAAAAAGAAAAATAATTTAAAGGAAAGCTGTGATTTAGGCAATTATTTTTCTTTAAGCAGAGCTATTCATTTATCCAGCATATCTTCCCTACACTGGATTGGTTTGACTAACTTTAATATATGTGCACTGTGCTGCTATATTATCTAGATTCTAGAAGATAATATACTGGACCGGGACTCTGCATCGGCAGATACTCAATATTAAATTCCTCTTCTCTGGGGCAAACCAACTTGATCAGGACATCTCTACTTTCAGTTGTATTTCCATCAGCGGAATCATTGTTGTGTTACATGCTCATTTAGAGTTGGTTATAATTAGATGACTGACGTGTCTGGCTGTAATGACTGTGTGTCCAGGTGAGCAAGCTGAAGCGCCACATCCGTTCCCACACAGGGGAGCGTCCTTTCCAGTGCAGTCTGTGCAGCTATGCCAGCAGAGACACCTACAAGCTGAAGAGACACATGAGGACACACTCGGGTGAGGGACATTCTGGATCGCTTCCTGTTTCACTTTCTGACTTGTAGAATGTCTTATATCACTTCCTGTTTCACTAACCTTCCTGTAGACTATTGGACCTGGACAATGATGAGACTATTTATCCATCTCTCATGCTCTTGTCTGTCTGACGTTCTGTGTGCCTCTCTCACCAGGAGAGAAACCATACGAGTGCTACATCTGCCACGCTCGTTTCACCCAGAGTGGTACTATGAAGATGCACATCCTGCAGAAACACACAGAGAATGTGGCCAAGTTCCACTGTCCCCACTGTGACACCGTCATCGCACGCAAGAGTGACCTGGGTAACTCGTCTATACACAACACACACACACTGTAACCCTGACAGAAACACACACCGTAACCCTGACAGAAACACACTGTGACCCTGACAGAAACACACTGTGACCCTGACAGAAACACACACTGTAACCCTGACAGAAACACACTGTAACCCTGACAGAAACACACTGTAACCCTGACAGAAACATACACTGTAACCCTGACAGAAACACACACTGTAACCCTGACAGAAACACACACTGTAACCCTGACAGAAACACACTGTAACCCTGACAGAAACACACTGTGACCCTGACAGAAACACACTGTAACCCTGACAGAAACACACACACTGTAACCCTGACAGAAACACACACACTGTAACCCTGACAGAAACACACACACTGTAACCCTGACAGAAACACACACTGTAACCCTGACAGAAACACACACACTGTAACCCTGACAGAAACACACTGTAACCCTGACAGAAACACACACTGTAACCCTGACAGAAACACACACACTGTAACCCTGACAGAAACACACTGTAACCCTGACAGAAACACACACTGTAACCCTGACAGAAACACACACACTGTAACCCTGACAGAAACACACACTGTAACCCTGACAGAAACACACTCTAACCTAGGGCTGGGCGATATGGCCAAAAACGTTATCGCGATAAAAATATTTTCATATAACTCTATATCGATAATTATCGTCGATATAATGTCTGTCAAGTTTAATTAACTTCTTATGCCCGGCGCCGATGGACGGGCTATTAATAGACTTGTTTTTCTGCTGCGAATGTCTCGAATTGATGTCGTCATCAGTCCGCGCACGTTAGCAGTTAGCCAGAGCGAGCAGTGTATCCCATGACAATGTACTAAATATCCCTAAAATACTCTGTTCCGCCCCAATACATTGCAACGACGTCCACCGTATACCACACACTACTATAACCGTGGCATCAGAATTCACGCCACATACATACTCGGCACGTAAATATATAAAATAGCGCCGTGCAAGCTAATTATCCTAGCCAGCCAAACTACAATTGCGCCGTGCAAGCTAATTATCCTAGCCAGCCATGTTTCCAAATGTACTAAATATCCCTAAAATACTCTGTTCCGCCCCAATACATTGCAACGACGTCCACCGTATACCACACACTACTATAACCGTGGCATCAGAATTCACGCCACATACATACTCGGCACGTAAATATATAAAATAGCGCCGTGCAAGCTAATTATCCTAGCCAGCCTTGTTTACTAGAGTCCTACCTCCGGGTCTCCTTCCGGGTCTCCTTCGCTCTCGGCCATCTCCTTCACTGATTGGTTGTTAGCTGTTGTGCTCATATCCAAGCTTGGAAAATCGATATATCGAAACTTTGCGACCACGTTTCATGTTTATTTCGAGGAAATAATTTATCGCGATAGTTATCGTTATCGTTTTATCGCCCAGCCCTACTGTAACCCTGACAGAAACACACTGTGACCCTGACAGAAACACACTGTAACCCTGACAGAAACACACACTGTAACCCTGACAGAAACACACACTGTGACCCTGACAGAAACACACTGTGACCCTGACAGAAACACACTGTAACCCTGACAGAAACACACTGTAACCCTGACAGAAACACACTGTGACCCTGACAGAAACACACTGTAACCCTGACAGAAACACACACTGTAACCCTGACAGAAACACACACTGTGACCCTGACAGAAACACACACTGTAACCCTGACAGAAACACACACACTGTGACCCTGACAGAAACACACACTGTAACCCTGACAGAAACACACTGTAACCCTGACAGAAACACACACACTGTAACCCTGACAGAAACACACTGTAACCCTGACAGAAACACACTGTAACCCTGACAGAAACACACACTGTAACCCTGACAGAAACACACTGTGACCCTGACAGAAACACACTGTAACCCTGACAGAAACACACACACTGTAACCCTGACAGAAACACACTGTGACCCTGACAGAAACACACACTGTAACCCTGACAGAAACACACACACTGTAACCCTGACAGAAACACACTGTGACCCTGACAGAAACACACACTGTAACCCTGACAGAAACACACACACTGTGACCCTGACAGAAACACACTGTGACCCTGACAGAAACACACTGTAACCCTGACAGAAACACACACACTGTGACCCTGACAGAAACACACACACTGTAACCCTGACAGAAACACACACTGTAACCCTGACAGAAACACACTGTAACCCTGACAGAAACACACACACTGTAACCCTGACAGAAACACACTGTGACCCTGACAGAAACACACACTGTAACCCTGACAGAAACACACTGTAACCCTGACAGAAACACACTGTAACCCTGACAGAAACACACACACTGTAACCCTGACAGAAACACACACACTGTAACCCTGACAGAAACACACACTGTAACCCTGACAGAAACACACTGTGACCCTGACAGAAACACACTGTAACCCTGACAGAAACACACTGTAACCCTGACAGAAACACACTGTAACCCTGACAGAAACACACACTGTAACCCTGACAGAAACACACACTGTAACCCTGACAGAAACACACTGTAACCCTGACAGAAACACACACTGTAACCCTGACAGAAACACACACACTGTAACCCTGACAGAAACACACTGTAACCCTGACAGAAACACACACTGTAACCCTGACAGAAACACACACTGTAACCCTGACAGAAACACAATGTAACCCTGACAGAAACACACTGTAACCCTGACAGAAACACACACACTGTGACCCTGACAGAAACACACTGTGACCCTGACAGAAACACACACACTGTGACCCTGACAGAAACACACTGTGACCCTGACAGAAACACACTGTAACCTAGGGCTGGGCGATATGGCCAAAAACGTTATCGCGATAAAATTATAAAATTATTTTCATATAACTCTATCGATAATTATCGTCGATATAATGTCTGTCAAGTTTAATTAACTTCTTATGCCCGGCGCCGATGGACGGGCTATTAATAGACTTGTTTTTCTGCTGCGAATGTCTCGAATTGATGTCGTCATCAGTCCGCGCACGTTAGCAGTTAGCCAGAGCGAGCAGTGTATCCCATGACAATGTACTAAATATCCCTAAAATACTCTGTTCCGCCCCAATACATTGCAACGACGTCCACCGTATACCACACACTACTATAACCGTGGCATCAGAATTCACGCCACATACATACTCGGCACGTAAATATATAAAATAGCGCCGTGCAAGCTAATTATCCTAGCCAGCCAAACTACAATTGCGCCGTGCAAGCTAATTATCCTAGCCAGCCATGTTTCCAAATGTACTAAATATCCCTAAAATACTCTGTTCCGCCCCAATACATTGCAACGACGTCCACCGTATACCACACACTACTATAACCGTGGCATCAGAATTCACGCCACATACATACTCTGCACGTAAATATATAAAATAGCGCCGTGCAAGCTAATTATCCTAGCCAGCCTTGTTTACTAGAGTCCTACCTCCGGGTCTCCTTCCGGGTCTCCTTCGCTCTCGGCCATCTCCTTCACTGATTGGTTGTTAGTGCGTGTGCTCATATCCAAGCTTGGAAAATCGATATATCGAAACTTTGCGACCACGTTTCATGTTTATTTCGAGGAAATAATTTATCGCGATAGTTATCGTTTTATCGCCCAGCCCTACTGTAACCCTGACAGAAACACACTGTAACCCTGACAGAAACACACTGTAACCCTGACAGAAACACACACTGTAACCCTGACAGAAACACACACACTGTGACCCTGACAGAAACACACTGTAACCCTGACAGAAACACACTGTAACCCTGACAGAAACACACTGTGACCCTGACAGAAACACACACTGTGACCCTGACAGAAACACACTGTAACCCTGACAGAAACACACACTGTAACCCTGACAGAAACACACTGTAACCCTGACAGAAACACACACTGTAACCCTGACAGAAACACACACACTGTGACCCTGACAGAAACACACACTGTAACCCTGACAGAAACACACTGTAACCCTGACAGAAACACACTGTAACCCTGACAGAAACACACTGTGACCCTGACAGAAACACACACACTGTAACCCTGACAGAAACACACTGTAACCCTGACAGAAACACACACACTGTAACCCTGACAGAAACACACTGTGACCCTGACAGAAACACACTGTAACCCTGACAGAAACACACTGTAACCCTGACAGAAACACACTGTAACCCTGACAGAAACACACTGTAACCCTGACAGAAACACACTGTGACCCTGACAGAAACACACTGTGACCCTGACAGAAACACACTGTAACCCTGACAGAAACACACTGTAACCCTGACAGAAACACACTGTGACCCTGACAGAAACACACTGTAACCCTGACAGAAACACACACTGTAACCCTGACAGAAACACACACTGTAACCCTGACAGAAACACACACTGTAACCCTGACAGAAACACACACTGTAACCCTGACAGAAACACACTGTAACCCTGACAGAAACACACTGTGACCCTGACAGAAACACACACACTGTAACCCTGACAGAAACACACACTGTAACCCTGACAGAAACACACTGTAACCCTGACAGAAACACACACACACTGTAACCCTGACAGAAACACACTGTGACCCTGACAGAAACACACACACTGTAACCCTGACAGAAACACACACTGTAACCCTGACAGAAACACACTGTAACCCTGACAGAAACACACACACACTGTAACCCTGACAGAAACACACTGTAACCCTGACAGAAACACACTGTGACCCTGACAGAAACACACTGTAACCCTGACAGAAACACACTGTAACCCTGACAGAAACACACTGTGACCCTGACAGAAACACACTGTAACCCTGACAGAAACACACTGTAACCCTGACAGAAACACACTGTGACCCTGACAGAAACACACTGTAACCCTGACAGAAACACACTGTAACCCTGACAGAAACACACTGTAACCCTGACAGAAACACACACTGTAACCCTGACAGAAACACACTGTAACCCTGACAGAAACACACACTGTAACCCTGACAGAAACACACTGTAACCCTGACAGAAACACACACTGTGACCCTGACAGAAACACACACTGTAACCCTGACAGAAACACACTGTAACCCTGACAGAAACACACACTGTAACCCTGACAGAAACACACACTGTAACCCTGACAGAAACACACACTGTAACCCTGACAGAAACACACACTGTAACCCTGACAGAAACACACACTGTAACCCTGACAGAAACACACACTGTAACCCTGACAGAAACACACTGTAACCCTGACAGAAACACACACACACTGTAACCCTGACAGAAACACACACACACACACACACACACACACACACACACACACACACACACACACACACACTGTAACCCTGACAGAAACACACACACACTGTAACCCTGACAGAAACACACACACACACTGTAACCCTGACAGAAACACACTGTAACCCTGACAGAAACACACTGTGACCCTGACAGAAACACACACACTGTAACCCTGACAGAAACACACTGTAACCCTGACAGAAACACACACACTGTAACCCTGACAGAAACACACTGTGACCCTGACAGAAACACACTGTAACCCTGACAGAAACACACTGTAACCCTGACAGAAACACACTGTAACCCTGACAGAAACACACTGTAACCCTGACAGAAACACACTGTGACCCTGACAGAAACACACTGTAACCCTGACAGAAACACACACTGTAACCCTGACAGAAACACACACTGTAACCCTGACAGAAACACACACTGTAACCCTGACAGAAACACACACTGTAACCCTGACAGAAACACACTGTAACCCTGACAGAAACACACTGTGACCCTGACAGAAACACACACACTGTAACCCTGACAGAAACACACACTGTAACCCTGACAGAAACACACTGTAACCCTGACAGAAACACACACACACTGTAACCCTGACAGAAACACACTGTGACCCTGACAGAAACACACACACTGTAACCCTGACAGAAACACACACTGTAACCCTGACAGAAACACACTGTAACCCTGACAGAAACACACACACACTGTAACCCTGACAGAAACACACTGTAACCCTGACAGAAACACACTGTGACCCTGACAGAAACACACTGTAACCCTGACAGAAACACACTGTAACCCTGACAGAAACACACTGTGACCCTGACAGAAACACACTGTAACCCTGACAGAAACACACTGTAACCCTGACAGAAACACACTGTGACCCTGACAGAAACACACTGTAACCCTGACAGAAACACACTGTAACCCTGACAGAAACACACTGTAACCCTGACAGAAACACACACTGTAACCCTGACAGAAACACACTGTAACCCTGACAGAAACACACACTGTAACCCTGACAGAAACACACTGTAACCCTGACAGAAACACACACTGTGACCCTGACAGAAACACACACTGTAACCCTGACAGAAACACACTGTAACCCTGACAGAAACACACACTGTAACCCTGACAGAAACACACACTGTAACCCTGACAGAAACACACACTGTAACCCTGACAGAAACACACACTGTAACCCTGACAGAAACACACACTGTAACCCTGACAGAAACACACACTGTAACCCTGACAGAAACACACTGTAACCCTGACAGAAACACACACACACTGTAACCCTGACAGAAACACACACACACACACACACACACACACACACACACACACACACACACACACACACACTGTAACCCTGACAGAAACACACACACACTGTAACCCTGACAGAAACACACACACACACTGTAACCCTGACAGAAACACACACACACACCCCATAACCCTGACAGAAACACACACACACACACACACCATAACCATGATGGAAACACACACACACACACACCATAACCATGATGGAAACACACACACCCATAACACTAGGCTAGTCTAGCTACATATCATCTCTCCACTCCTTTCTTCGTATCCCTCTCTCTACTCCCCTCTTCTCATCCCTCTCTCCTTCCATCTAGGTGTTCATCTCCGTAAGCAGCACTCCTTCATAGAGACTGGTAAGAAGTGTCGTTACTGTGATGCTGTTTTCCACGAGAGATACGCACTCATCCAGCACCAGAAATCACACAAGAACGAGAAACGCTTCAAATGTGACATGTGTGACTACTGCTGCAGACAGGTGAGAGAGATGGACTGGGTGAATAATGAGAGAGACTGGGCGAATGAGAGAGGGAGAGAGAGACTGGGTGAATGAGAAAACGAGAGAGAAAGAGAGACTGGGTGAATGATGGAGAGACTGGGTGAACGATTGAGAGATGGAGGACATGGTTAGTGTTGTGACTGAATGCGTCTTGTTTTCTTGTCTCAGGAGCGTCACATGGTGATGCATCGCCGGACCCATACAGGAGAGAAACCGTACGGCTGCAGAAATTGTGAGAAGACCTTCAGACAGAAACAGCTGCTGGACATGCACTTCAAACGCTACCACGACCCCAACTTCATACCCACAGCCTTCGTCTGTCCTAAATGTAGCAAGACCTTCACTCGCAGGGTAAGAAGATGGTGTACTCCTCTCAGCACATAATTTATAATAGGGGCGTTATGATTCTTCAAATACTCTTTTCCATTTGACTTTTGATTTTAAGGTAACAATTCTTAGATTTTTTATTTATAAAATAAAAAGAGGGTGAAAATAAACCCTATATATAATATTATGATATAATAATGGCAGCCCTGACAGAATAACAGCTACTACAAGGAGAATGTTCAACAAAATGTCTCTGAGCAAGACGTATTAAAATCGTATTAAAATCTGACTCGTTATTGTTGCTTGCCATGCTCTTTAAGATGCATTCTAAAAATAGATTTCCCTAACAATTACTTGAGCACTACTAGAGTAATTCATGCAAGTACTCGATCTAGGAAAAGATTACTCGTGCCCATCCCTAGTTTTACACCATGACTCAGATTATTTTTTTTTTCTACTTTTTCTCCCCATTTTCTATTTTTCTCCCATCCCAATTTCTTATTTTCCAATTCTTCCCTTCCCTGTCTTGAACGTTGCTAGACTATGCCTCCCACTGGTCGGCTGTAGGGAGGATAGAAGCCTTACATCACGTGTCCCCTCCGGTACACGAGGAGGCAGCCTGTCGCATCTTTTCACCGCAGCAGCTCGAGCTCTGTGGCGAGGAGTAACGCGTGGGATGCTCACGCTGCCCCTGCTACTTCCTGCTTCCGCCGCACCGGCGTCACCAAACCGGCCTGTAGGAGTCGCTGTCCACAACGTCCAATCCCCACCCACCGGCTTTCCCACCCTCTAACACTGCCAATTGTGTTAGTATGAACGACCGGCCAGCCGGTAGCAACGCCGAGAGCTGGGCTCGAACCCAGCGTCTCCTGCGTTAGTGGCGAGCACCTTGCCCACTGCGCCAATCAGCCGCCCACCATGACTCAGATTCTGTATGAATGAATGATTTTTTTTTATTTATTTATTTTACAAAGCATAGTAGTAGAACGTCCACAAAAAACCCTTTTTACATTACACTATTTACACACAAAAAAATATACAAAAAAAAACATAATCAAAGGTTACAAACGTTTCATAGTTTTATGTACAAAATGTATACACATTTATGGTTCCTTGTAGAACACCATGACTCAGATTCTGTATGGTTCCTTGTAGAACACCATGACTCAGATTCTCTATGGTTCCTTGTAGAACAGCATGACTCAGATTCTGTATGGTTCCTTGTAGAACACCATGACTCAGATTCTGTATGGTTCCTTGTAGAACACCATGACTCAGATTCTGTATGGTTCCTTGTAGAACACCATGACTCAGATTCTCTATGGTTCCTTGTAGAACACCATGACTCAGATTCTCTATGGTTCCTTGTAGAACAGCATGACTCAGATTCTGTATGGTTCCTTGTAGAACACCATGACTCAGATTCTCTATGGTTCCTTGTAGAACAGCATGACTCAGATTCTGTATGGTTCCTTGTAGAACACCATGACTCAGATTCTGTATGGTTCCTTGTAGAACAGCATGACTCAGATTCTCTATGGTTCCTTGTAGAACACCATGACTCAGATTCTGTATGGTTCCTTGTAGAACACCATGACTCAGATTCTGTATGGTTCCTTGTAGAACAGCATGACTCAGATTCTGTATGGTTCCTTGTAGAACACCATGACTCAGATTCTCTATGGTTCCTTG
The DNA here is from genome assembly GCF_963971535.1 of Notolepis coatsorum. Lineage (NCBI taxonomy): Eukaryota > Metazoa > Chordata > Actinopteri > Aulopiformes > Paralepididae > Notolepis > Notolepis coatsorum. The sequence goes on along the minus strand of NC_140170.1, from coordinate 51,793,974 downwards.
TAGAACACCATGACTCAGATTCTCTATGGTTCCTTGTAGAACACCATGACTCAGATTCTGTATGGTTCCTTGTAGAACACCATGACTCAGATTCTGTATGGTTCCTTGTAGAACACCATGACTCAGATTCTGTATGGTTCCTTGTAGAACAGCATGACTCAGATTCTGTATGGTTCCTTGTAGAACACCATGACTCAGATTCTCTATGGTTCCTTGTAGAACAGCATGACTCAGATTCTCTATGGTTCCTTGTAGAACAGCATGACTCAGATTCTGTATGGTTCCTTGTAGAACACCATGACTCAGATTCTGTATGGTTCCTTGTAGAACAGCATGACTCAGATTCTCTATGGTTCCTTGTAGAACACCATGACTCAGATTCTCTATGGTTCCTTGTAGAACAGCATGACTCAGATTCTGTATGGTTCCTTGTAGAACACCATGACTCAGATTCTGTATGGTTCCTTGTAGAACACCATGACTCAGATTCTGTATGGTTCCTTGTAGAACAGCATGACTCAGATTCTGTATGGTTCCTTGTAGAACAGCATGACTCAGATTCTGTATGGTTCCTTGTAGAACAGCATGACTCAGATTCTGTATGGTTCCTTGTAGAACAGCATGACTCAGATTCTGTATGGTTCCTTGTAGAACACCATGACTCAGATTCTGTATGGTTCCTTGTAGAACACCATGACTCAGATTCTGTATGGTTCCTTGTAGAACACCATGACTCAGATTCTGTATGGTTCCTTGTAGAACAGCATGACTCAGATTCTCTATGGTTCCTTGTAGAACACCATGACTCAGATTCTGTATGGTTCCTTGTAGAACAGCATGACTCAGATTCTCTATGGTTCCTTGTAGAACAGCATGACTCAGATTCTCTATGGTTCCTTGTAGAACACCATGACTCAGATTCTGTATGGTTCCTTGTAGAACACCATGACTCAGATTCTCTATGGTTCCTTGTAGAACACCATGACTCAGATTCTGTATGGTTCCTTGTAGAACACCATGACTCAGATTCTGTATGGTTCCTTGTAGAACACCATGGCGCGCCACGCTGAAAACTGCAGTGGAGAGGTGGACGATGCAGAGAATGGAACTCCGGCCCCGAAGAGAGGAAGGAGGGGGAGGAAGAGGAAGATGAGGAGCAGGATGGATGGAGAGGACAGCGGTAAAACATCTACATGTCATCTCTGATTGTAATTGTAACAGAAAGAGTTTGGCGTGTTGACGCATCCATAATTTTTTTCCCCCTTGTTTTCAGGCTCTGTCAACATTAATCACAATTCATATTGTAATATGCAGTATTAAAGAACAACAAAAGTTACAGCTCCAACTATGACACCTCAATACCTTTAGATCTGGATTTTCTCATTTTCACTTTCTTCCCCCCACATCTCTCTTCCTTTTTCCCCCCTCTCTTTATCAGATGAGGACCAGGACCAAGCTGGTCTAGACTTGGATGAGGATGAGGATGAGGATGGCGAGGGAGAGGGGGAGGGGGAGGGGGAGGATGACCCCTCCCTCCTACAGGACCAGGAGGACCAAGAGACCATGGAGCTGGAGCTGGACCAGGCCCCTCCCACTATCCCACTGCCCGCCCCCGAGGAGCCGCCAGTCAAGAGGAAACGGGGACGTCCCCCAAAGAACTCTCCCAAACCACCGCCGACACCCAGCAAGTCAGCTAGAGTGGCAGCTAAGACTGCTACTACTGGTGAGTGTGTTAGCGCTACCATTAAAGGTTCTGTAAGTGTTGTTTTGCAATAATAATAAAAAAAAAAATTGAAAGGTTCTGTAAGTGGTATCTGCATTTTGGCTAGCTTCCTGTCAAACTAAATGTTGCAGATCAAATATGAATTAAGATCCAGCATTTCCATATTCTATTTCTCACCTGGAAATGTTGCCTTAAACATATTTTAGTGAACCATTTAGGTGGAAAAAGAGAGTTTATGAGCAAGTCACAATGTTTTTCCTGCTCACCACACCTGACTTTGTGGAGTTCTCTGTCCTGATTGAATAAAGTGGGAACAGGATACCAGAAAATGTATTTCCTGTTTACTGCAGAACTTGGGGACTGGGAGACCAGGCACGTTGGAACTTTAAATCGGTAGGGGGTGCGGCCTTTGAGATTTTTTTTTTATATATTTTTTCGCAGTGGAGAAAAACGGAGTCGGGACACATTTCCTTCTAGTCTAGCCTGTACCCCACAGACATGTTGCTGGCCCCGTCAAAACAGTATCCTATCAGCCTCTCCATGGGCAGGTCGAGGCGTAAAATAATGTCTTTTATACACAAAAACAGCGTCTCGGCTGTTGTGTCTGTGCCGGGCATTGTAAAAACCCCAAAAGAAGTTCTGAGCTTCCAAGTTGTCATCGGCGAACTGTATATCACACGAGAATTGTTCTTTTCCAGTGACATCAGTGGTTCCGTCAGCGCTCAAGCCGAATGGGCTTTTGGATGCTTTGCCTCTAATTTGTCGCTGAATATCATGGGCAAACAGCTGTAAGATTTCATTTTGGATGTTGTTGGACATCCAGTTGTCTCTCTTTTGGAGCCAATTCTTCAACTCGGGATCAGACTCGGTGCGCACTCTTTCCATCATCAGCTGCCATAACACCCCATCCCTATTTGCATCACCCCTCAGTGGAAGCCCCTGGCGCCCGAGGGGAGGTATAGGGGAACAGACTCAGTTAACTCTTCAATACCTGATGCTGAGGCTGAACCTGTCGTCTCTGTCTCTCTCTGACGTTTATCAGATTTAGTGGGACTGTCACTGGGACCGGCGGGACGTTTAGAAAAGAAATCTGATATTTTTCTTTTCTGCGAGTGAGACATTCTGTGCTAGCAAAGTCTGACTACTAGCTCAAATCGACTGACTGCGCAAGCACTGTAGCTCAGTGGTTCGTGGCGCGTGGGAAGGGCGGGAGAGGGGAGGTGAATACAATTAGTTGTTTCACCTGTCATTCAATCAGTCTGTGACAGTCTGTCATCACTCGAAAATCTACTCTGCTGCAATCTTGTCGGTTTTACACGTATGATTGTGTACGTACAGTAGTGTAATGAATGAATGAAAACTTTATTTAACAGATTGGAGAATGGCTACAAGACAGTACGGCTCAATACACACTATTAAAATGGTGAAGTGCTTTGAGCAGGATAAACTTATAATATACAGTGTTACAGTTACAGTATATAATATACAAATATATAAATACTGTCATAAAAAAAAAGTTAAAGAAAATATAATAATATTCTTTGCAATAACCTTCCAACGTGCCTGTGGGAGACCCATGTTACTGACCAAACACTCTATATCAGTGATGGCTGTCGGAATGTAGAGCTACTTAACAGTTATTTTAACCAAACTGGACTAACATACATAGAATCAGCAGGAATCTACAACAGCGTTCGTCAGCTTGTTTTCCTTGAGCATAAGTTTGACATGCAACCCTTTATATTAAAGCTGCAGTGCAGAACTTTTTACATATAAATGACATCCGTTACATTTGAGCCCATGCCAAACAAGTTTACACAATTACCGACGGCACAGAATGGTGAAGTTTGTAAAATAGGACACTTTTTTCATTAAAAGAAAAATGTCCTTAGTTACTATGGCAACCACACACTGCATGATTTTCAGCCTTTTGGTACATATTGTTATTGATTTAAAACATCTTTCAAACTCTCATCCATCCACTCACATTTAATTCATTTCTATGAATGTTTTTGTTTTGTAGGGAGTAGCTTCATTGTTGCCACCATCTTTAGCATTACGGATTTACCCATTCAACACGACCACAGTGATCCATCTCCTCATTAGACTGTCTGGTTAAACTACCACAGTGATCCATCTCCTCATTAGACTGTCTCTGGTTAAACTACCACAGTGATCCATCTCCTCATTAGACTGTCTCTGGTTAAACTACCACAGTGATCCATCTCCTCATTAGACTGTCTCTGGTTAAACTACCACAGTGATCCATCTCATCATTAGACTGTCTCTGGTTAAACTACCACAGTGATCCATCTCCTCATTAGACTGTCTGGTTAAACTACCACAGTGATCCATCTCATCATTAGACTGTCTCTGGTTAAACTACCACAGTGATCCATCTCATCATTAGACTGTCTCTGGTTAAACTACCACAGTGATCCATCTCCTCATTAGACTGTCTCTGGTTAAACTACCACAGTGATCCATCTCATCATTAGACTGTCTCTGGTTAAACTACCACAGTGATCCATCTCCTCCTCATTAGACTGTCTCTGGTTAAACTACCACAGTGATCCATCTCCTCCTCATTAGACTGTCTCTGGTTAAACTACCACAGTGATCCATCTCATCATTAGACTGTCTCTGGTTAAACTACCACAGTGATCCATCTCCTCCTCATTAGACTGTCTCTGGTTAAACTACCACAGTGATCCATCTCCTCCTCATTAGACTGTCTCTGGTTAAACTACCACAGTGATCCATCTCCTCCTCATTAGACTGTCTCTGGTTAAACTACCACAGTGATCCATCTCCTCCTCATTATACTGTCTCTGGTTAAACTACCACAGTGATCCATCTCCTCCTCATTAGACTGTCTCTGGTTAAACTACCACATGTCTCTGGTTAAACTACCACAGTGATCCATCTTCTCTATGGCAGTGCTGCTGGAAGTGTTTTCCTTTTCTGACATCTCGTTCTCTCTTTCTCTCTCCAGCCGCCATCATCCAGGTAGAAGATGAGAGCACGGGGGCGGTGGAGAACATCATTGTGAAGAAGGAGGAGCTGGAGGCCTCAGCCGCGACCTCCCTGCAGCAGGGGGTGGAGCTCACGGTGGAGGCGGTGGAGTTAGAGGGGGTGGAGACTGTGGAGCTGCCGGAGGCCGAGGAGGTGGTGGCGGTCGCAGCCAACGGAGACCTGACGCCCGAGATGATCCTCAGCATGATGGACCGGTGAGCGGGACGGTGTGGAGAAGAAGAATCACACAAACGCACACATATCCTGGGCTTTCACTCAATGTAAACATGTGGCTCACATGTTGGCAGCCATCTTTCGACCCTCCCAGTGGCGTTCAGGTTCATTTCAGTTTGAGGGTCTCAAAATGGCACTGCTGAGCGAAAGCAGCCGATATAAACACATACATAATGTAAGATACACACGTACAGGAAGACCTGTATACTTCTCCTGGTAGTATAGTATAACATGCAACGCACACCTCCACCCCCTCCACAACAACCCAATAAGGACATCAGACACACCTCCACCCCCTCCACAACAACGACATCAGACGCACCTCTCCACCCCCTCCACAACAACCCAATAAGGACATCAGACGCACCTCTCCACCCCCTCCACAACAACCCAATAAGGACATCAGACGCACCTCTCCACCCCCTCCACAACAACATGACTCTCCAAGCTTCTAACTGACTGCAATCTCTTCTCTACGTCGCTCCTGTCATGTTTTTTTTTCTCGTCTTAACATGACCTCTCCTCGTTTCCACCGGAAGCCACTTCCTGTTTTGAATCCCCGCCCCCCTCACTTCTCGGCTTCACACAACTTCAAAAAAATTATTCAGTCCTGAACTGCATTCTGTACAAGGAAATGTACACGTTTGAATTGTTTTGGTATTATTAAGAAACGGCATACAATTTAGGTTTGTTACCTAGGTTGTTGCTGCCAACTTGGGATCCCATATTTTTACTTTAGGTTGTGTTACACACTGGCTATATAGTCCACTCTCAACTCGCATTCAAACACCTCTATAGGCAGAAATATAGGGGTGTTTGCTTCGTACAATATTTTAGTTTGCTTCAGATGTGTCTCTAGATCTTCTCTGTTCTATTCTGTCTGTATAATATCCTAACGTTACCATCCCTACAAAGATCTAACAGAATTGGATGGGTATAAGGTGGGTGCTGTAGTGTTTTGGAGTATGATGTCATAGTCCTGAAGGTAGACTCAGAAGTGTTCTCATGAATTAAAATCAGTGCTAGCTGCTATATCTTCATCCGTCTAGATCATTTACTTTAGTTGTCTGTTTTCCTGATGTGGCAACACTTGAGTGCCAATCTCTGCCTTGTTCGGATGCAGGAGCTTATCTAGAACATCATTCTTGATCTAAAACTTAAAACCTTCAGCCTAAATGAGTCCATCTGGCCTCGTCACCCTGGGTTCTAGGTTGATTTTAAAACACTAATGTCATGTGAGGACTCGGCAGTAGAAAGGTTCTGAACCAGACACACGGTCCTCTAAATGTAAACGGCCAGGTCTCGGCAGGTTTGGCTGGTTTACCACCACAGCAGGCGTGTGTTGGTGGGGTCGGAGCCGGCTCGTTGGTACACCTGGTATGATAAAACAAGCATTCCCCCCCAAGTGTTTATGATGTCATCGCTTTTCAGTTTTCCCATCTCTGGTTTTTCAGTTGTCACAACTTTTAAATTGATATTGCATATGTGATAGTTGTACATCATCGATCACTTGATATTCCTTCCTTACTGATAAAAAAAATATCCAGTTCTGAATTATGAAGCTGAATAATGATTTTTTAAAAGAATAGAAAACGTTTGTCTTTTGAAATGTTATCCCAACATGTTTTCGCTTGTAAATAATGTTTTTATTTCTTTCTATTTTGCTTCTCTTTGCTTTACTATGAACAATCTTTGTTTTTGTAGTGTATCTGGGGGCATTTGGGATGGTAGTTACTGTGGGCAGGATGCACGCCTCACTGTTTTCTGAGCTAGTTATTAACCCTTTCAGATGTATTTTATTTCTTTTATTTTTTTAATTATTATTGTTTATGTTCTCTCAGAATGCTATGTTGGAAACATTGCATTCTAGACCTCCAGACAAGGAGCCATTGTTGCATCACCAAGCCTCGCATCTTGATATTTCAGTGGTTTCTGTCTCTATGGAGATGCATCATTTGTTCATTTCTGTCAGGGTTCCATGTTGTGTGGTGTGCATCTTCGCTTAGAACAGCTACTAATCGATAATTGTCTGTATGTAATTATTACATTCTCAAATAGCTTTTTTTTTTTTTTTTGAGCTCTTATTACAATTATTTAGGATGATGCTTTTTGTATACCTGCCTGTACTGTGTAGTATGACATGAATCAAGGAGGCTTGGTTTTCCATTGTGATCAAGGAGTTGGGCTTGGCAGGTTGGATTATGGATGCCATGTTGCTGCCTCTTCTCTAGAACTAACAAGTGTTGGCCACAGTGCCATGGATGAAAAGAGTTAGTCTGGACTAAGAATACTAAGAGTTAGTATGGACATGGCTGCCTCTTCTCTAGAACTAAGAAGTCCTGGTTGTAAATATATAAATAATGTCCTCCATAGCATTACATTCTAAGGACCAGCCGGCAGATAATTAACCAGTTAACTAATTAACAGCGACTGAGCAGGAGTGTGGCGCTAACATGGCTACCGTTGAGGAAAACGTACTTCTAGCTTAGAGCACTCTGGGAAGCCAAGCCACTAGAACTGTGTTTGAATCATCTAGAGCTCTCACCTCATAGTGAGATGTTCATCTCCTTTCCTACACCTCAGTTGGCTGCCATGCAATTTTGCAATTTCATGAAATTAATTTCTTTTGTTGTTCAAAAAAGACATGTTTGTGGACAGTAGCTACACGATGAAGAGTTTGTGGACACTGGACAGTAGCTACATGATGGAAGTTAGAATATTGAACACAGCACACTTCTACCAATCATCCATCTTCCCTTCAAAACATTAGCAAGATAACTTGAGTTCTAAACAAAAGAAGCCCTTTAGATGCTTGGGACACAGTGCAGAAGTGTAGAAGACCAAGGAGAAGAAATGTCAGGTTGAGATGACCGAATGTAATGCTGTACAGCTGATGATAAATAAAACATACCTACTGGCCTACATATGCAGCGAGAGAGCTTGTTTTTACTGTACTATATTTTTTATTGTTGGTGTCTAAACCATAGAACACTTGCCATCAGAATGTTCACAATGTTGCCATTGACGATGTATCCATAGCAACTTCAATGAGGCAAGCACGATCAGAGAGGTGCTACCAATGAATATTTCCTCACTGGTTACAGGTTTTTTAATAATCATACAAGAATTGTAGCCCAAAGTGCTTCACAACAGTAAAAATAGACATACAATAAAAGCTGTGCAGAGAATAAGAAAAAGGATAAAACTTGTCTTTTGTTTTGGATCTCCTCCACCAGCGCTCACGCAACAATAAAATAGCTCTAATTTACAATACAATAATTGCAGTGTGGCTGTAATGAGTTAAGTGGCAGAATGCATTAAAATAGCAGCATAAACAACAAACTCATTTATAATACAATAATAATTACTGAGCTAGCCTCCCTAATGTCCATAGGTAAGTTGTTCCATAGCTTTGGTGCCTAATTAGCAAAAGTTGTACCCATTCTGCAATCTGCAAAGTTTTCATTCATTCATCCCTATTTTATTTTGGCTGTTGCTGGGAACCTTCAATAAACCAGTAGTAGTAGTAATAATAATATTATTAGTAGTAGTAGATCATAATGTTCTTGGGGGCATGTAGGTAATTTACAAGAACCCACTCATCAGCAAACACTGCAACAGGAAGTAAACTTGGGTCTATTTAGAATGTTTATGTTGTCAAGTTGATTGATTGATTTAAAACGTTATTAACGGATTGCAGAATGGGTACAATACAGTACGGCTCAATACACACAATTGTTAAGGGGATGCAGACCAGAGAAAGACTTTCGTCTGGTTTACATCAGGGTCCCCCATTTTCAATTCATAATGACACGCAACATACAGATATATATCATGACATTTCTGACATACAGGTATACAGTACTGTTACATTTGTGACATACAAGATATGCAAATATACAGTACTGTTAAACAGAGATCCTAACAGAAAATATATACATACGAGGGGGAGGCAACTACAGTGGGAGTTTTTTTTTGGACATTTACGGGTGCCAGTTTCGAATTGCAGCCTCTCGTAGGTGCTCTGAGAGCAGTTTTTTTTTTTTTTTTCACCTTTTCTCCCATCCCAATTTCGTATCATCCAATTCAACCCTCCCCTGTCTCGAACGCTGTTTCTTGCCTCCCACAAGCCGGCTGCAATGTGGACTAAGTCATACATAGCATGAGTCCCCTCCGGTACTCAAGGTAACAGCAGTCGCATCTTTTCACCTGCGCAGTGATAGTTATTTTAGTTCATTAATGCTAATATCTTATATATAAGCTCCACTGGTCAAACCATGCGTCTCCCCCACTCTGGAATGTGCAGGCTGTAGAGTCCAGTGATACCTCATACCTTAAATGTACATCTTCAGTGACCACACACTTACAATGTCCACACGCACACACACAGGAGGGGGCAGATTAGCATGGTCGGATTCATCTCGGGCCAGGCCATATATGGCAGTTGGATACACGCACACATAAGCGCACACACACACACACACCCCTCCCTTTTATGGCAATTGGACACAAGCACACACACATACACACACACGCACCCCTCCCTCTTCTGTCTTTGTGCAAGCAAGAGGGTATAAATAATGTCATGTCATGTGTATGAGATCTAATCTGATGCTGGTGAGAGGGAGCCCCGGTGGAGGGCGACTGCGCTTCTTCTCTGTGTTCTCTGTGCAATAAAGACTCTGTGCAAATGGAACTTTGTCGCTCTGAATATATCTGGTTCAGCTGGTCCATACTATATCAATTCAACGACTTACGAGGGAAGAAAATCCCTAACAATTATGGAGGTTCCAGTGAGAATTGATGTGGGCCAGCTGTACCCCAGAAGGACGGAACGAGAACTCCTGGAGGAATGGAGACACGGAGAAGAGAGGACGGAGCGGAAGATCCAGGCGTTCACTGCCAGCTGTCTGCAGTGCGTCTGAATCAGGCGTGAGCAGCCGCAGCCCCTCAGACGTACCACCAGACGACCCTCGACCAGGAGACAGGAAGGAGGAGACGGAGAGCGGGCCGGAGATGAAGATAGGCGGACTGGAGGAGGAGGCAGCTCCACGAGGCCAGGCACCGCAGATCATCTACGACAGGAGGAGGAACGGCGGGAGGAGAGCCACTGAGGCTGGGGGCTAGCTGAAGAGATGGTGGGCCAGCTGAGGAGAGGTGGAGAGGACAGCCCAGAGACACTGAGGCAGCAGACGAGAAGAGACACTTTTGCCTAGGGACCGCACCCTGGAACGGGGACCAACTCAGGAAGGGACCCACGCCCTAGAAGACGTACATAGTATACAGTAAAGGTTTTAAAAAAGGGGGTTAAAGGCCCCACCAGAGGTTAAAGTCCTAGAGAGAGGGGTTCAAGGTTAAAGGCCAAGAGGGGTAAAGGTTCCAGGTTAAAGGCCAAGACGGGTAAAGGTTCCAGGTTAAAGGCCAAGAGGAGTTCCAGGTTAGAGGCCAAGACGGGTTAAAGTCCCCGGGTTAAAGGCCCCACCGGAGGTTAAAGTCCTAAAAAGGGGGTTAGAGTCTCCTCTTATTGATAAATAGTTGTGTGAACTATATTGGGTGAATTGGTGAAAGTGTATTGTCTGAAAAGTTGCAATCTGTGTCTCTCTTTTTCTTCTTCTCTCTCTCTCGCTCCCCCCCCCCTCCCTCTATCTCTCTCTCCTCTCTGAACGTTGCTTATCCCTCCTGTGATGCGTTTAATGGTTGATAATAGGCAGGTATGGTCCATTAATGAACTTTTGTGTTGACTTAAATTAATGTCAAGAGAGGGAATTGATAGTTATTTTAGTTCATTAATGCTAATATCTTATATATAAGCTCCACTGGTCAAACCATGCGTCTCCCCCACTCTGGAATGTGCAGGCTGTAGAGTCCAGTGATACCTCATACCTTAAATGTACATCTTCAGTGACCACACACTTACAATGTCCACACGCACACACACATGAGGGGGCAGATTAGCATGGTCGGATTCATCTCGGGCCAGGCCATATATGGCAGTTGGATACACGCACACATAAGCTCACACACATACTTACACGCGCACACACGCACACACACACACACACCCCTCCCTTTTATGGCAATTGGACACAAGCACACACACATACACACACACCACACACACACATACATACACACGCACCCCTCCCTCTTCTGTCTTTGTGCAAGCAAGAGGGTATAAATAATGTCATGTCATGTGTATGAGATCTAATCTGATGCTGGTGAGAGGGAGCCCCGGTGGAGGGCGACTGCGCTTCTTCTCTGTGTTCTCTGTGCAATAAAGACTCTGTGCAAATGGAACTTTGTCGCTCTGAATATATCTGGTTCAGCTGGTCCATACTATATCAATTCTAGGACTTACGAGGGAAGAATGTGTGTGTAAGTATGTGTGCGTGTATCCAACTGCCATATATGGCCTGGCCCGAGATGAATCCGACCATGCTAATCTGCCCCCTCCTGTGTGTGTGTGTGTGTGTGTGTGGACATTGTAAGTGTGCGGTCACTGAAGATGTACATTTTTTTTATTTTTTTTTATTATCTTTCTTCCCCTCCTTTTTCCCAATTTTTCTCCCATCCCACCCTTCCTGGTTGTTGCGTACTTTCCCCTACTGTTGGTCCGGGAGACCGGAGACTGTCACATGCTTTCCTCCGACGCATGTGCAGCCTGGGGCAGGCCAACCTGGCCGCGCAGGTTCTCACCGGGGAGAGTGTAGCGTGTGGGAGGCCACACTATCTCTCCTCAGATCCAACCCTCGCTGAGCAGGCGCCCCGACCGAACTGTAGGGGTCGCTGTCCACAACGCCCAGGACCCACCCTTCAGCTTCCCACCCCCTGATACAGCCAATTGTATCAGCGTGAGAGGACAGCCAAGCTGATAGCAACGCCGGGAGCTGGATTCGAACAGGCGAATCCTAGTGTCTCCCGGTGTTGGTGACTAACGTAATCTCCGTGCGCCACCTGCCCCCCCAAAGATGTACATTTAAGGTATGAGGTATCACTGGACTCTACAGCCTGCACATTCCAGAGTGGGGGAGACGCATTGGTTTGACCAGTGGAGCTTATAAGATATTAGCATTAATGAACTAAAATAACTATCAGCGGCGCAATCTTTCAGCGTCAGGGGTCTGCGCTTTGGAGGGGCGCCACCCCCATCGCTTCCTGATTCTACTGCGCAGGCGCACCAACCGACCTGTAGGAGTCGCTGTCCACAACACGTGTATGCTTTCTGCAACGGAGTTCGGTTTCCGGGTTCCTCTGATTGGCCGCGACCCCCACGTGACGCTGCCGCTCTGCTGTGTGTTGTGTTGCAGCGCGCACCACAGCGGCAGAGGTCCCTGCCTTCCTCAATTTATACGCATGGAAGTATTGACTACGCCTTAACAAATCATTAAAAAAAATATACCGTTGAGGGGGGGGGGGGGGCAGGTGGCGCACGGAGACTACGTTCGTCACCAACACCGGGAGACACTAGGATTCGCCTGTTCGAATCCAGCTCCCGGCGTTGCTATCAGCTTGGCTGTCCTCTCACGCTGATACAATTGGCTGTATCAGGGGGTGGGAAGCTGAAGGGTGGGTCCTGGGCGTTGTGGACAGCGACCCCTACAGTTCGGTCGGGGCGCCTGCTCAGCGAGGGTTGGATCTGAGGAGAGATAGTGTGGCCTCCCACACGCTACACTCTCCCCGGTGAGAACCTGCGCGGCCAGGTTGGCCTGCCCCAGGCTGCACATGCGTCGGAGGAAAGCATGTGACAGTCTCCGGTCTCCCGGACCAACAGTAGGGGAAAGTATGCAACAACCAGGAAGGGTGGGATGGGAGAAAAATCGGGAAAAAGGAGGGGAAGAAAGATAATATATAATATATAAAAATATATACCGTTAACTGGAATATGTTGTCCCTTTACACATATGGCACAATATGGTTTGTCATGACAAACCAATAAAATATCGCATCGCCGGCTGTCTCTGGCTTGCTCCAGCGGACACCAGAGTCCGCTGGAGCAAGCCAGAGACAGCCGGCGATGCGATTTTTTATTTGTTTGTCATGACAAACCAATTACATAATCCAACATATGTGTAAAGGCACAACATATTCCAGTTAACGGTATCTTTTTTTAATGATTCGTTACGGCGCAATCAATACTTCCATGCATTCGGGACCTCCATGTTTTGGGGGTATTCATCAGACAAATCGGATCCGGGGATTCGGCTCCCATCAGTCGGGCAAGAACTGCGGGTTTTCAGCCTCTCTCCTCTCTCCTGGAGCTTAAGGGGGAGCTTAGTATTCCTGCCTCTGAGGAGGTGGCTACAAGAACTACATGTAGTCACTGTGTGTTGTTGTAGCCAGCGGGTAAATCGCGATTTTTTTATTTGTTTGTCATGACAAACCAATTACATAATCCAACATATGTGTAAAGGCACAACATATTCCCGTTAACGGTATATTTTTGTAATGATTCGTTACGGCGTAGTCAATACTTCCATGCGTATAAATTGAGGAAGGCAGGGACCTCTGCCGCTGTGGTGCTGCAACACAACACACAGCAGAGCGGCAGCGTCACGTGGGGGTCGCGGCCAATCAGAGGAACCCGGAAACCGAACTTCGTTGCGGAAAGCATACACGCGTCCACAACGCCCGATCCCCACCCATCAGTTTCCCACCCCCTAATACTGCCAATGTGTATTAGTACGGACGACCAGCTAAACTGAAAGCAATGTGGAGCGCTGGGCTCGAACAGGCGAACCCAGCGTCTCCAGTATTCGTGGTGAGCGCCTTGCCCACTGCACCACGTAGCCGCTCCTCTGAGAGCAGTTTTGAATGTGGGTAGGGATTCAAAAGAAATTACGACTGTGGGTATGGCCTTCCACATTTTTTTTTTTTTTGAACTTTCTTTTATTTTGTGTCATAATGAACATCACATTGCATTAATCATACAGTATAATATACTTGATTCACATAGTCAATGACATTTGTTACTCATTGATGTGGCATAATTGCGAAACGTGTTTAGTCCCTTGTTTGAGCCGAATCTGAGTTGTGGAACTCCCTCTGGTGTTGTGGTCATGGTATTCACTGACCTTTGGGAAGTATTTCGACATGTACATGGGTACTTTAGTGGTGTAGTGTATCTTGTAGACCAGGCCCATTGCAAGTTGCTGTACTCTGTCGTCTACTCTAAGCCATCCTAGGTTGTCAAAGTGGGCAGGGGTGAGGTGGGTTCTAGGAGTAAGGTCAAGCAGTAGTCTGACCAGTTTGTTTTGTGATGTTTGTAATTTTGTTTTTAGTGCCTTTGAGGTGCTTTGGTAGCATGAGGTGCAAGCATAGTCGTAGTACCCTTGAATGAGTGCTCCTGCCAGAGTCTTCAGGGTATTCTTGTTTACCAGAGAGGAGATCCGGTACAAGAATCTTGTTCGTTGGTTGACTTTTTGATTACATTGGATGCCATTTTGTCACATCAAAGACTTACCGCTAGGATGGAACCCATGTATGTAATTTCATCTTTCCTTGTGACAATATTGTCACCCACTGTAACTGAGAAGCCGTTGGTTTTGCTGAGTTTGTTATTTGATCCGAAGAGAATGGTTTTACCCAGGTGTAATGATAGTTTGTTATCAGCGAGCCAGGTGCAGATTCTGTCGAGTTCCGAGCTGAGGGTTTTTTCAACCTGTAACTTGTTCTTGTCAGAGACCAGCAGGGCTGAGTCGTCCGCAAACAAGAACAAGTTGTAGTCACAGGCTGATGACATGTCATTTGCATAAATTAGGAACAGTAACGGTCCTAGTATGCTTCCTTGTGGAACACCACAGCTCACTGGGAGGGGGGGGGGGGGGGGATAGAGTACCATGTACCTCCACCATCTGTTCTCTCCCCTCCAGTTTCTCTTGAACTAATGAATGATGAGGATGAGTGGACCATGACTGCTTGTGCTTACTGAGGAAAACTTAAAGGAACATTATAGGAAATGTGTCTTACATCTTCTCCAGTCAGACCAATTTCCTCTGTGCGTTCAGTAGAAAGCTATCCACTTCCATTAATTTGTGCTAAGCTAGGCTAGCTTGCAGCCAGATAGCTTTCTATATTGGTGTGTTCCATTTCCTAACATGTAGTATTAAAGTCATTTGGATTTGGAGCTAAATCAAATAAAGCCACCCGATGAATGTATTCTGAATGTCCTACTACCCGCCGATGCACAGCCACACCAGACCACACTCTCAACCTCCCAGGCACACTGCTGTCAGTATATGGAATAGCTTTCCGGAGCATGTAATTGGATCCATTGCAGACAATGGCCTTTAGGCCTTCAAATGCAGAATTCATAGACACCTCCTGAGTCTGACCATTCCCCTCATTCACCATTGAGCTGCAGTGATATGATATGATTGGCCAAGTGGATATAACTGTATTTCCTGTATTTGTTCACAATTGCAGCCAATAAATAAATCAATAAAATCAAATATGGCGGTGAAGTGAAGAGGCGAATGACACTTGTTGATTTGTATCTGATTTTATTTGCTTGTTCTGTCATTCTGTCAATGTCTCCAGGTGTAGGTGGTTAAGCTAATGGCAGCTATGATATTTACTGTACCTCTCACTCCTACCTCTCCCCCTCTCATCACTTGTTCATCTGTCATGAGAGTGTGTTGAGAGTGACTTTCTTTTCTCTCTGTCTCAGTCCTAACAGTGACAGTGTGGTTAACTTCAAGTTTCAAGTTTCTTTATTAGTTGTCATACAAAAATACAGAATTCTTTTATATGGAATGCTTTTTCCTGAGAGTGTGCTAGATAGAAATAAAATAGATAAGTAAAAAATAGAAGTCAAAAGTACGGAACAAGTGTAAACAAAAGTGTTCAAAACAAAAGTCTTCAATATACATATATACAATATACAATACAGAGTAGGGGAACAATTTTGTAACTGAGTTACAATACAATATAAAGTACAATGCATAAATGGGATGAGGTACAACTTAGGGTAAGGTGCAATGAGGTATGAGTTGTAGTGCAAATCTCTTTACCAATAAATATAAATATAAAGTGTCTAAACTTTAAAGTGGGTGCTACAGTGAATTGTTTGTTTAAAGTGAGTGTGTGCGTGTGGATGTGTGTGCTGTGAGTGTATTTGATGGTTTGTTACATAGTGTTAGTGGATAGTGGATCAAATCTTCAAAACGGGTAGTTCAAACCGACAACACAGGATTGGGATCAGTTTGATCCCAAATTTATTTTATTATCTTGATCCCACCAAAGGGGTGGATTTCCAGTGGATTACCAGAGCTAAATGTACTATACGATTTATTAAAAAATATGTTTCAATATAAATAAGATGGCAAAGTTTGTTAACTGAAATAATACACAATTTTAGCCTTCATGGCAAATCAATTACATTCTTTATATTTTGGTCACATTTGTGGTGGCCTATTTTGTTTTCAACCAAATGGTGATGACATAAATATTTATGCTCATAAAAGTATCACAACAAAGATTGTCAATCACAAATGTAATTTAGATTAAAGAATAAATATCTTCAACAACAAAAAAGTCTGTCATCTGTCATCACCTTCAGCCAACCTCACTTAGAATTCAGCCCCTCAAAGCACGCCTGGATGATCAGCTGCCTTTTCATTTCTTTTCATATCCACTGGATGGAGATCGGTAGGATTAAAGCACTGATATTCAGGATCTAGTCATCTTGAAAAGTCGGAATCTGGATCACGGTGATCCTATCCTGGATTGCTTTGAAATACCGGGACAAAATCTGGCCGATTTGTCTGATCCTGGATCACAAAAAATGGGATTTAAAAATCTGATTGGATCAGATATGAATTGAAAGTTTTGAACTCCTGGGCCCTGGGGATAGAAGCTCCTTCTGAGTCTCTCTGTGCTTACCATGAGACTTCGGTATTGCTTGCCTGACCGCAGCAGTTCAAAGAGGCAGTTGTTTGGGTGGCTAGAGTCTTTGATTATTCTCTTAGCCTTACCCCTGCACCGCTTGTTGTAAATGTTCTGGAGGGTGGGGAGCCCCCCTCCAATTGTGCGTTCGGCTGAACGTGTCACTCTTTGTAGTCTGCTTCGGTCTTGTGCAGTGCTATTCCCAAACCAGGAGGTGATGTTGCCAGTCAGGATGCTCTCTATTGTGCATGAGTAGAAGTTCCTAAGTTCTTAAAGACCAACTTGCAGGTTAAACCCTACTCTGCAATTATGGGTAGTTTACATCATTGGTATCTAATTTAATTATTTTTTTTCCCATTTGACGCCGGAAATTTCACTCAGAAATGGTTAAAAAGGTCCACGCACGAATAACATGCACAAGCAAATCTAAAAGCTTATCAGACGCTAGCACCATATATATATATATGGCTAGCACGGCTGTGACGTCACTTCAGGAAACGTATGCCCGTCCGGGTCATAGTACTACTGGATATATGACGCTGGCTAACGTTAGCATTATGTCTACTGTCGTGAACCATTTTAGATCGGGGCATGTAGAGGAGTTTGGGGAACGAGTAAAATCATGTGCAGGTCCTCTTCTCAG
This sequence comes from Notolepis coatsorum, assembly GCF_963971535.1. Lineage (NCBI taxonomy): Eukaryota > Metazoa > Chordata > Actinopteri > Aulopiformes > Paralepididae > Notolepis > Notolepis coatsorum. Next base: position 51,776,476 of record NC_140170.1, on the reverse strand, counting down.
ACCTGTGTGGCAAAGCACTGCACACGCATCATGCTACACGACGCTGCATGTTGATCAATGGTGGCCCACTCGGTGTATCACAGTGGGCTACTATTGTACTAACAACGTGCCGCGGCGTCCGGCTTGTCGGCCGGCATGAGTGCCCGATTTGGGGTGGTTCTCTCCTCTTTGTGTGCCCCCGTCCTCGCGGGTGTCCTTGTGGACTTGACAACAGCAGCGGCCGTAGGGTGTTTGAGCTTGTAGCGTTAGTTAGCTCATAGCTATCGTGTACCACTAGCGTTACGGGCTCGAGCACCCTACGGCTGCCGCCGTTGTCGCATCCATGGGCTCCCCGGCAGGGTACCCGTGGGGACGGGGGTGTACAGAGAACCATTTTGGGTCGGGCGTTCATGCCGGCCAGCGAGCCGGACGTCGGGATATGTTGTTAGCACAATAGCTACCAAGCTAAGCTATGTTAGCTTCTAACGGTGTATACACAATATGTACAACGACACAATGATTTACATTATTACAAATATGGTAACGTGGTTGTGGCTTTTACAAATAGTGGTTAGCTTTAGAGATGGATGGCTATGATCACGGAGCAATAGTGTTGTTAGGTGAAACAGATACATTTTCATTCGGCTAGTAGTAGCAAGGCTCTCTGCCTGCAGTGCCTGCCACTAGCTGTGTGTGACTCTCAGAGCCCCCTGGTGCCCTGCACCTGTTGTGACGACATCATTTCGATTACATGCGCACGTTATGAACCATTGATTAAAATATCCACGTGCGTGGTGATTGTGTTGGGCAGACAAAATGTTTGATAAAAACGCTAAAACTGGGTCAATTTCAATAAATTTTTTTTCCTTCTTCATGAAAGTCACTGTTGGCCTAGTCCACATTGTTTATTGAACAAAAATACAACATGCAAGTTGGCCTTTAAGGATCTGCTGACTCACTTTGAACTTCCTTAGGCGCCTAAGGAAGTAGAGGCGTTGTCGTGCCTTCTTGATTACACTGTCAATGTGTGTGGTCCATGTCAAGTCCTGGGATATGTGGACTCCTAGGTACTTAAAAACTGTTCACTCTCTCAACCGGTGCCCCGTCGATGCTGAGGGAGCTGTAGTCCCTGACCCCGACCTCCTAAAGTCCACAATCATCTCTTGTTTTGCTGACGTTCAGGGTTCTCAGTTCTCCTGACACCACCACGCCAGGTTCTCTACCTCTTCCAGGTAGGCCCTCTCATCGTTTGCAGAGATCAGGCCCACCACTACTGTGTCGTCAGCAAACTTGATGATTGTGTTGTTGTTCCGCTGTGCCACACAGTCATGTGTGTACAGCGAGTAGAGGAGGGGACTCAGAACACAGCCCTGGGGGGCCCCTATGTTGAGGGTGATGGATGAGGAGGTGCAGTTGCCTGCTCTCACCACCTGGGGTCTACCCGTCAGGAAGTCCAAGACCCACTGGCAGAGGTCATAGTTCAAGCCCAGGTCCCTGAGCTTGGCTATGAGTTTGGAGGGGACTATGGTATTGAATGCTGAGCTGTAATCGATGAATAGCATTCTCACATAGTTCCCCTGCCTCTTGTCCAGGTGTGATGCTGCTGTGTGCAGCACATGGGCTATGGCGTCCTCCGTGGACCTGTTGGGGCGATATGCAAATTGCAGGGGGTCCAGGTTGATGGGGAGGGAGGAACAGATGTAGCCCTTCACACTTGTATCCCCCGCTGGTGTCATGGCATCATACTGTGTATGTGTATGTATGTGTGTGTAGGTACAGGGTTAGATGGTAACGGACTTCCTGTCTCTGCTCCGTCTTGTGTGTGCTTTCACTTTGACTGGGACACACTGCAAGACAGGATGTGTGTGTGTGTGTGTGTGTGTGTGTGTGTCTGTGCGTGCGTGCGTGTGCAGGACTTTAGAGGGGCAGGTGCTCAAAGGCTGAAAAGGGCACTATACCTGTGTGTGTTTTAACCGAGCGAGCGTAGTGCGCAAGCCCGATTTTTAAGGGCCCTTTTCGGGCGCGAGGACCGCCTTTTTATGCTTTTTGGGGGGTTTTGGTGATCAAATATTGAATATTGAACTATAATAATCAGTGCAGGAGCTCACTTATCCTTGAAAGACACTTTTATCACTGACTTAAAAGGCCCATACCCGCACAGTATACTGATATATGCCGCTGATCCATATGCTCTCTGAAATGTCCATGAGATGTCATCTCTCTCTGAAATGTCCATGAGATGTCATCTCTCTCTGAAATGTCCGTGAGATGTCATCTCTCTCTGAAATGTCCGTGAGATGTCATCTCTCTCTGAAATGTCCGTGAGATGTCATCTCTCTCTGAAATGTCCGTGAGATGTCATCTCTCTCTGAAATGTCCGTGAGATGTCATCTCTCTCTGAAATGTCCGTGAGATGTCATCTCTCTCTGAAATGTCCGTGAGATGTCATCTCTCTCTGAAATGTCCGTGAGATGTCATCTCTCTCTGAAATGTCTGTGGCTAAAACTCTGAGTGCGCTCAGAACTTTAGGTGTGGAGCAGAGTTTTGATTGATTGATTGAACATTTTATTAACAGATTGCATAATGGGTACAATACAGTACAGCTCAATTACATACAAAAGGGGATGCAGACCAGAGAAAGACTTTCGTCTTGTTTACATCAGGGTCTCCCATTTTCAATTCATAGTGACATTTATGACATACATGACATACAGATAGACAGTACTGCTACATCTTCATCTATACAGAGAAGAGAGGAGAGGTTGTAAATATGCGTTATATGCGTACGGCCTGGGCAGCCAGCATCTAACTGTTATAACAGCAATATATAATCCATTTCAGAAGCAGAATGCACGCAATAAGTTATAATAATTATTATTATTATTATTGAAAAGTTCTGCATGGGTTTATAAAGTTGTATTTGGGGGTACTGTATTTGGGGGCAATTGACCAATGGTTTGCTTTCAACCCATGAACTCCTTCCTCTCTCACATTTTTATATATTTCTTTTTATTTTATCTACTAAAACTGTATTGTATTATATTGTTTGTTTTGTAAATTGTCTTTGAGAATTAGGAAAAGTGCTATATAAATCGTATGTATTATTATTATGAATGGTAGGCTTTTTTAAATGTTTCTCATCTGGGTACGAATTTCTTATTTTGGTAAGAGTGCTCTCGACCACTGTTCTAATTTGTTCTTGCCTGAGAAAAAAGCAACAATAAGAAAACTTTGCTGAATCCCAGGTAAGAACAAAGTAAGAGGAAATGCTAGTTAAGAACAAAATCTGTTCTTATTTATCGCTTCATGCATGAGGCCCAATGTGTATATCTGTGTTTTAACTTTGTGTACACGCTTACCGCCCATAATGGGTGTAGGTATGCGTTACTCATAAATTGTTTCTGCTTGGGGAGAAGTCTTGGTTTTGGGGAGAGTAATACTTAGGTTTCCAACCTGCTCTACTTCTAGAAACAAAACAGTGAACAAAATGTGTATCTTAGCAGCTTTAGGGGCTACAGGCGTGTAGTTCACCAGTTTAATAAGAATCTATTATTTGGGAAACAGAAAATACTCTGTTAACCTATAACCACTTGTAGGGCTGGGCGATATGGCCAAAAATGATATCGCGATAACGATATCAATAACAATATATTATTGCGATATCCATAATTATCTATATTGTTATAAGTATTCAAAAATATATATTTTTTTAAACAACAGTATGTTTATTTTGCAGCAATTCTTTGTCGTTGCCGCCATCTTTAGTGTTACATCCCCTCACACTCCAGTTCTCAGGCTGCAGCTGGTTTGAAAGCAAAAGTAAACCGGCTTCTCTGCTGGCTGTGGCTCCAGGGGAGTTGAACAGTTCTGGCTCTGCTAGTTTCTTTTCTATCTTTTGGCGCTTTTTTGGTAGACAAACCACCACACATGTGCACCGTGACTCGCGACTGGAGACTAGCTCTGCTAGCACACATAGCCTACTGTGTACAGACGGTTTCAAACTGTATTTTAAATTAGAAAGCAAACAAAATAAATGGACAAGAGAAAAATAAATCTCAATTTGGTCAGTATTGTCATTTGGACAAGCAAAGCCATTACTTTAAGTTGCAGGCAAGAAAGACAAGTCTGTCCACTGACTCTGGGTTTCGATATCGATTATTAAAATATATTGCGATAATTATCGTTATCGTTATATCGCCCAGCCCTAACCACTTGAACACCATGTCTTATGCCTCATCATAGTGTGAACAATATGTATTATATACCATCTTATATACAGGGTGCGAACCATGGGGGAGCTGGGGGAGCCATGGCTCCCCTATATGAGACATCAGCCCCCCTGAAAACATGATTTGTGAATTTTTGGGGGGTCTCTAAAATACTGACAATAAATGCAATTTTTGCCATGCATTTCTCATTTTTCTGTAATTTTCTGTATCATCATCATCGTGTATAATAATACAATTAGGCTATTTTGATTAATGATTTGCACACTAATTCACCGTAATAGACAATACCATAAATCTATGGGGTTGCGGCACTGCAGATATACCCTAATCGTAATAGATGGCAACATGCTATTCTTGCGTTTACCATTCAGAGCGTGGCGGCGCTGCAGCCTGCAGGCACAAATCAAACTTCACCCGCCGTTTAAAAAAAAGAAAATACAGGTATTCAGGTCAGATAATGTCGAAAGTTAAACGAAATATCAAAGAAGTAAGCCTTCTAACCAATTTTGGTTTTACAAAGAAGGCGAAGCAGCCTGCTGCGGGGACTACGTCTGTGACTTGCAGATTTTGAGAATTGGGCAGATCTTCACCATCAGGTGGGTGGCGATAATGTTGCATGTGCCACTGCCTACTATAATAATGTTAGACTCGATGTGTTTGGTCGTGGACTTGTTGTTCGGTATTGGTTCATCCATGTGTTTATGTGTAAATAGGACTGTTGTGTGTGAATTTTAGTGTTGGATCAGAGGGGTTAATATGTGTATTTCAATACGTGCGTCTTCATCATGCATGCAGACACCTGTGTGGTGTGAATGAATGAAAACTTTATTTAACAGATTGCAGAATGGGTACAATACAGTTCGGCTCAATACACACAATTGTTAAGGGGATGCAGACCTGAGAAAGACGTTTGTCTAATGGTGTGGACTATGTGTGGTTCTGTAACGTTACTCATACCGTCAGCAAGCGTCACAGTAAAGTCCCCCCTGTGAGGCACGCGCAGCGCTGCTGACCCCCCCCCCCCCCCAAAGAAAAATAATGAGCTCCCCCGAAGACCATGGTACACATGGCACACTGCTTATATATCTTTACATATTGTTTTCAAAGGCATTTTTTTGGTCTCATGAGTGTTTTACAAAGGTGTGAGAGAGAGAGAGAGAGAGAGAGAGAGAGAGAGAGAGAGAGAGAGAGAAAGAGAGAGAGACAAACAGACACGATATAGACAGACAAATGATCAACCATATATCCTTTGCTATTTTAAGCTTGTTCTGGAAGAAATTACTGTGAGTGTCAACCTTTAGTAAAGTCCTGTCTTTAGTTATCCTAAATAAATCTTATACAATTGATATCTTAATTATAACTTATTAACCTTAGTTGTATAGTGTATAATGAAACGTTTGTCAATCTGTATTGTTCTAGAGAAAGAATGGGCATTCATTCAAGTCAAAGTAAATTTATCATGGATGATTCCATCATTCCAAGCTGTTGAGAGAGAGAGAGACACACACAGACAGAGAGAGAGACACACAGACAGAGAGAGAGAGAGACAGTGGCGGCTCTGCCACTAGGGGCGCACGGGCGCCGACCCACCTGCAGGTGACCTGCTGTTAAATCAGAGAAGAAGAAAATAAAATGTATAGCCCTATAAATAATATAAACATGTTTAAAATGAATAATATTTACTAATTTTAAGTATGTTTGTATTTCCAATGTACAATATAACGTTATTATCGCAATTAAAAAACACTCGTTTTCCTGAGCAGGAAGTGACATCACGTTTTTTTTATTTTTTTTATTTTTTCGTATTTCTCGGCCCGGGCTACACGCGATAGCGCTCTGAGTGCGCGTCACAGTTTGATCGCTGTATCCGTCACAGCCAATCAGTGCATAACGCGTTGTGCGTTGAAATATGACTATTATGTTGGAATCCGGGCGCGATTTGAAGCGGTCTAGCCAGTAGCGTCAAGAATTTCTGTAGCCGCATTTCGCGGAGACGCTCTCTGATTGGCCGACGCCAGTATTTTTTTTCCGTAGCAGAATTTCACAGAGACAATCTCTGATTGGCCGAATCCAATTTCTAATGTTCCAATTCTAGGTTATTCCTAGGTTGGTCAGTGGAGATAGTTGTGTTGTTGTGAGAATGATGCAGGCAGCTGTTTGTCTTAGACGAGCGTGCCGTGACTGCAAGTTCTTTAGACTGTTAAGCTTAGGCACTCTTTCAAAGTTGGTTAAGGTTAGAGTTTGTCTTAGAGCATGGCGATAGAACGCCAGGTAGTTTGCAGTCTGTTCGAGCGGAAATGGACAAAGGAATGTACTTGTGTTGTGCTAACAAGCTAACACTTGGCTAACAAGCTATATGGCGGATGCAGTCTGGAGACAGTGGACAGTGGTCTGGAATACATCAACAGTGGATTATACACGTTTATCAAGCTCTCCTGCCCTGGACGTTTCAACTAAACAGTGAGTCTCTCTCTCTCTCTCTCTCTCTCTCTCTCTCGCTCTCTCTCTCGCTATACACAGCTGTCTCCGCGAAATGCGGCTACGGAAAAAAGTATTGACTGTGCTTGCTGAGACGATAATTAATAGGCTAGCGATTCAAAATGCGCTGCTGTGTTGTGAACTATAACATTAATTTAGCTGCTGCTGATGCATAATGAATGAATGGTGAGTTGTTTAAAATGACAACATACATGTGTTAATTATTTGATTTGATTGATCCGAGAGACAGAGAGAGATTGCTCCAGAGCATCTCAGAGCATTACATTTTCAACTCGACCTATTAACGTGAACTGCGAACCACAAGGCACCAGCGCCAGCGGCCGCCACTGGAGAGAGACACACAGACAGAGAGAGAGAGAGACACACAGACAGAGAGAGAGAGAGACCTGGAAAGCGAACAGGCTCTTGGAATGGGTGTCTGGGAGGAAGTGGGGGGTCTTTCGATGTTGATTAAACGGCAAGCAACTAATGTCATGAGTGTTATGATATATGTAGTAATATTTTGTAGTGGTGTAGTATGTAAGTAAGAAGACTCAGGATGCAGGATCACTCGTTAGCCTTTAGCATATTTACTTACACTTGGTAGCATGGTACACAGCATGGTACTCCGGCTTCTTCTCTCTTCACCTGTATACCTAACATGGCATTCTCTTAACTGCGCCCCATAGTGGAGGCTCTTGGAAGTACAGCTTCCACATGCATTACAGAACACAACATTTCCCCTCTCTGTAAAAGAAGGTTACTTGTATGCGGGTAGATTTCTATCAAAAATAAACAAACGCAAAAGTAGAATCCACAATCGTAAAAACTATCCACACACACACACCTCAGAATCCACAATCGTAAAAACGATCCACACACACACACCTCTCAATTTGTGTTTCATAAATCATAAAAACACGCTTGATTTGTTTAGATTTACGTACGGAATTCTAAAAACAGCTTTATTTGGTTAGATTTACTTAAACGGAATTCTAAGGACACGCTTGATCAACTTGGAGTTACGTACGGAATTTTGAGACAAATATTTCGCTGTTTTCCCCGTGGGGATTCGTGTGTGACGCTTCTTCTTCTTAGAGGTCTATCAAAAATAAACAAACGCAGAAGTAGAATCCACAATCGTAAAAACGATCCACACACACACACCTCTCAATCTGTGTTTCATAAAACGTTTGATCTGCTTAGATTTACGTATGGAATTCTAAAAACACGTTTGATCTGCTTGGAGTTACGGACAGAATTTTGAGACTAATATTTCATTGTTTTCCCCGCAGGGATTCGTGTGTGAAGCTTCTTCTTCTTCGGCGCTACCGAACACGGCCCGAGGTGTCTCCGGCTCATGAGTGCTACCAGTGGCCAAAATATTAATATCTTTCATATTTGATACAGAAATTACAAAAATCTTGTCCGGCCACCACATTTCAACAAACTGCATTTTCAACCACTTTACTGACAAGCTAGCAGGAAACTTAGAGGGTATGGGATATAGACAATTATGTGGGCAATATAGAACAGCTGACAGATTAGAAATATAATTTATTGTTCAAAAGTTATGATAATTATAGTGATAGTAATAAAACAATTCCGTCTGAAAATTAACTTGAATGGGGATGAATATCTGTTTGTGGGTATGCTCAAAGTAATATATTATTCATATCTGTCATATTTGATACAGAAATTATTACAAAAATCTTGTCCGGCCACCACATTTCAACAAACAACTGCATTCTGAATTAATTTAGCCTTGTAGTTTCTAATCCCATCGTTTATTTGTATTGATTAAACATAAGTCAGTTACTGTACATGACACTGTATGTCAAATATGCTAAGGTAATTAGCTTTAACTTATTGCTTATGGAGCATTGTTTCCCCATTTATCCCAGAGGAGTTGATGAACACTGCAGCTGTATTATGTAAGAAATACATATGCAGTATATAATAATTGTATATAATAATTGTAAAGTGTTTTTTTTATGTTTTTATTTTGTTTTGGTGTAAATAAAAAGAAACTGATCAATTCAAATCAGTTTTTTTAACTTTTTTGGTTAAAACACTTTTTTTTATTGATTTCCCCAAGGGGATCAATAAAGGCATGTCTTATCTTATTGTATAGACAATTATGTGGGCAATATAGAACAGGTGACAGAAGTTATAACCATTATAGTGATTAGTGGGAAAACTAAATACAAATTCCATCTGGATTTTCTTTGTGTTTTGTCAAAACAATGTTCTATAGTGAGTGGTCTTACCTCCTTTTCCAGGATTACTTCAACTTTCAATATCTGGCAGTTACTCTGTCATTATAAATGCTTATGTACGCTCACTACGCAACAAACTGGATGAGCTACAGGCGAATGTTTACCATCAGCAAGAGTACAGGAATGCATGCATCCTGGCCCTAACGGAGATGTGGCTGGACAATCGGGTTTCCGACTCGGACCTGTATATTGAAGGCTTTGGCACACCAATACGACTCGACAGAGATAAAACCATCACCGGTAAGCAGAAAGGGGGAGGTGTCTGCTTATATATAAACCAAAAGTGGTGTAAGACTGTTACTGTACGGGACACAATATGTACAGCTGACATAGAAATGCTGACTGTGTCTCTTCGCCCGCATTACCAAGAGAGTTCCCGCAACTCATGTATGCAGTATAGTGTACATCCACCCCTGTGCCAACATGAACAATGCACTGGAAGTTATAGTGGACATGGTAAACAAGATGGACAAAATATCAACAGATGCACCTAAATTTCTCCTAGGCGACTTCAATCACTGTCAGCTGGATGGTGTCTTACCTGCATACCACCAGTATATTGATTGCCCTACACGACTCAACAAGGTGCTGGATAAATGCTATGGCTCTGTTCCCAGAGCATATAGATCCTTCGCGCTACCAGGCCTGGGACTTACGGACCACAACGCAGTTCTGCTGGCCCCTGCATACCAACCAGTCATTAAAAGAGAAAAACCAACCATAAAGACATCCAAGGTCTGGTCAGAAAACAACATTGAGGCCCTTAGAGGCTCATTTGAATGTACTGATTGGGATGCTCTTGTCGAGCCAGGCTCATACATTAATTTCTGCGTGGACACAGTGATACCCTCTAAAGAGACAAAAATATTTCCTAATAATAAACCCTGGGTAACGAAGGACCTGAAAAGCATTTTTTTTTTTTTTTTTTATCTTTTTCCCCCTCCTTTTTCCTCCGATTTTCTCCCATCCCAATGTTAGTCGTTATGCCAATTCCCAATCCCCTTCCTGGTCGCTGCGCACTTACCCCCCACAGTCGGTCTGGGAGAGTGGAGGCTATCACGTGCTTCCTCCGACACACGTCTAGCCAATCAACCGCTTCTTTTCACCTGGCAGCGCGGACTCTCACTGAGAGGGTGTAACGTGTGGAAGGATCCCACTACCCCCCTTAGATCCTATCCGCGCTGAGCAGGCGCCCCGACCGAACTGTAGGAGTCGCTGTTTACAACGACCCGGACCCACCCCGCCAGCTTTCCCACCCTCTAATACTGCCAATAGACCTATCTCAAACCCTGCCCTCTTTTCTTGATCTTCCAATCACAACTGTCGCTTACCTCGGACAAGCTTTGTTTGTCCGAGGTAAGCGACAGTTGTGATTGGAGGATCAAGAAAAGAGGGCAGGGTTTGAGATAGGTCCATTGTATTAGTGTGAATGGCCAGCCAAGCTGGTGACACGCCGGGAGCTGGATTCGAATAGGCGAATCCAGCGTCTCCGGCGTTGGTGACGAACGCAATCTCCGCTACGCCACCTGACCGCCCTCCTGAAAAGCATTCTTAATAAAAAGAAAAGGATATTTTTCCGTGGGACACCTGAGGAGAAGAAAGATGTTAATAAAGAGGTCAAATGAGCAGTGAGACAGGCAAGGCTAAACTATAAGAATAAGATAGCAGATAAATATAATCAAGGGGACATGTGTTCAGCCTGGAAAGGAATTCAAATTATGTCCGGGATGAACACCAATACAGCCCCTAAAAATATACAAATAGGAAATAGTAGCCATGACTCCCTGCCAGACGAGGCAAATAAGTTCTTCTGTCAGTTCGACTCTCAGGATTTTAGTGCTGAACTTAAGAAGCTATCAGATTCACTCTCACCTGGACAGAAGTCTCCACGCAGTCATAGCTAAACATTTTAAAGAGATTAAGGTAAACAAAGCTAAAGGGCCAGATGGAATATGTGGAAGGACACTGAAACACTGTGCTGATCAACTGAGTCAAGTGTTTCAAAGTCTTTTCCAGCTCTGCTTGGACTCAGCAGTGGTTCCTGATCTCTGGAAGAATTCTATCATCATTCCAATTCCAAAGATCAGCAGACCCAAAATCCTCAACGACCTGCGGCCTATAGCCCTAACATCACTAGTAATGAAAAGTCTGGAGAAAATTGTGAAATCTGAAATTGTTGATGCAACCAGATCAGCTCTTGACCCCATGCAATTTGCATATAGACCTGAGAGAGGTGTTGATGATGCCAAATTATTTATTTTGAGCTCTGTACATGAGCACTTAGAAAAAAATAACACGTATGCAAGATTACTCTTTGTTGACTTTTCGTCAGCCTTCAATACAATGCAGCCTCACATACTTGTAGAAAAACTTATAAATGACTTTAACCTGGATCACCAACTTATCAGATGGATTATCAGTTTTCTTACCAATATAACTCAGACAGTAAGTATAAATGGAAAAAGTTCCAAATCAATAATAATCTCCACTGGCTCACCGCAAGGCTGTGTTCTTTCTTCTCTTCTATTTTACACAAACGATTGTCTTAGCAAATATACAAATCACCATATTGTAAAATTTGCTGACGATAGTATTATCCTATCTCTTCTCAGTCAGTCAGATAAATCACACGGACCCATAATGCAAGACTTTGTAGACTGGTGTGATGGCTGTTTTCTGGATTTAAATGTATCCAAAACCAAAGAAATTATTATCTCACCAAAACACATAGAAGTCACCCCAACAAGCATCCACTGAGCTGAGGTGGAAATTGTCCAGAACTACAAATACTTAGGAACTGTGTTTGATGACAAACTTAAATTTAGTGACAACACAGATGTTATCATAAAAAAGGCTCATCAGCGTCTGTACTGTCTTCGCAAACTAAACTGGATGAAAGGCACAGGTACAGGCATACAATGCACATAAAACATAATTAAAATTATTTGCCAACTACAAGCATTGGCTTGCCCCTTGCCTCATTTAAAAAAAGATCCTACCCCCTGCAACCAACCACCGTTGACAAAAAAAAAAAATCCCCTCCAACCCACCCCGTCATAGGCCTGAAAAGAAAAAGAATTGAGCAAAGATTTCAACAAAGACCAAAAAAAATAAAGGGAATTATACAGATATAATTAGTTATGTCCTGCTAGTTATATAGTAGAGGTCCTAACTTGATAGAGAATATGGTTCCAGCTATCTATTGTTTGATAGTTTGCACCATTTAATCTAGCTGTAGAAAGCTCCATTGTTACAACATCAGCTAATAACTGTTTCCAGTGATTAAAGGGCAGAGAATGTGGAGCTTGCCATCGCAGTGCCAATTTTCTTTTGCAGCGGTACTTCCTGCCAGCCAAAATCGTCTCTGAACAATACTTAAAGCTAAAGAATCATCATCACTTTCACTGCCACTCACGAGATATCTCGGACTTATTAATATCTTGTTGAAAGCCACTCACGAGATTTCTCTGATTTTTTTTCTTTTTTCTTTTTAGCGATCTGAAATCATATTGCATCACGCGAGCCTACCCTAGTATACCCGAGTGCCGCCGGCGATCAGATGTGGAAAAAAGCGCCCCCTATCGTCTCCCAGATGACATAAGGGATTTTGGAATGGACTCAATGAAAATGGATGGGGGAAAAAATCCTGTACTCCACATTTTCCAGTCCACCCATGCAGCCGGAGTACCAGGGTTCATTCAGGGGGCTTTGAGACCCGCGGAATCATGTATTACACTGTACACACATTGGATCTATACACTTATCGATTTTTTCGAATGGTGATCAGGAATTGGAATATACCAGTTGGATACCATCTGATGTCAGGTAAGGAATCTATGTTATCAGTGTTAGGATAATCAGACTCATTTTGATGAAGATATAGGCTGTTTTGTGAAATGGGCTCTATCGGTTTTACTGAAAAAATCCATGAGGAAATGAACACGGCGATTATCCGTGCGCGGCTTGAATGGGCGTGTGTGTATGTATAATATTGATCATCTAGCGTTTATTTGAAAACGATTCATAAATAGGCAGACAAATATCAATGTTCTGGAATATTCCAGTAAAAGACGATTATCATAGAATGCCCCAGAATGGACTGTTTTTTACCTCAAAACGGGTGCTTTTCAAAATGCTCTCAAACGGAAATGAAGCGATAAAAAACCAATCTGCCTTGACAGCACTGACTGGAAAGGGATTCTTTGATAAGCGACGGGCAGATTAGACACATAGCCATAATTTAAAACATAGAATTAGGCGATATTAACGATAACATTAAAGTGGATGGTGGCATTGAAGCGCTAACTCTGGCGCCACCTCGTGGCATAGAAAGTGTTAAGGAGCAATCATTTGGGACAACAGGGAATATGTTTTTGTAATACTTTAGATAGATAATTAGTTATCTGTTCCCAGAAACTTTTGACTGTGGGGCATTCCCACATCATATGTGTAAAAGTACCAGTAGTATTTAGAGAACAAAGTGTACAGTTCGGTGAAATAGCACGTCTCATTCTATAAGCTTTCTGGGGGGTTAAATATGTTTTATGGACAAAATTTAAATGAATCTGCTGATGATTTGGGTTTCGTGATGCCATAATAATATTTCCCCAAACTCTGGTCCAATTGATAGATTGATGGTGTTCTAATCCCAATTCTGTGCTCCACGATTGGATAACAGGTATTAACGAAGTACATCTTTGTGATAGATCTTTATAAATTATAGAAACTTGACCTTTGGACAGACCTGCAGTTTTTTTTAGAGAAAGTAACTAAGGGGTGAGTAGTTGGTTTGGTCCATGGAACTCCATAGGCTCGCATAGCCGAACGGAGCTGTAAATATTAGGGATGTCCGATATTATCGGCCTACCGATATTATCGGCCGATATCGGCATTAAAATGTGATATCGGAAAATATCGGTATCGGTTTTCATTTTTTCCCCCCAATTTTTTTTGATTTTTTTTTACATTTCTATAGAAATTATGTCCGATATTATCGGCCTACCGATATTATCGGCCGATATCGGCATTAAAATGTGATATCGGTTGATATCGGTATCGGAAATTAAGAGTTGGACAATATCGGTATATCGGTATCGGTAAAAAAGCCAATATCGAGCATCCCTAGTAAATATATAAAAAAAATAAAACAGAATTCTGACAATGTTTTATTCTTCCTTTATTGAGAGTATTTTAACCTTTTAATTTGTATGCTGGTTCACATCCCTCTGTCAAAGAGACAAGAACAAACTGCAAGGTGTTGTCAACCTATAGCTCAAACATTATCGGCAGAACACAAAGATCCCTAATGCAGTTTTACAATGCCCAAGTGCTCAAGAAAGCACACAAAATAATTGATGACCCCACACATGTCCTTCATGTGTGTTTTGACCTGCTGCCCTCAGGAAAGCGCTTTAGACAGACTGCCTGCAAAACAAACAGAATGAAATTTGGGTTCTATATCATACTAGCTTCTTCACTTTCACCACAAGAAAGTGCCTGTATACCAATCACTTGACAAGGGTATTAAGCTGAAGAAAGTTGAGTTACGTGTTTACATTTTTTCTTGCTTTTTTATTTCTCTCATACTTTTACAAAGAAAAAAGCTAAGTCATAATGTTTACCTCGGAGGGTCGCGTTAGCAACGTTACCCTTCACCAGCGGTTCTTCATTTCCTCCTCTGCCGTACGTCCTGGAGCGGGGTTGACGCCACTGTCGTGGGCGGCATCTGCGCCCGGTAGGCGTCCGGTGGGTAGTTTGCCTCTCCAAGGAGCTGGTGCACCAGCGCCGTCTCCTGTGAGATGGCCTGGTTCCTGCTCTGGTTCCTTTGCCGCCGGAGAGTCGTCCGCTGTTGGGCGGCCGGCTCCTCTGGTGGCGGAGGATTTGAGACGCAAACTTTTTGCGTCTGCTCGCTCCCGTCGTAAGATGGTGGCTTGTAGACGCGAACGGCCTGGTTTTGGGGAGTTGCTGGAGCCGGATGAGGATGCGTCTGCTTCTCCGTGGCCGATGGAAACAGAGGACTACATGGTAGAGGCAGACAGGTTCTTGTTTGACGCCCGGTGGAGACATGTCCGCCTCCCGTCCAGGTTACACTGGCGGGGGGTGATAGGTCTCCTTGGGGTCCCTCGTACGCTGATGTTGGGTTAGAACCTCCGACTCAGCGGTGGGATGCCCTGCTATCAGCCACATCGGAATGTGGCTCTGCGATGTAGCGGCAGCATGTGAGGGCTCGGTGGGGGAAAGTGTGCAGGGGGAACTGCGTGCTTTGTTCCCCGAGCTCATGGTGGCGGCGGCAGTCGCAAACGGCGTGCCGCTGCCGCAGCCTGTTCCTGTCCCTGATGATCTCATAGGTCATCTATGGCAATGTCGTCCTGTGAGAGAGACGGGCGTTGTCTGCCCATTTTTCCCCTCGATGGAGGCCTACGTCCGTCAGGGACAGGTGGTCTCCCACATCACAGGCCTCACCCCCGCCTACGTGCGAGTCACGAGGGTGGTGGGTTTGGTAGAAGGTATGAAGGAGGGGGTGCCTCGGCTTGATAGGCCGATGGCAGCTCTCCTTTGTCCTGAGGTGGTGTGGGAGCCTTTACGGAAGCCGGTTCCCCATGGGAAATCGGCGAGGCGGTTGGCTTACTGGAGTGACCAGTCATTCATCTCCGCGATTCAATCTCTGGCTGCCACGTCTAACATCGCGCAGCTGGCGAGATTCATGTCCGGGATAATGATGGGCAGTACGGAGCTGACCGAAGTGCAACGTGATCAGCTCGCCCAGGCGGCAGGAGCCATCCTGCATCTGATCCAGCTGCAGGCCGTCGCCGCTGGGAAAGTACGCGCCCTGGCCACTCTAGCCCAGCGCCACCTTTGGCTGGAGCAGGCGCGTGTGCCGGAGAGGAAGAGGACTCCACTTCTGACGGCACCCCTCTCCGATGTTGGGCTCTTCGGGTCGGCGTTGCAGCTGATGACCTCAACCTGCAGGGAAATGCAGGAGGAGCGTTCCGTGCTCCAGCCTCATTTCCCCCCGCCCGATGTCGCCGGTGGAGTCAGACGGAAGGCTCGTCGTCGAGGCTCCGCCGCCGAAGCCGCCGCTGCTACCACCGCCACTGCTGGTCTTTCAGCGAAGAAGGCCAGGAGGAGGGAGGGCGCCTCGGCCACTGCAGCCGGCCCATCCACGCTCCAGTCCTTTACCGTCCCTCCGGGGCTCCCCGGGGTGGCAAACCCCGAGCGGCTCGTGGCAGGCGTCGCTAGTGACTTTTTCCCTCTATTGGTTCCCCCTGTTCCCTTCCCGGCCCAACATATGATTTTTGTCTAAAAATAAAAGGTCCCTCCTAGAAGGGACTGTATTTTGTTACAAACTGTGTGTTTATTCACTACATGGGGATACGATGTGTGAACCTTCGCTAGTATGGGTTTGATAGAAGGGCTAGACTTATAGTCTTGTTGGTTGCTACATTTCATGTTATAGAGCTTAAGCAAGGCCTGCAGCTTACACTCGGTTGGAAAAGGTTTTTTCTGCCTCGACCTGAAGATTAGGTTCTTCACATAATATAAAGGTAGTGGTTAGTTGTGTGCTCTGTTGCTTAAACAGTGATATTGAGCCGCAACACTGTTGTGTTGGTCTGCAGTAATGCTTGTGTGTGTAAAGGTACCGCGGTCCTTCAGGCCGCTCTCTCTCTCTATCAAATCTTCTGTGTCTTGCAACATAAACACGGGTGTCGGGTTCACACATATAAAACATTGGCCTTGTTATAAACCCTGTTCACAGACTTGTCTGTGGCTAGCGTGCATTGAGTTAGCTTTGCGCTGTTCATTAGCATACTGGCTACTTAAGGTATCATATGGCTGTTTGTTGTTGTCGTATTCCAGGGTTGGGCTTGCGAGGGGGTACCGGATAAACCCCTCCTTCCCTCTTCTGATTGGTCGGGTTTTTTTTACCCTCTTTTTCATTCGGTCCGGCCAAGCTGTTAGGCAGCTTGGCACAGGAGGGGGGGGGGGGGGGGAAGGGTTTCCCTGACTCCGCACCTATCACGGGCAGTTGAGTCATGGGATTCCCCCCGTCATAGAATACGTCACTGGGCACGTTTCTATTGGACGACGGCTTCCGTGAGTTTTTTCAGACTCATGTATGGTTCTGTTATTGTCAAGTTGTCGGGGCAGAGCGTAGGAACTTGGTGTTCTGCTACGCTCGATATATGTGTAACTTGAGTCTGTTGGTCACATGGCTCAATGTTACCGTGACTTTTCAATTCATGGCTCACGTGGGAAGTCTCTCTGAGGATTCCCGTCTCCTCCCTGTGGTGAGGGTGGCGGGATGTAAAAATGGAAAAAAAATTACCCTCAGTCGCGTCACGTGGGATTGATGTCAGTCTGTGTTTTCTTTCTTTTTTAATAAAAAGAGGAAAGAACATGAAGCACGACGGCTCCTTGTCGTTCTCCCAGGCGACTTGGAGGAACAATGTCTGGTGTCTTGTTAGACTATCCATTGATGTGTTTGGGTCTCGACGCGTACATAGTGCTGGCTCGGGGTGTTTCTGATAAGAATCACGCATGAGGCTGGTACGCCTTGGTTGCTCGTTATTAAAACTGCGTTTTTATAGGGCAACTGGGATGGAGGTTTTCTCTTCCGAGCGCCTGTTACTAGGTCTCAACGAATTCTCGTTCATATCTGGGGGATGTTAACGGAATAGATCAAAACATAGGTAGAGGGGTCTCACGCCCTTGGGGTGGGCCACTAAGTGCGGTACGAATGGGACCGTCTGGGTGGCGCCCTCTTTTCATGTTTTAGATCGACATGCGTACCTACCCCCTCTCTTGGAGTGGGGATGTCCGCGTGATTAGGGCACAGGACTGGTTGTGGTCACGCTGGTCCAGGTCAGTTAACCCGTTGTCTGCCGGGGACGCAGATCTGCTGTTCTGGTACCCTGAGGGACTTGTGCTTTTTTCAGGGGGAAAAATGCCGGATCGGCCCGGGTGTCACAGGGTTGGGCGTTATGGAGACCCTTTGTTGGGTACATGTTGTACCCTGTGCTATCATGAAGGGGCTGGTTCTCCATTCTTTTCGCCCCTCTCTTATGCATGGCGAAGAGGGGGCTGTTGGGGTGGTCTTATGGACCTCCTCTGGCATCCCTGTGTGCTTCCCGGTCCGCCGGGCCCGGTCCGAAGTTGTGTTTCGTCGACCCGTAGGCCTGGGATAACCCCGTTTTGAAAACTGAAACACTTGTACTGCGGTATAGCCAGTGTATACCAGCAGGTGTGTTTTGGTCTGCGTCTTCCTTCGCGCTCCGCTGCTACGGCCTTGCCACGGGGTTGAGTTTGCTCTTGACCCTGTGATTTTGGGGGCGGTAACGAGGTTTGTTCCTTCCGTTCGTTCCCTGGTGGCATGCGGGTTGTGCGTGTGCATAGTCGTGGGGTCAAGCCACGGTCTGCTCACCCTGTGCGTTGAGTTGCTCGAGTTCCTCTTCGCACGGTCGGATCCGTCTCCCTCCCGTCCTCCAATAGGGAGGGTATCCTCCATTAGGGAGGGTCGGGGGGCTCGGTCCTCCCCGGTTCTGATGGTTGTGGGGGGCCTCAGTGGGGTACATTTGTCGAGCTTCAAGCTCCCGCTCAGCTCCCGTTGTGCAGATGACGCTGAGCGGAAGCTAGTATGATATAGAACGATTATGTAGTTCTATGAATACTAGTGACGCTCAGCGTCTAGACGCCACTGCGGCCTTTGATCTTGCCTTGTGGTGAAAGATTGGGAAGGAGGCGAGTGTGGGGCCACACACCTGCTTATAAAGGTAGCGGATAGGGGTGTGGCCAGACGAATGTTGGTATGTAAAGGTACATTGTGAGTTTTTATTCAGTGCATATGCACGAAGTGAGATTAGTGCAGATGACGCTGAGCGTCACTAGTATTCATAGAACTACGGTTATATTCATAACCTATCGTTTGTACCAGAGGCCATTCGACTGGTGAATGGCCACAGTACAAGGAAAGGTCAGTTTACAAACGTGCACCTTTTGACCCCTTGATTTTAATATTTTGACGAAAGTGCACTTTTTATATACCGACCAAATTTATTTATTTATTTATCTATCTATCTATCTATCTATCTATCTATCTATCTATCTATCTATCTAAATCAAAATCAAATCAAATCAAATTTATTTATAGGGCCCGACAACACACGTTAATGTCCCCATGGGCCGTACAGGTCTTCTTTAAACAAGTCAAGAAGACAACATAACAATAAGTCAAGAACAGAACAAGAACACCATAGGGTCCAAACATTTTTTAGATGAATGCAAATAAATGAAAGAATGCAAGCACTCCCAGACATACCCCACGCGAAGGTAAGGAAAAACTCACTAAAACCTAACAATAGGGAAAAAAAAAAAAAAAAAAAAAGCTCCACAGGCAATGTGGAGGAGAGAAACCTTAGAAGGGCCGTTCAAGGGGGGATCTCCCTTCTTAGATGTCGGTGATAGTAGTGTCTATCTATCTATCTATCTATCTATCTATCTATCTATCTATCTATCTATCTATCTATCTATCTATCTATCTATCTATCTATCTATCTATCTATCTATCTATCTATCTATTTATTTATTTATTTATTTATTTATTTATTTATTTATTTATCTATTGGACTGACAGATCAACAATTAGGGATCCCATTCTGGCAGTGTCATGTCTTTTATGCTTTGAGTATGTCTCTTGTCCCTGTTTTGTCCTGTTTTGTCTTGAATGTATAGAAATGCAGCTGTTTGTGATATCATGCCTTAAATTGGCCCTTGCGGGACTAATAAATTTTTTTTAATTGAATTGAATTGAATAGAACAGTGTGTAATACCAAAAAAGTAAAAAAACAGATTTGAATTGATCAGTTTATTGCCCCACAATGGTGGAATGAACTACTACCCACCCCAGTTAGGACAGCCGAAACCCGTCCAATCTTTCGCCGTCGCCTAAAGACGCACTTCTTCAACCATTATCTGAAATAAAAAATAATAATAATAATTAAAAAAAAAAACCTAACCCTAACTAACCTTACTGTCATGCCTAATAAACTAACCTACACTGTAACACACAACACTTTGATGAAATATAATGTAAATGTAAAACAAAATAAAAACATCAAAAAACACTTTACAATTATTATATACAATTATTATATACTGCATAGTATTTCTTACATAATACAGCTGCAGTGTTCATCAACTCCTCTGGGATAAATGGGGAAACAATGCTCCATAAGCAATAAGTTAAAGCTAATTACCTTAGCATATTTGACATACAGTGTCATGTACAGTAACTGACTTATGTTTAATCAATACAAATAAACGATGGGATTAGAAACTACAAGGCTAAATTAATTCAGAATGCAGTTGTTTGTTGAAATGTGGTGGCCGGACAAGATTTTTGTAATAATTTCTGTATCAAATATGAAAGATATGAATAATATATTACTTTGAGCATACCCACAAACAGATATTCATCATAAACCCATTCAAGTTCATTTTCAGACGGAATTGTTTTATTACTATCACTATAATTATTATAACTTTTGAACAATAAATTATATTTCTAATCTGTCAGCTGTTCTATATTGCCCACATAATTGTCTATATCCCATACCCTCTAAGTTTCCTGCTAGCTTGTCAGTAAAGTGGTTGAAAATGCAGTTTGTTGAAATGTGGTGGCCGGACAAGATTTTTGTAATAATCAAATATGAAAGATATTAATAATAATAATAATAATAATGATAATCATACAGATATTTTATATCATTTGAAAGCCCTAGTTGTTATCTTCAAATGGTACTATATATATTTGAGCATTCATTTTCATAATGAAATGTTGATGCCTAGGGCTAAAGATAATGTGCGATTTTGGCCACTGGTAGCGCTCATGAGCCGGAGACACCTCGGGCCGTGTTCGGTAGCGCCGAAGAAGAAGAAGCTTCACACACGAATCCCTGCGGGGAAAACAGTGAAATATTTGTCTCAAAATTCTGTCCGTAACTCCAAGCAGATCAAGCGTGTCCTTAGAATTCCGTCCGTAACTCCAAGCCGATCAAACGTGTTTTTAGAATTCCATACGTAAATCTAAGCAGATCAAACGTTTTATGAAACACAGATTGAGAGGTGTGTGTGTGTGGATCGTTTTTACGATTGTGGATTCTACGTCTGCGTTTGTTTATTTTTGATAGACCTCTAAGAAGAAAAAGCGTCACACACGAATCCCCACGGGGAAAACAGCGAAATATTTGTCTCAAAATTCCGTACGCAACTCCAAGTTGATCAAGCGTGTCCTTAGAATTCCGTACGTAAATCTAACCAGATCAAGCTGTTTTTAGAATTCCGTACGTAAATCTAAACAAATCAAGCGTGTTTTTATGATTTATGAAACACAAATTGAGAGGTGTGTGTGTGTGGATCGTTTTTACGATCGTGGATTCTGAGGTGTGTGTGTGTGGATCGTTTTTACGATTGTGGATTCTACTTTTGCGTTTGTTTATTTTTGATAGAAATCTACCCCCATATTCTTGCTACTCAGCATTATGCAAATTTAGAACTTTTGCTTTTTCACTTCCTTAAGTAAACTGAACCAACAGTCAGTATCCCATCCTCGTCACCAATTGTTAACCCATTCTCTGCCACCACTTTGATCATCCTAAACCATTCTCTGCCAGCGCTATTTGTCTATGGAGATGTTCACCTTCTTTGCAGGGCTATAACTTTTTTAATTGTATTGCTAAATTGACATTACTATGGCCCATTCAACATCAATTATCCATCGTTCAGGATGTAGGAACGTTTTACTTTTTCATTCACACATTTATACGAAAATACCGTCTAGAGTATAAATATGTTTTTATCGTTTTCTGCAGTATTTCATAGAATGTGAGATATAGGCATAAATGCATATATTAGATTATCAAATGCAGTTTGATACCGATCCATGCTATATTAAAAATTTCAACTGTACATGGTCCTAAACGGTATGACTGATCATCTGCGGGTGAACGGAGGGGGGGGGGGGGGGGGTCGTTTATAATTCCGTGACCGACGTTAAATGATTTATGTAGTATGGGTGATATATTGATCAGAGCAGTTTGTATCGAAAATGATAAAGAAAAACGCTGAAACTCACGTCAGTCTCCTCGTACCGTTGGGCAATGAGAGTGGAACAAACAGATCCCAGTTATGTGGTGGGGATCGAGGCGATCCAGTTCCGGTTTGTATAATACTAATATACGCCCAAATCATGTTGTTTATTGAGTTATGGCAATGATCCATGTCCACGGTGTGTGGATTGAGTCCCGGGATGATAAACGAGTGGCTGGACGGAATTAGGGGACGGACCGAGCTCCAACAAGCATTTCTGGTTTGGCAACTCGCCGATCGGCCACCAGGTGGCGGTATTGAAGTGTTGCAGAGTTGTGATGGCTCCCGCAGCATATGACAAGGCTCCGTGGGTGAAATATGAAATATGAACTTGAAACACGCTGTACAGCGATATTGGCAGACAACGCATGGCGGGCAATAACGCTGAACAGCGATTTTGGCGGGTAATGGGTTAAGATGTACGTAGTAATATTTTGTAGTGGTGTAGTATGTAAGTAAGACTCAGGATGCAGGATCACTCGTTAGCCTTTAGCATATTTACTTACACTTGGTAGCATGGTACACAGCATCATAAATATATATAGAACACTAGATAGCTTAAGGCGGAGTCACCAGCGTCGCTGAACTGCCGCCATCTTGCCCCAGTCAGCCTTGAGTGAGGGTGAGTGATCTGCACAGACAAAAATACTCATAACTCGCTGAAATATTGACGGATTTACAAACGGTTTGGTTTATTACAAGCATTATTAACGTGGCTATGATTCAAGCGGTTTGTAAAAAAAACATCTTTAAAAAAAATAACATTTTTATAAGTATGCAGTATCATAACTACATCTTTGATGTTTATAGCAAACCAACCCGTTTGAAAATCGGTAAAGAATTGAGCAATCTATGGTTATTTAAATAGTACATGCACCATAGACATTAATGTTATCAGTAGCTGAGCTGCCTGGGGCAAGATGGCCACCCTACGACGACGTCGCTCTCCATTGGCCGGCAGCGCGGGTAAGTTATCTAGTGTTCTATATATATCTATGCACAGCATTGTACTCGGCTTCTTCTCTCTTCACCTGTATGCCTAACATGGCATTCTCTTAACTGCGCCCCATAGTGGAGGCTCTTGGAAGTACAGCTTCCACATGCATTACAGAACACAACATTGAGTGCAAAATTAAAGGACAATAAATCTAATCTAACTGAAATTGTGTAGCACAGACCTTTCTATGGATCAAAACCTCAATATTATTATGGTGTAGTTAATACTTCATGTATCCTTAATCCCTAGGCTAATGAGGCACTAAGATGTTAGTAAAAAAAAAAGAACGTATGCCAATGACAGGAAGTAACGGTATATATGTGTGTGTGTGTGCGTGCACGAGTGCACATCTAGGGGCGGGGTGTAGATTTGGTCTCCCTGCCAAGCCGGAAGCAACGCCGAGAGCTGGTCTCGAACCCAGCATCTCCTGCGTTAGTGGCGAGCGCCTTGCCCACTGCGCCACTTAGCCGCCCCTGTAGAGAGCATCTTGACTGGAAACATCACTGCCTGGTATGGAAACAGCATGGCATAGGACAAGAAGGCCCTACAGAGAGTGGTGCACTCAGCTGAGCGTAATACAGGTATTGCACTACCACCCCTGCAGGTCTTATATAACAAGAGGTGCAAATCCAGAGCCTGCAGAATAATGAAAGACCCTCACCACCCCAACAACAGCCTGTTCAACCTGCTGGGGTCAGGCAAACGCCTGCGAACACCAGCAACTAGGACAGAGAGACTTCGGCTCAGCTTCTTCCCCCAGGCCATCAGAGTCTTGAATACTGAACTCTCCACACACAAGCACACACCTCACACACACATGCTGCACATGCTCACACTCATGGTCACTTTACACAATGAAAGGTCACTTTAAAAACAAGAACGGGAGTGGTTCTTGTATAGTAAACAGATGGATAGCAAGCTAGCATAAGGACACATAGTATAACTGTAGATTGTATAGTATAGCATTGTATAGTAGTGTACATAAGATCCAATGCCTCATCCGTAGCTAACAGTGTATTGCACTATCGCAGGACCTTAGCATGTCTTACCATGCTTTTTGTAAACTTCATGTACATATACCGGATATGTCTTTATTCTTATTACTTGTATTATTGCACAAATGTCTTATTCTCATCCTATTGGATTCTTATTGTATTATGGCATTATTGTATTATTGCACAATCATTGCGAGCAAGACCCCCCGCATTTCACTGTATACTTGTATGCCGTGACAAATAAAACTCTTGACTTGACTTTCCACATTGATGTGGCATAATTGCAAAACGTGTTTAGTCCCTCGTTTGAGCCGAATCTGGGTTTAACATGATTTGTGGAGCTCCCTCTGGTGTTGTGGTCGTGGTTCACTGACCTTTGGGAAGTATTTTGACATGTACAGACCAGGCTGCAGAAACTAATTAGTGGGGGGGCATAAAATGTTCTCGGGGGGCACAATGGTTTTTCAACACAGGTTCCCTTTTATACGTTTCAGCTGGGACAGCGGCACTGTGGCTTGCTTGGCGCTGCCCACGGTGCTGAACTAAACAGCAGAGAGGCAATTGAAAAATCTAATTTCTCTCTATCTTAAGAACCTTCACTTATACAAAAACAGACTGAACGGATATATATAACAGACCTGCTGGGGCAGCGGACTGAGAGCAGGGGACACAAACAGGCTGGATAAGATGGTCAAGAAGGCCAGTAGCGTGGTTGGGGTGGAGCTGGACTCTAGCGAGGGTGGCGGAGAGGAGGAACCTTGCTAAGCTCCAGGCCATCAGGGAAAACCCCTCCCACCCACTATACACAGACTTGGCTGACAGGAGGAGCATGTTATAGGCTCACACTGCCTAAATGCAGCACTGAACGGCACACAAAGTCCTTCATTCCAACAGCCATCAGACTATATGATAACTGTGCCTCACTGCATCACTGAGCACAGAGTGACAGTTACCATCTTCCTGGACTCTTACTTTTTAAACAGCACTGTGCAATATTACACCTGTAGACTTCAGTATATTTCTACTGTATTTATTTACTGTATATTTTATTCTATTTCAATTTATTCTATTCTTAGGCCATTTGTTTTTTATTCTTATTTGTGACTTGTTCTGTCTAAATGTTTAATGTTGAGTGATTTGCAGTGTCAAATTTCCCTCAGGATAATACATTTCTATTCTATTCTATCTTTGAAAAGTCTCCATTTATTCAACACTTCTGAATTCACTGACAAACTGAACTGAACTGACAAAAATAAGGTGCATAAAAAAGCAAACAAAATTCCTCCACAGGCTACTCACCACCATCATAAGTAGAGGCAAGCGGTGTTTGGGGACAGAGTGAAATCTTCTTAAAACACTGCCCCTCCACTCATTCCTGAACTTTTTTGTTAAGTCCTTCTCAAATGCCAACTGAATTAAATTGGCCTTAGTTGCGTCGATGAAGCATACTAAGGCCGGGCGATGTTCTGTAAAGACGTTCTTGAGGGTAGAAAACGAATTCTCACAGAGTGCCGTGCTAGCTTCAGTATTAGTGTTGTTGTTGACATCGGTGCCCACTAGGGCTGTCCCAGACTAAGGATTTGGATAGTTGACTTTGATTGACAAAAAGAAATAAAAAATAAAAAAAACTTTTTTTACCAGGGTGGGCACAGCTGACTCAGTGGGCGGGCCCGGCCCCCTAATGCCCGCCCATGGCGCCGGGACTGCATGGGTACCTTGGTCGTGTAGTGTATCTTGTAGACCAGGCCCATTGCAAGTTGCTGTACTCTGTTGTCTACTCTAAGCCATCCTAGGTAGTCAAAGTGGGCAGGGGTGAGGTGGGTTCTAGGAGTAAGGTCGAGCAGTAGTCTGACCAGTTTGTTTTGAGATGTTTGTAATTTTGTTTTTAGCGCCTTTGAGGTGCTTTGGTACCATGAGGTGCAAGCATAGTCGTAGTACCCTTGAATGAGTGCTCCTGCCAGAGTCTTCAGGGTATTCTTGTTTACCAGTGAGGAGATCCGGTACAAGAATCTAGTTCGTTGGTTGACTTTTTTTTTTATTACATTGGATGCCATTTTGTCACAGGAAAGATTTGCCTCTAGGATGGAACCCAGGTATGTAACATTACTACCATCTAGTGATCAACATCAGTAACTGAGAAACCCCTTTCTTTACAATAATTCTTAGTAAATCTGTATTTTTCAAACATTCAGTTAAAATTACATTATTCGTTCCATCTTCTGCTGGATCCCCTCGACTGTAAACTAATAATAATAATAAATTCAATTTGTAACACACTTTATATCTGTGACAATCTCAAAGCGCTACATGACCTAACGACAGTGTCATAGATGCAAAGTGTGCTCGCATAGCGTGTACTGGTCTCACTTCGCCACTAGGGGCAACATGGCTAAGTGTGATTGAATGACTGGCTGACTGACTGCTTGAATGACCGAGTGAACGAGTTAGTGACATCACTGGCATTACACCAGAATCTGTGACCCATCAGAAATGGTGACCTGACAAAGTTTACACACACACTGGTGGAACTTTAACCCCAAATTCAGTATCTGAGAAAATGAAAATTACATAGTTCAAATAAATACATTATAGAAATGCCGGCCTACTGAAAAGTATATTATGCACTCAATACTTGGTCAGGGTTTGAGCCGAGCTCAAAACATTGTTTTCAGTTTGGCTGGTCGTCCGTACTAATACAATTGGCAGTATTAGGGGGAGGGAAAACTGAGGGGTGGGGATCGGACGTTGTGGACAGCGACTCCTACAAGTCGGTTGGTGTGCCTGCGCAGTAGAAGCGATGGGGGTGGCGCCCCTCCAAAGCGCAGACCCCTGACGCTGAAAGATCACGCCGTGCAGGTGAAAAGATGCGACGGCTGCTACCTCGAGTATCGGAGGGGACTCGTGCTATGTATGGCTTCGTCCACATTGCAGCCGGCTTGTGGAAGGCAAGAAACAGCGTTCGAGAGGGGAGGGTTGAATTGGACGATACGAAATTGGGATGGGAGAAAAATAGAAAATGGACGAAAAAAAGTGGATACAAAAAAAATAAAAAAAACACTTGGTCAGGGTTCCTTCTGCATGAATCAATGCCTGGAGGCAAACAATATACTTCCTCAAGATTCAAATGTATTGAGATGCACCGGTACATCCTGTACAGCAAAGATATACTTTTAACTAGGGATGCTCGATATTGGCTTTTTTACCGATACCGATATTCCGATATTGTCCAACTCCAATTTCCGATACCGATATCAACCGATACCGATATATGCAGGGTTTCCCCCCCAAAAAACGGAATAATTTCAGGTAACTAATAATTTCACTGGATGCATTCAAAAGGCTTTCTAAATGTAAGCATTATCTGTGCAAAATATGATAATTAAAAAAGTAAAAATGAACATTTTAAACCAACATGCATACTTTTGACAATAAATAAAATAAGAATTGGTTCTTACTTGCTTGCCTGGGTAAATAAAGGTTAAATAAATGTTAAAAAAAAAAAAAAAAAAGAAAATGTTATTTTTTTTCTTTTACCGATACCGATATTTTCCGATATCACATTTTACTGCCGATATCGGCCGATAATATCGGTCGGCCGATAATATCGGACATCCCTACTTTTAACCCTTTCACTGGCACACTACAGAAGGTTAACCCTTTACTATCAACTACCCTGCTGTTGTGTGGCAGTGAAAGGGTTAACCTTCTGTGTATTGTCGCAGTGAAAGGGTTAACCTTCTGTGTATTGTCACAGTGAAAGGGTTAAACCCGGCAAACACTGTTGTATTTATTATGCTGCCGTTACTGTATCTTCTGTAAATCACTCTTCAGTCCAATAACACAATACCTCCAAAACATCTTTATATATAATTTAGAGCTGGGCCGTTAACACTTTCAGTGCCACGAGGTGGCGCCAGAGTTAGCGCTTGAATGCCACCATCCACTTTAATGTTATCGTTAATATCGCCTAATCTATGTTTTAAATTATGGCTATGTGTCTAATCTGCCCGTCGCTTATCAAATAATCCTTTTCCAGTCAGTGCTGTCAAGGCAGATTGGTTTTTTATCGCTTCATTTCCGTTTGAGAGCATTTTGAAAAGCACCCGTTTTGAGGTAAAAAAGTCCATTCCGGGCCATTCTATGATAATCGTCTTTTACTGGAATATTCCAGAACTTTGATATTTGTCGGCCTATTTATGAATCGTTTTCAAATAAACGCTAGATGATCAATATTATACGTACACGCACGCCCATTCGAGCCGCACACGGATAATCGCCGTGTTCATTTCCTCTTGGATTTTTACAGTGAAACCGATAGAGGACATTTCACAAAACAGCTTATATCTTCATCAAAATGAGTCTGATTATCCTAACACTGATAACATAGATTCCTTACCCGACATCAGATGGTATCCAACTGGTATATTCCAATTCCTGATCACCATTCGAAAAAATCGATAAGTGTATAGATCCAACGTGTGTACAGTAGGACACATGCTTCCGCGGGGCTCAGAGGCTCCAGAATGAACTCTGATAATCCCGGCTGCATCAGTGGACTGGAAAATGTGGAGTACAGGATTTTTTCCCCCATCCATTTTCATTGAGTCCATTCCAAAATCCCTTATGTCATCTGGGAGACGATAGGGGGCGCTTTTTTCCACATCTGATCGCCGGCGGCTCTCGGGTAGACTAGGGTAGGCTCGCGTGATGCAATATGATTTCAAATCGCAAAAAAAAAAAAAAAAAAAAAATCAGAGAAATCTCATGAGTGGCTTTCAACGAGATATTAATAATTCAGAGAAAACTCGTGAGTGGCAGTGAAAGCGTTAACGGCGTTAACGTGCTGCGTTAACGCGAGACTAGTATTGCGCGATAATATAATTGACGCCGTTAATCTTTTTCTCAATGTTGGGTCTGTATTGTCCTTAAATACTTGCCGTAGTTCACAGCTGTGGTGCCCGGAAGTGATTGCACGTATGTACCGGAGCTGTAGTCAGAATAATGTGTTAAACTAAAGTAACTTTAGTGGTCCGGTAATCATTGTTATACAGGTGAGGTTAAGAAGTCCTCAGGATATAACACAATTCGGTGTTCTCTTGGATGTGGACCTGAGACTGCAGTAGCTGTTCAGTGTTCTCTTCATTCGTGGAACTGTTACACTGAGCTTGCACTGAATTTGTTGAGAAACCTGCTTCTGCAGCAGTCTGTGTGTGAGCAACCAGTCAGCAGCATTGTGAATTCAGAGATTCACTAAAAGACACATTGAGAGACATGTTTGTGTGTGGATTAAGAAATGAAGGTGCACAGAAGAAACTACTGACAGAGAGTGATTTGACACTGGAGAGAGCTGTCAATATCAGTGTAACAATGTTAATGGCATCAAAGGAAGGGCACAGACAATTACGATAAATCTGGTTTTAAAAGAAACACTGGAAATTACAAAAAGAAGAGATGTTCATGCTGTTGAACAAGGAGATAGAACAGCTAGTGACTCCTCAGATGAAGAGGAGAGGATAAATCTCCTCCTCTGGTCATTATTTGGGTAGAACACACATATTTTGAATGCCTTTGGCAGATTCTTTTTATTTTTTTTAGCCATTTTAATCTAGATTAATCTAGATCAATTCCAGGATTGCAGGTAGATTAATCTAGATTAAAAAATGTAATCTATGCCCAGTTCTAATATAATTACACTTATTTCATATTTTACATTTTCTATTTACTTTATTTCTATATTTCTCTTCATATTTAATTCTAGTTGTGTTGTGTTTGTGGTATTTGTGTGAGCAGGCACAGAGACAATTGTTTGTGCAACGTACTTCAAAACAAAACTTCATACAAACATTGAAGAAAATCAAACCAACCACAAGAAACACATTAAATAACAAACAATGCATTTGTAACAAACAAAAACTGAATGTTATATATAGCACCATTAAATATTGCGGTACTTTTAATAAGAGTGGTGTAATGCTGATAAGAGTCCTCTGACAGGCCGTCAGAACAAGCAGCTAAACTGCGCTGCCACACAACTGTGCTGACGGAGACGAAGGTGACGTCTCCCATCCACTAGAAAAACATCTATTGCTATAAAATAATGTGAGTTCAAATAATTTGTTTAGTTATTGTTTTTTTAAGAAAGAGAAAATGTACCAAAAGGGTGAGATTACTTCTCTTGTTCCAGTACAAAGTGGTGACAGTCGCCCCGGAGGGAGAGGCCGTCCGGTAATCCGAAGGTTCCCAGTTTGATTCCGGCTCCTCCCGACAAAGAGTTGAAGACCCTGAAGCGCTAACTGCTCCCGGTGTCCACGGCAGCCTGTAGCGTCTCCAAGGCCTTGTCCAAGTTGTCGTTGGTGATGGTGGAAGTTGTGGCTGTAGGCCCCCTGGTGGTCAGGTGGAAGTAGTGGCTGTACGCCCCCTGGTGGTCAGGTGGAAGTAGAGGCTGTAGGCCCCCTGGTGGTCAGGTGGAAGTAGAGGCTGTAGGCCCCCTGGTGGTCAGGTGGAAGTGGTGGCTGTAGGCCCCCTGGTGGTCAGGTGGAAGTCGTGGCTGTAGGCCCCCTGGTGGTCAGGTGGAAGTCGTGGCTGTACGCCCCCTGGTGGTCAGGTGGAAGTCGTGGCTGTAGGCCCCCTGGTGGTCAGGTGGAAGTAGAGGCTGTACGCCCCCTGGTGGTCAGGTGGAAGTAGAGGCTGTAGGCCCCCTGGTGGTCAGGTGGAAGTAGAGGCTGTAGGCCCCCTGGTGGTCAGGTGGAAGTAGAGGCTGTACGCCCCCTGGTGGTCAGGTGGAAGTAGAGGCTGTACGCCCCCTGGTGGTCAGGTGGAAGTAGAGGCTGTAGGCCCCCTGGTGGTCAGGTGGAAGTAGAGGCTGTAGGCCCCCTGGTGGTCAGGTGGAAGTAGAGGCTGTAGGCCCCCTGGTGGTCAGGTGGAAGTAGAGGCTGTAGGCCCCCTGGTGGTCAGGTGGAAGTAGAGGCTGTAGGCCCCCTGGTGGTCAGGTGGAAGTAGAGGCTGTAGGCCCCCTGGTGGTCAGGTGGAAGTAGAGGCTGTAGGCCCCCTGGTGGTCAGGTGGAAGTAGAGGCTGTAGGCCCCCTGGTGGTCAGGTGGAAGTAGAGGCTGTAGGCCCCCTGGTGGTCAGGTGGAAGTAGAGACTGTAGGCCCCCTGGTGGTCAGGTGGAAGTAGTGGCTGTAGGCCCCCTGGTGGTCAGGTGGAAGTCGTGGCTGTAGGCCCCCTGGTGGTCAGGTGGAAGTCGTGGCTGTAGGCCCCCTGGTGGTCAGGTGGAAGTCGTGGCTGTACGCCCCCTGGTGGTCAGGTGGAAGTCGTCGCTCTTGGTCCACCGTCTTCCTCAGGTCCACGTCCTGGACGCACACAAACACAAACACACAGAAGCCAGGTGAGTGAGCGACAGTGGGTCAGGAGGTAGATCCGGAGGTTCACGGTTCGACTCCCGCACCTCCCGGGCAGTGTGTCGAAGTGTCCTTGAACAAGACACTTAACCCCTAATAAACCCGATGAGCAGGTTGGCACCTTGCATGGTCGCCTCCGCCATCGGTGTGTGAATGTGTGAGTGAATGGGTAAGATGTGAGGAACAAATCGTAAAGCGCTTTGGATAAAAGCGGTTATATAAATGCAGCTATTTACCATTTTAGGCCCCGTTTAGACGGAAACGCTAGCAGGTGAATCCGCAAAAATATTTTTTCGGATGTGCCTTTCGTTTATACGGAAACGGCGTTTTTACGGAGTGAAACCGCAAAAAAGTGAGACTACCTTCCAGGGTGGAATTCCTAGAAACGCAAAAGCTTTGCGCTCTCGTCTAAACTGTAAAACCGTATAAATCTGTTAAAACGATGACGAAAGGGTTGTCACGGCTCTGGTCGCGCGTACTGCTTACGTCACAGGTAGCAGGTATGCGCCAGTAGCCGAGACGTAAACAAAGCAAGTATGTCTGACTATTATCAACGGAGATCACCTGAAGGCTACATTGGCAGTACTTTTAACCCTTTCACTGCCACACGACAGAAGGTTAACCCTTTACTATCACACAACCGGCTGTCGTGTGGCAGTGAAAGGGTTAAATTTAATACACAAGAATCTGTCCCGTGGCGTGAGTGGACCCACTGTCTGTGAGTGACTCTGCTTTTGTCCAATCACATTCCCCATCCACAGTCTGCGAATCAGAGGCAGAGTAGGGCGGGTCTTCACAGCACGTCATGTGACATATGCGCCAATCGTGTGACAGCAGGGCTCCGTCGTTATAGCGTCGTCTG
This sequence comes from Notolepis coatsorum, assembly GCF_963971535.1. Taxonomy (NCBI): domain Eukaryota; kingdom Metazoa; phylum Chordata; class Actinopteri; order Aulopiformes; family Paralepididae; genus Notolepis; species Notolepis coatsorum. The sequence continues at coordinate 51,744,116 of NC_140170.1, read as the reverse complement.
CACGGAGAATTCCACCCCAAAACGCTCGTCTAAACGTAAAATTAAAAGTGAAACCGCAAGATGACTTTTGCGGTTTCTGTTCACAAAACGCTCGTCTAAACGTAGCCTTAGTAGACATGAAACAGGAAATGCCCTTTGAATGGTTAATAGGCTACATGTCATGCAACATTATAGGAAATGCGCTTACCGTCTTCTCCAGAGTCAGACAAGAAGATAGATATACATTTCCTCTCTGTGTGTTCGGTATGAAAGCTATCTGTCTGCAAGCTAGCCTAGCTTAGCACAAATGAATGGAAGCGGATTAGCCCAGCTGTTGGCCAAAACACCTCTCACTGAGTTTTATGCTAGGCTAATGGTCAGTATCTGCTTATATTCATTTGTGCTAAGCTAGGCTAGCTTGCAGCCGGATAGCTTTTAAAAAATTCAATTCAATTAACTTTTAAATGCCGTTTTTTATAGAAAATATTTATCGGATCCAATATTTATGGCTTAAAACCAATTTCTGACAATTAGTTAGACTTTAAATTTAAAAAAAGATTAGATTTCTTGATTTTTTTTATCATGTATGAACAAAACGTTCAATGTGAATGGTTGATTTGAATTTCAATGACTTTTTAAGCACCTTGTAAAAATCTTTGCTGTTTTCAAGGAATTCCAGGCCTTGACTTAAAAAAAATTTATCAAGCACTTTAAGCACTTCAAACCCTGCCTACCGTGCCGCTGGCTGGGAAGACAGGAGCACATGACCACAGCACAATTCAAGACGGCACTAGTCAAACTTAAATACGATTCTGTGCAGCTCGATAAATTAGAATATCGTGGAAAAGTTATTTTATTTCAGTAATTCAATTCAAAAAGTGAAACTCTCGTAGATTATAGATTCATTACACAAAGTGAAATATTTCAAGCCTTTATTTGTTTTAATTTGGATGATTATGGCTTACAGCTCATGAAAGCCCAAAATTCTGTATCACCAATAAAAAATAAATGTATTTTCCTTTTGTATATAGAAATGTCGGCCTTCTGAAAAGTATGTTCATGTATGTTCACTCAGTACTTGGTTGGGGCTCCTTTTGCACAAATGACTGCATCAATACAGCTAAATATATAGACTTTTCCACGATATTCTAATTGATTGAGCTGCACCTGTATCTCCATACAGAACCTAGAGGTGTAAGCGCTCACCTTCACACTTGTGTCTCTTCAGATTGTTAGGATTGCTGAAACTCCTCCCACACTGGAGACAGTGGTAGGGCTTCTCTCCACTGTGGGTCCTCTGGTGGCGTTTGAAGTTAGATAACACACTGAAGCCCCTCCCACACTGTTGACACTGGTGGGGCTTCTCTCCAGTGTGGGTCAGCTTGTGGCGCTTCATGCTACCTAACTCACTGAAGCCCCTCCCACACTCTTCACAGTGATAGGGCTTCTCTCCAGTGTGGGTCAGAAGGTGTTTCTTCAGGCTACTTAATTGACTGAAGCCCTTCCCACACTGATCACAGAGGTGGGGCTTCTCTCCTGTGTGGGTCAGAAGGTGTGTCTTCAGGCTACCTAATTGACCGAAGCCCCTCCCACACTCTTGACAGTGACAGGGCTTGTTTCCTGTGTGGGTCTGAAGGTGTTTCTTGAAGTTACCTAAATGACTGAAGCCCCTCCCACACTCTTCACACTGGTGGGGCTTCTCTCCTGTGTGGGTCAGCTGGAACAGAAAACAAGGAGGGGTCAGACTGCTCGGAGCAGAAAACAAGGAGGGGTCAGACTGCTCGGAGCAGAAGACTATGTCTCCTGGTCACCACTAGGGGGAGAGTGGGTAACATCTTAAAACAACAGGAAAGAAATAGCTCTCTGAATGAGACTAGTGGACACACATAGTAAAAGTAGCCAGCTGACAGTGTTCCATGTAGAGAAACAAAGCCACAGATGATGGACCTGGACCAGACAACTGCTGGTGATTATGATCACAATATTTCAGATATTGTCAGTAAGCTGAAAATTATACTGGTAAACTAGTCAGATTCCTAGTCATGGTTGTATTGTCCTGTGTTGTAACCCCCACATACCTGGAGCTCCAAACAGGATGAAACAAACACTTTAAATGAATTGCAGATACTATTTGACTAATGACCTTCTTTCATTTCATTACCTCGCAGGGGGGCGGGGCAGACGGGGTCCCAAATGAAGTGCCTGGTTGAGAGGCTGTGGAGGGGAGGAACCTCTCTGGGCGGATCTGTCCACTTCTTAGCAGCTGGAAGTAAAGATTGTTATGAATCCTCTTCATGTGCTTGTGGAGGAAGATCTGAGAGGTGTAGCAGTACTGACACTCAGGACATGGAAACACTGGAGACTGGGTCTTCACTCCTGAGAGAGAGAGAGAGATATACAGGGAGAGGGAGAGAGAGAAAGAGCAGATTAGGAGCGAAGTCAGATGAGTTACGGAAATTATGTGTAATGAATCAATACAACTACGACGGACAGGAGGATATTTGTTGGTGGGGTCTATATTATTCCAGACTGGCAAAGGAACCATGTGATTTACAGATCTCTGATGTGTTACACCCCAAATCAGATGAATAGACGTAAGGATAAGGACATGCACACAGACAGACAGACAGATTACCTTTAGTAGAACTCTTATTGTCCCAAAGTTCATCAAAGATGATGCCCAGATGTGCGGCGTACTCATCTCCGTACCAGACCAGCAGCTCCTTTCCTGAAGTGACACGACAGCAACACCGGTAGAAAATCTGTCCACGGTGTTGGAACGCTACTAGGTTCTGTTCCTCCTCGTTACGGGCACAGTTCACATACCTGAGAGAGAGAGAGAGAGAGAAGAGACAGAGAGAGAGAGAGAGACAGAGAGAGAAGAGACAGAGGAGACAGAGAGAGAGACGTTTTATGAGTTGTCAGCTCCTTTCTGTCATTAATTTCTATGCTACAGACGCGACAGACGCGCTCCTTTTCCCAGCGCCGTGCCTCGCGTTTTAGCGCTCTCGGCGGCCAGCGTTTTTGGGCGGAGCGCTCCCAGCGCCTAAAGTTGAAACTAGTTCAACTTTGAGAGGAGCGGCGCTCATCAAGGTAACTTTTTTCGACCGACCAAGCAACATCGAGCAAGTGGCGGAGCCGCGAGACTCAGAAAAACGCTCTGAGCATATTTTTGCTTTTCAAAGCGGTCCGCCTTGAAAAAAACTTCCCCGGTGGACACAAAGCCTTAGTCTGTACCTCTTTTTTTTCTGTTTTTCTTCCCGTCCCAATGTTAGTCGTTGTGCCAATTCCCCCCCTCCCCTACCTGGTTGTTGTTAGCATGTTCTCCTATGAGTCGGTACAAGGGCGTCCCAAGTCGATCGCACACTTCCTCCGATACGTGCGGCGACAGCCAGTGACGTCTTTTTTCACTTGGCAGAGAGGACGCTCATTTGGTGAAGTGTAACGCGTGGGAGGGCACGCTATCTCCACCAAGTCCTGCCCCCGCTGAGCAAGCGCCGAGACCTGACCTGTAGGCGTCGCTGTCCACAACGCCAGATTCCCACCCACCAGCTTCCCACCGTCTGTACCTTTTAAACCACAGCAGAGTTTCCTACCTCATCCAGTTAGAGTGAGTCTCTCTCTTGGTTCCTACCTCATCCAGTTAGAGTGAGTCTCTCTCTTGGTTCCTACCTCATCCAGTTAGAGTGAGTCTCTCTCTTGGTTCCTACCTCATCCAGTTAGAGTGAGTCTCTCTCTTGGTTCCTACCTCATCCAGTTAGAGTGAGTCTCTCTCTTGGTTCCTACCTCATCCAGTTGGAGTGAGTCTCTCTCTTGGTTCATACCTCATCCAGTTGGAGTGAGTCTCTCTCTTGGTTCCTACCTCATCCAGTTGGAGTGAGTCTCTCTCTTGGTTCCTACCTCATCCAGTTGGAGTGAGTCTCTCTCTTGGTTCCTACCTCATCCAGTTGGAGTGAGTCTCTCTCTTGGTTCCTACCTCATCCAGTTAGAGTGAGTCTCTCTCTTGGTTCCTATCTCTCTCTTGGTTCCTACCTCATCCAGTTGGAGTGAGTCTCTCTCTTGGTTCCTACCTCATCCAGTTGGAGTGAGTCTCTCTCTTGGCATCGATGTAGTCGTCACTGTGTTTGTCCTTGTAGATCTGATGGAGAGACAAGACGCTCAACACATTTCACACAGACATCATTCCATAACAGACTCCATACAAAAGAGCACTTGGTTCATCTCATGTTGCCAATGATGTGTCAACCTTTGATGAGGGGGGGGGGATCAAGCATGCTATACTCGAGTGATCGTGTATTACTCGTAAAGAAAAAAAAAAGAATATATATATTTTTTGAATTTCTTTTTTTGCATTTCTTTTTTTCTTAAACTTAATTTTGTTCATTCACGTATATGTTTAATGAAACCAACAAACAGTTATAATCTTACACATACATGTGAAACAAATATGTAAAAAACAAAATTTAAGGTCGATTTTTCTCATAGCTGCGAGTAATCGATTACTCACGCCCATCCCTAGTATGTGGGTCTTATTTATGGCGGTTACCACAACAGTTTGAATTGCTTCACTAATTGTGCAGCAAGGAAAAAAATTATTTCACTCCCTCCCTCCCTCCCTCCCTCCCTACTGACCATCCAGGAGTAGCCGCTCTTGGCAGCCTCCTCCGCCTCTGCCTTGTCTCCTTCATACGGCCCAAAGTGTGTTCCTACAGGAAGCTCCGTGTTCCCAGAGTAGAACACTCCAAGACCAGCCTCTGGTATGACAGACTTCATCAGCTGGACAGACACAGACAGGAAGACAGACCAACAGACAGGTTGCTCTAAAATGGAATGTTATCATTGTTCAGACAGGTTGAGATAAAAAAAGACACCTTTATTTTAGATCTCGGGAAATCATTAACTCATTGGACGCCACTCACGAATAAAGTCGGGTTAACTCGCCAACGCTTGAGCGCCAAACCTGAGAAAATCGGGTTTTCTATCGTTATTTCTTTTATTCGATATTCCCATTCATAATCCATCGAGGGAGCCTGTGTTATCATTGGGAATGAGTCTGAGATCGCAAACGTCCAATACCGCCGCCTGCCGCCTTGGGGACGGTATTGCACATCCTTTGAAACTCTCTGTCTTGGGCTGTGCGTCGATCTAAAGTGTCCGGGCGGAGTTTTCCTTGTCGGACAGGACAAGCGTTTATAACGCATGGATTGAGGATAATCAAGTATTCCCGGTTCATGTTCTTTGGTGGATTATGTTGGCAACACGATCGACATCAATACTTGGAATGGCGATCAGATAATTGGAATATTCTTTTTAGAGTACATCCTAGTCAAGGTAAGGGCTATATGTAGGGGTGGAACGATACGTATTCGAACCGTACACCGTTCGGCACGACCTCCGGCACGACAATGATAGGCGGGGTGTTTAAAGACAATAATAGGCGTTTATTCAACATCCAAGAAGGCTAAGGGCGCTTTCATATATAGTTTTGGTGGACTCTGTGCGGTTCGGGGGTGAAGTTGCAACATTGTTGCATTCTTCATTTGGTTCGTCCGCATTCACATTGCAATTTGTCAAGCGCACTAAACTTTCTGAACAATGTCACGCGGTCGAAAAGGGCGCTCGTCTATTGGACACAATAGAGTGGAAATGTGTGTGTGTGACTGCGAGCCCTAACGTGTGTTACTGCAAGCCCTGTCTGACTCCAGATCAGCGGTGGCGTCACAATTTTCAGTCGGTGCTGGTGATGTCGTCTGGGTCTCATCTTCGAAAGACTCAACAACATGTTTCGGGCTGGATGTGGGTCTTGTGCCAAGTATAACGTCCAGGTCATCATACCAAGGGAACTTGTCTTTCTCGTCCCCCAAACTCCTACTTTTTCGAAGCAAGTCACAGACTTTAAATAGTTATTCGTTTTAACTTCTTTAATTCACATCTCTCTAGTTTGCAACAACGCAACTGCAAGCCAATGCTCCGAGACATATTTATATATTTGTAATCGTTATTAGGCTATTTGAATCCACCATTTAGGGCTAACGGTGTATTCAAATAGCCTAACAAATTAAATGTAATATGTCTCGGAACATTGGCCCACAGCTGCACCATTGCAAACCACAGAAATGTGAACCCAAGAAGCCAAAAAGAAGTTTAGCCTATTTTTTGAAGTTTTAGAAGGCTATAGAGAAAGTTGCCTTTTACGCACCGCGTTTAGCCTATATTAAATAGTTTAATTGTTTTTTCAGCCTGTTATTCGTTTGAATTTTCAGCCTGTTAATAAATATGTGTCATTAATTCAGTATTTAACTTCTTGAATTCATATTTATTTAGGCTATGCTAATTAAAAACACAAATGTTATGGACATCAAATTTAATTCTCTGCTTATTTATTAATATATTGCTGACGCAGTTTTTTTTATTTTGACGTGGCATTGATCCATTGTTCTATTGAAGCCCATTACCACCATCCTCTCGCTAAACAACTTGTACACCGCGTTGTTTTTATGAGTGCCCACAAGTAGCTGTTTAATTTGGTCTTCTGCCCATAATGTCTATCAGGGCTTTCTTTCACCTCGTCATTCGCCCACATCTGTCCACGAGACATGTTTACCGTGTGCTTGTTTTGCAGTGAAGGCGGCCGCAGTGTTTGTTTTTTTCCTTCTACCCAAGATGCACAGTTTATCAGGTCACTTCCTATATTTGGTCCGCGTTTGGTCCGATGAAGCGAACCGAGACCTACGTTTTCAGGCGGACCAGAGTTCGCATGTTTGGTCCGCACCAGAGTTCGACTGAGCATTCACACCACCCCAAAAAAAGCGGACTATCCAAGAAAACGAACTCTGGTCCGATAGTCCAGACCAAACAGCTCTGGTGTGAAAGCACCCTAACATACAACTGTGTTTACTAACTCCAACCGGGACTATTGCCGCTTTTCCACTGCATGTTATCAGCTCCGGTAACGTTAAGAGTCGAGAAGGTCTGTGACGCTAAAATGTCCCTGCGGACCCGCCAACCCATAGATAGTTCCAACTCACCAAATTACGTTAATCCACCACAGTTGCACTCAATATTTAAATAATGTTAGTCTAAATAAATGTAGACAGATAATGTACGTATTTAAAAAATAGAATGAACAGAGCAGTGTTGTTTTGAAACAGTACAGTGTGTGTGTTAGTTTGATGTATGCTGCAATTTATATTGATGGCCTTCTAATTTGTTTATTTTAAATAACAGTGACACTTTTCCCTTTCATAAGAAATCCAGCCATATTCCTTTCATTGTATTTCAAATACTGCACTTTAATTTCAAGCGGAAAACTAATCTTTCCATTAACCCATTCTCTGCCGGGCATTGTACCCATCATTGTACCCTCTCTGCCAGCGCTATAAGTCTATGGAGATGTTCACCTTCTTTGCAGGGCTATAACTTTTTAAATTGTATTGCTAAATTGACATTACTATGGCCCATTCAACATCAATTATCTATCGTTCAGGATGTAGGAACGTTTTACTTTTTCATTCACACATTCATACTAAAATACCGTCTCTAGAGTATAAATATGTTTTTATCGTTTTCTGCTGTATTTCATAGAATGTGAGATATAGGCATAAATGCATATATTAGATGATCAAATGCAGTTTGATACCGATCAACGTTATATTAAAAATGTCAACTGTACATGGTCCTAAACGTCATGACTGGTCATCTGCGGGTGAGCGGAGGGGGGGGGGGGGGGGGTGGGGTCGTTTATAATTCAATGACCGACGTTAAATGATTTATGTAGTATGGGTGATATATTGATCAGAGCAGTTTGTATCGAAAATGGTAAAGAAAAACGCTGAAACTCACCCCAGTCTCCTCGTAGCGTTGGGTGATGAGTGGAGCAAAAAGATCGCTATTATGGGATGTTGATCGATGCGATCCATTTCCGGGTTGTATATAACTAATACACGTCCAAATCATGTTGATTATTGAGTTATGGCAAAGATCAATATCCACGGTGTCTGTATTGAGCCCCGGGACGATAAGCGAGTGGCCGGACGAAAATAGGGGACGTACCAAGCACTTCCGGCCACTTCCGGTTTGGCAACTCGTCGATCGGCCACGAGGTGGCGGTATTGAAGCGTTGCAGAGTTGTGATGGCCCAGACAGCATCACCCAAGACTCCGTGAGTGAAATATGAATACCATGACGAAAATATGAAATATTGATCTCAAAAACGCCTTACGGAGTTATTGGCAGACAACGCATGGCGGAGAAACCCGCCTTAACACGTGAATGGCGGAGAATGGGTTAAGAACTGACAATCAGGGAATTTAAACATTGTTGACATTGTTTTTTTGTGTTTATATTAAAGAAAGGAAAGTCTAGTGCTGGCTGAGCATATTGTTTGTTTGCATTTGTCAAGTTAATACTTTGACAAATGTAGCCTATATTTTTCAGTCAGTTCAGTCTTTGTGTGCCAAACATTATTTAAGGCTGTAAACACTGTAAACCTTTTTTATTTAATAAATGGGAAGAATGTTTAGATTTTTGAGTGTTAAATAAAATAAAAAAATAAAAAAACAACGTATATCAAACCGAACCAAAAATGGTCTGACAAAAATAAGAAATAAAAACAAGTAAAAGAAGAATATCTAGGGTTCTCTCCTGATTGGATAAAGTGGGAAGGGATACCAGAAAATGTAGTTTGTGTTTACTGCAATTTACCTAAAGATAATCTAAAGGAAACAATACCTGGAGGTCTGGAGGGAGAGTCTTCTTGGCTCTGTCTCGCTCTCCTGGAACTACATCCACTTTAGGGTAGAAGACCGGAGGACCATGGACAACACACTCGAGAAGGTAGAACTCCTTACAGCCATAACAATCTACACAGACAGATAGACAGAGAGAACGTGAAAAAGAGATGGAGACATAAGGAGAGAGAGATAGTCAGTCAATAGTACATAAATATTAAAGGAAGAGAGCAAATAGAACAAATGCATGATGGCGAGCGGAATGAAACAATACACATCTTCTAGTTTTTATATAGATCGATACTGAAACCCTGTTAAATGTGCTGCTGTCTGTCTTGGCCAGGATTTTTTATCTCAATGTTAAATAAATTAATAAAATATACTAGGTTGTACTTACAATAATAGTGATCGTCCTCAGGAACCTCCTGTTCTTCGTAAATGACCATAGGCAGGTTTCTCAAGTTTCTCCCTCTTGTATAACCCTGATCCTCCTCTCTCTGTGGAAGCCCTGGTGTGATGGGTGTAGATGGCTCACCTCTCTGCTGCAAGAGAGAGACAGAGAGAGGGCGAGAGAGAGAGAAAGACAGAGAGGGCGAGAGAGAGACAGAGAGAGGGCGAGAGAGAGCAAAAGAGAGAGAAAGACAGAGAGCGATAGAGAGTGAGAGAGACAGAGAGAGAGAGAGAGTCCGTTAAATCAGGAGATTATAACAACATCCTATAATTCTGACTGAATTCGGTCGTTAAAGAGTAGGGAGTTCCCCGACGTTCCTGGCCAAATTCCCAATCAGGTCTCTGACATCAAGGCCTTGTAGTGGAAAATGTATAGTTTCTATATCATATGAGATCATAATTACATAATTCGATACATACTATCGATCTCAGCCCTCCCACAGAACTCTAAGATATTAACTTTAACAGGCCTCTCAAGTTTCTTTAATAGTTGTCATACAGAAGTACAGAATACTTTCATACAAAATGCTTCTTACTGTTACGCTCCAGAGACTGTGCTAGACAAGATAGTATCAAATAACATAGTATAGCATGTAATTTAGAAGTAGAAAAGTAGAAAATGAGGTCACAGTGTTCAGTATAGACATATGTACAATGTTCGATGCAGAATAGACGTAACTGAGTTACCATATAATATACAATACTATGCAGTGTACTAATGTACAGTACTATATAGTGCAAAGCAGAAATGGGATGAGGTACAATTTAGGTACAATTTACAGTAAGGTGTACGAGTTGTAGTGCAATCCTTCATCAATAAATATAAAGTGTGGGGAGTGGGTGCTACAGTGTGTTTGTTTAAAGTGAGTGTGTGCTATAAAGTGTGTGGGGTGGGTGCTACAGTGTGTTTGTTTAAAGTGAGTGTGTGCGTGTGGATGTGTGTGCTATGTGCGTTTGATGGTTGTTGTTGTGTAGTGTTCATTGTTCGTTTAGCAGCCTGATGGCCTGGGGATAGAAGCTTCTTCTGAGTCTTTCTGTGCTCGCCTTGAGACTCCGGTATCGCTTGCCTGACCGCAGCAGTTCAAAGAGGCAGTTGTTCGGGTGACTGGAGTCTTTAATGATTCTCTTAGCCTTGCCCCTGCAACGCTTGTTGTAAATGTTCTGGAGGGTGGGGAGCCCCCCTCCAATTGTGCGTTCGGCTGAACGTGTCACTCTTTGTAGTCTGCTTCGGTCTTGTGCAGTGCTATTCCCAAACCAGGAGGTGATGTTGCCAGTCAGGATGCTCTCTATTGTACATGAGTAGAAGTTCTTAAGGATCTTCTGACTGACTTGGAACTTCCTTAGGCGCCTGAGGAAGTAGAGGCGTTGTCGTGCCTTCTTCACAACACTGTCAATGTGTGTGGTCCATGTCAAGTCCTCGGATATGTAGGCTCCGAGGTACTTAAAGCTGTTGACTCTCTCAACCGGTGCCCCGTCGATGCTGAGGGGGCTGTAGTCCTTGACCCCCGACCTCCTGAAGTCCACAATCATCTCCTTTGTTTTGCTGACGTTCAGGGAGAGGCTGTTTTCCTGGCACCATCCCGCCAGGACCTTGACCTCTTCCAGGTAGGCCCTCTCGTCGTTGGCAGAGATCAGGCCCACCACCACTGTGTCGTCGGCAAATTTGATGATTGTATTGCTACTCCGCTGAGCCACACAGTCGTGTGTGTACAGGGAGTAGAGGAGGGGACTCAGAACACAGCCCTGGGGGGCCCCTATGTTGAGGGTGATGGATGAGGAGGTGCAGTTGCCTGCTCTCACCACCTGGGGTCTGCCCGTCAGGAAGTCCAGGACCCACTGGCAGAGGTCATAGTTCAAGCCCAGGTCCCTGAGCTTGGCTATGAGTATGGAGGGGACTATGGTATTGAATGCCGAGCTGTAGTCGATGAATAGCATTCTCACATAGTTCCCCTGCCTCTTGTCCAGGTGTGATGCTGCTGTGTGCAGCACATGGGCTATGGCGTCCTCCGTGGACCTGTTGGGGCGGTATGCAAATTGCAGGGGGTCCATGTTGATGGGGAGGGAGGAGCAGATGTAGCCCTTTACTAGCTTCTCAAAGCACTTCATGGCTATGGAGGTGAGAGCTACAGGGCAGTAGTCGTTGAGGCAAGCAGGCTTGGATTTTTTGGGTACAGGGATAATAGTGGACTTCTTCAGGCAGGTGGGGATGACAGCCTGTTCTAAGGACAGGTTAAATATGTCAGTGAATACCGGGGCTAGTTGGTCGGCACAGACTTTTAGGACGCGGCCGGGGATGCCGTCCGGACCTGCTGCCTTCCTGATATTCACTTTTTTAAAGGTCCGCCTCACCTCATGCTCTGTTACCCTGAACACTGAGTCTCCATCAGCAGCAGACCCCCCCCCCCCCCCCCCATTGCCGTGGCTTGTGGGCTGGTGTTGTTATTACCAGCATCAAACCTCGCATAGAAGGTATTGAGGTCATTTGCTAAGGAGATGTCACTGTTCAGTTTGAGGGAGGCGCCTTTGTAGTCTGTCATCGTTTTGAGCCCCTGCCACATAGCTCTAGAGTCAGCTTGTTCAAACTGGAGTTCAATTTTATCCCTGTAGCGCCGTTTGGCCTCTGTCACTGTCCTCCTTACGTTGTATCGCGCCACCTTGTGGTCATTCATGTTGCCTGCCACTAGGCCGTCGTTGTATGCTTTGGTGCGCTCTCTCAGAGCTTCACGGACGGATTTGTCTACCCAGGGTTTTTGATTTGGGTAAACTCTCATTTTGGTAGTGGGGATTGTTTCTTCCACCAAAGTACAAACATAGTCCAGCACTGTCTCCGTGTAGACATTAATGTTATCTGTGTCGCGGAACACGTTCCAGTCTGTGCAGTCAAACGCAGCCTGGAGCGTCTCCTCTGACGTCAAATCCCATTTCTGCACCTCTCGTGAGACTACAGGAGTGCTTTTGATTCTCTGTTTGTACTTTGGTGAAAGGAAAATGGACGTGTGATCTGATTTACCAAAGCCACTATCAGAATGAGCCTTGTAGCCACCCTTAAATTGCGTGTAACAGTGGTCTAGGATGTTACCGCCTCTGGTGTTACAAGTCACATGCTGATAGAAGTCAGGTAAGACCTTTCTCAGATTGGCGCTATTGAAATCACCCACCACTAAAATGGCGGCGTTAACGTTCGCCGCTTGTATTCTATTTACCTCGTCGTGGAGTCTGGAGAGCGCGACGTTGTTACTGGCTTGCGGTGGAAGGGCTGTGGAGGGCTGTGTTTGTCTGCACCAAACAAAGGCATAATGACATCCCGTGCAGAAGGTTTTGGGTCATGATCATGAGATCGTATAGGGGAAGATACGCCTGTTTAAACTTGTCATGTGATCAACTGTTCTAGAATGTCTATAAAATGTCAATGTAAAAGGAGGGACGTCTCTCTCTTCCTCCTTCTCTGCCGGCGCCGGCTCTATATCAATTTGGTTATGTATCAATTCTGTTCTGTACTCTTAAACCAATGCTTTAAGTTGAATAAAACTTCTGTCGATAATAATTAAGACCAGCCTCGTCTGCTTTTCCTTTAGAAGCCCATTCTCCTTCATTTTGGTGACCCCTGACCTGGCTGTTGTCCTGGGCTCCTCGGCCGGTCCGGCTCGCGGAGAACTCTCTCGCAGAAAAATCGGCAGACAGGTCGACAACCCTAGGTAAGCGCTTGGCTTTTAGAAGAAATTGTCTGCTGAGAAATTCTGCGAGAGAGCAGCTGAGCCTGGCCGACTGACTGGCTCAGTTTAGCAGCTAAAAGAACACGTAAAGAATGGAGACGATGGGGGGCTGGCACTGAAAGTGTATCCTTTAAAAGCCAAATTTACATTTGAAAGGCAATTGATCGGCTTCTTGAATTGGTTTAAGCATTACTTTCTTTTTCTGTATTATCCTTCTATCTCTACTGCTCTCTCTCTCTTTCCCTCTACCTCCCTCGGTAAACCTCTACTCTCTACCACCCCCCCCCACCATTTCTCTCTTCTATACGGCAGACTTAACTGAGAGTGGTTTGTGATACGACAGACTTAACTGAGAGTTGTTTGTGATAAGGCAGATTTAACTACGAGCTGTCTGTGATATTTCTATATGATAGACTAGCTATCCCGAGCCGTCTGTGATATGTCTATACGATAGACTAGCTATCCCGAGCTGTCTGTGATATTTCTGTACGATAGACTAGCTATCCCGAGCTGTCTGTGATATTTCTATACGATAGACTAGCTATCCCGAGCTGTCTGTGATATTTCTATACGATAGACTAGCTATCCCGAGCTGTCTGTGATATTTCTGTACGATAGACTAGCTATCCCGAGCTGTCTTGTGATATTTCTATACGATAGACTAGCTATCCCGAGCTGTCTGTGAGATTATGTGTACGGTAGACTAGCTATCCCGAGCTGTCTGTGATATTTCTATACGATAGACTAGCTATCCCGAGCTGTCTTGTGATATTTCTATACGATAGACTAGCTATCCCGAGCTGTCTGTGAGATTATGTGTACGGTAGACTAGCTATCCCGAGCTGTCTGTGATATTTCTATACGATAGACTAGCTATCCCGAGCTGTCTGTGAGATTATGTGTACGGTAGACTAGCTATCCCGAGCTGTCTGTGATATTTCTATACGATAGACTAGCTATCCCGAGCTGTCTGTGAGATTATGTGTACGGTAGACTAGCTATCCCGAGCTGTCTGTGAGATTATGTGTACGGTAGACTAGCTATCCCGAGCTGTCTGTGAGATTATGTATACGGTAGACTAGCTACAGCATGTTATAGCCGGAACGTCGTTTCGGGCACTCTAGTTAAAAGAAATCACTCAAGCCCACGAGTAGGAGGGGATATGAGATACGTCACGCAATCTTGATATAGACTAACAAGCCAACTTAGCAAGGCAGAATGAAATAAATACAGGAATTGATCTCCCTTTCTTTTCCTAGATGAAAACACCTACAGTACCAGGTAAAACCTACCCGCCGTTTTCTTAACTAAATAGAAGAATAACATGTATAAGTACATATGTGACCCGCCGTGACCAAACCCGATTTGATCCGCAAAGGGGGAGGTGCTCTGAAATGAACTTAATGTCTTGCTGTCCAGAAAATCCCAAAAATCGAAATCTTGATTTTTTTTACATATTTGAATTGTCATTAATCTGTTCCATTATTTGCCCTTAGTTGCAAACTTAAATACAACTTGTAAATGAGGTAATTATTGCTATAATAGTTCCACAAATTTTCTTTCAATTGACGATAAAAAACTACACGAGCGGGCTTGGGCCTGTCCACAGGGGGCTTAATAGGTGTACTTATAGGTGTTAACACACAGACGTCATTAGCTCTCCTTTCTCAGAGAGAGAATAACACACTATTAATACACTATCTTAATGTTATAAGTTATAAGCAACGTAACGCAGTGTCTAAAAAAAAGATTAAAAAAAAGAGGCCTAAAACGCGTGTTTTAACTTAATTAAAAACCATTAAAACACAGTTCGAATTTTATGAGCGAACGAATTTCGTTAGGGTGCATTTTTTCCAACCTAATGGCTAAAAGTAAATTAATTTAATACGGAAACGGAGTGATAAAAAATGGCTTTTTCATCGGAGCGAGAGATTATTATTATTGTGGGGGCCCTGGCATTCAGCACGGAATCTGTTAATACAGTTAAAAGTAAGTTGTTGTTGTTGTTGTGTCTTTCACTACCACACTACATGTATTTACATCTAAATACATCTAAATGCTTAACTGTTACTGCACCGTGTATCCCTCCTGTCTGGACGTTATGAATGTGAATGTGCGCAGCACCGTGTATAGGCAGGGGAGATGAGATGAGGCGCGCGTTAACCCTTTCACTGCCACACTACAGAAGCGCTTAGTAATGCTTCGCCTCAACTCCGTTTCTGGTCGAACTAGTGAGCGAATCTTTAATATTTTTTTTGATTCATATTCAGAGGTAATTCGTCGAGATATTTCTAATTGGTATTTATCAAAAATAAATATTAGAAATATGGTCAAAAACAACATGTATCCGTTTCTTTTTAACCGCACTCGCAGTGTACCACTTGGTAAAGTTTCGCCTCAACTCCGTTTCTGGTCGAACTAGTGAGCGAATCTTTAATATTTTTTTTGATTCGTATTCAGGGGTAATTCGTCGAGATATTTCTAATTGGTATTTATCAAAAATAAATATTAGAAATATGGTCAAAAACAACATGTATCCGTTTCTTTTGAACCGCACTCGCAGTGTACCACTTGGTAAAGTTTCGCCTCAACTCCGTTTCTGGTCGAACTAGTGAGCGAATCTTTAATATTTTTTTTGATTCATATTCAGAGGTAATTCGTCGAGATATTTCTAATTGGTATTTATCAAAAATAAATATTAGAAATATGGTCAAAACAAACATGTATCCGTCTTTTTCGATGAAAAAACATTTTTTTTCAATAAAAACTGACGTGGTATCAAACAAACACTAATTTAAGTGGTTAAAATTCGAAAATATGTGTAATTTTTTACAGATATCTTGAGAATAGGCTATGAATGTTAAACATGGGTAAAAAAAATTTTTAAAAATAGTAAACAGTTAAAATTATATGGCTTTAAACATGATGTATCTTTTCCTCTCCCTTAAGCCCAGTGAGCTCCCTCATCGTTAGGACAGCACAAGGGTTAACCTTTCACTACCACACTACAGAAGGTTAACCTTTCACTACCACACTACAGAAGGTTAACCTTTCACTACCACACTACAGAAGGTTAACCTTTCACTACCACACTACAGAAGGTTAACCTTTCACTACCACACTACAGAAGGTTAACCTTTCACTACCACACTACAGAAGGTTAACCTTTCACTACCACACTACAGAAGGTTAACCTTTCACTACCACACTACAGAAGGTTAACCCTTTCACTACCACACCACAGAAGGTTAACCTTTCACTACCACACTACAGAAGGTTAACCTTTCACTACCACACTACAGAAGGTTAACCTTTCACTACCACACTACAGAAGGTTAACCCTTTCACTACCACACTACAGAAGGTTAACCTTTCACTACCACACTACAGAAGGTTAACCTTTCACTACCACACTACAGAAGGTTAACCTTTCACTACCACACTACAGAAGGTTAACCTTTCACTACCACACTACAGAAGGTTAACCCTTTCACTACCACACTACAGAAGGTTAACCTTTCACTACCACACTACAGAAGGTTAACCTAGTTGTTGTGTCTTTCACTACCACACTACATGTATTTACATCTAAATGCTTCTGGAGAGGCCATCAGAACATTGAACATTGACTTTAGCATGTCTATTTTTATCTTGTGTTATTTTAAATGCTAATAAAATCTTGAAACTTGATTAAGTTTCTTGTTTATTATCAGGGTCCCTTTCACTACCACTACCAGTCACCAGACTCATTGTAATAACAAAGAGCCTCAGACTGGAAAGCTGCCAGGTGTTAATTGCCCTAGAGAGAGGGGGGCCATGGATTACAATGACTTCTGGGTAGTGTTGTAGTTGTTTCACTATTGTCACTGAATAGCCTGCTTGTCTCTTGAAGGCTATTATCTCTGAATACGTTTTGTGATAATCACCATGAATCATAGGAAGTAGCTTGCAAAGTATCCCACCAAAATGTTCAAGTGATGGCTTATTTTGAAGGTATGAATCTGTACTTTCATAATATGTAAAAAAAATAAAAATGAAGATCCCTCAACATGACCCTGAAGTCCATACCTGGTCACATATGATGGATTGAAGAACAAGTCCTTGTTTTGTTTATTTTTAACAGTACAACGTACATGAGATATATTCTTGAATACATTTGATATAAATATACTTTTCTGAAAAGTACTGTGAAGGAGGCTCATCGTATTGTATTACTTTGGGGCAATGACCTGTATAGCTGACAGCACCTTCCATAAGCTGCATAGGACAAAAGGCAGTTCTGTCTGTGGTCATATAATAATTTGGTTATAGTATCCTGTAGAGCAGGGGTCGGGAACCTATGGCTCGCGAGCCATATATGGCTCTTCTGGTGACAGCATATGGCTCCCAGACATTTTTGAGTAAAAAAAAAATAAATAAAAAATTATACATTTTTTTAATACTTGTGATATTTCTTAATAATACTGTGTCATTTTGAAGTAAACAGAAATTAGTTTTGAAGATACAGCTAATAGTATCTGTAGCTGAAGATATAGCGAGCAGAGCTGGCGAGGGAACACAAGTGGACAGAAATTAAAAATCTTCAACCTGAAGACCAGCTGATTCTTAAAACTTGGAACGAGCTTCCTGTGACATACCACACAATGCAGCGTGAGTATTGCCGTATTGACCATGTTTGGCTCTACATATGCATGTGGGCAGTCATTCTCGCATATGAGGAACATTAAGACCAACCTACGCTCACGTTTAACTGATGGAAGCCTCAACGCCTGCATGAAGCTCAATCTCACCACGTATGAACCAGATTACAAGGCCATCAGCAAAACCATGCAGCACCAGAAGTCGTATTAAAAGTAAGACATATTTAATTTATTATATGTTAAAAATACTATATGGCTCTCAATTAAATATATTTAGAAATATTTGGCTTTTATGGCTCTCCCAGTCAAAAAGGTTCCTGACCCCTGCTGTAGAGAATGGCATTACGTTAAAAATTCTTAAAAATTATACACTGTGGACGGTGGTAGGGATCAATCCGGAATCTTTGGGCTGAAGCAAGCGTTTTGGGCGCGCAGCCAAGAGATGGCGGTGTAAAGAACAGATACGCGGTCTTGCGAAACTGGGAACTACCGGCCCCCACCGACACAATTCTGGGCGTTGTGCCAATTTAAAAAACGTTGTTTACTCAAGCAGTAAGGTCCATCCAAATTGTGATAAGGATACGAGATAGGACACCTGGTGGCTGAACTAATGCAACGTACACACGTGACGTCCACACACAGACACACAACCACACACACAATATACACATACAGACATACACGCAGTACACACACATACATATACACAGACAGACAGACATACACACAATCACACACATACATTGACAACACAGGCAACAGACATACACAAGTTCGCACCATACATTGATAACGCACACACAAAGATAAGACACACGTAGACACACACAATACAAACACACACCACACATAACAAAATACACACGAAGAACTAATACAACACAGACACATGCACAGCAGGACTACGCTACCGCACACAGATATAGTGGTGACGACACACACACACACAAACTTGTCATAACTGTTTGAGCTAAATAGGGCCGGCCCACCAGCTGAAATCAACAAGATGGCGGCTAAGTTCACAGCGGAGGACATATTGACAGAATTGAACCCGTTGTTGAGAGATCTAATTATTTCAATAGGTGACCGCTGGGAAGGGCGCATGCAGGTACGGCAGGTACCAGACAAAATGGCTGCTGAATTCGTAGATGTGATGTTTATGGAGTTGAAACCAATTTTAGGGGATTTTATTCTGTCAATAATTGAACACTGGCAGAAGCACGCTGGGAATTGTGACATAAGTTTGCCTCCCAGGGGCGCCTCTGACCTTTGCCCATGTGATGACGCTATTATTCACAACCACGTAGCTGGTCGGCCACCAATAATGAATAATCCACGGTCTCAGGCCCCCGGGCAACAGATGACCTATGGCTCGCAGGGTACACAGGGACAGGGGAGGGGTCAACCATTTTCCCGTTTCCACTGTTGGAACTGCGGGAAGCAAGGGCATAGGGAATCTGTCTGTGGAGCGCTCTACCAACCTGGCTCCGACTTTGGGCGACAGCAAGGGCCCGGTGCCCATGTGAGGCAACAGATACCAAATAGGCAGTCTGGCTCGCGGGGTACGAGGAGGGGTCGACCATTCTCCCGTCTCCACTGTTGGAACTGCGGAAGGACGTGTCACGGACAGTCTGAGTGTAGGGAGCCCTACCGATCTGGCTCTGATTATGGGAGACTGGTCTATGACCTAGTTTGAAATGCAGAGATTGTGACGCATGGTGTAAAACCCAGTTATAAGTGACACAGAGACACACCGAACTAACATACACTTAACGATGAATCATCTTATGATGGATCATTTTAGAAGTACACAAACACAAACAGTTATCGGTTATCAGGGGAAACAGATAAAATAGAGTAACCGTTTTGCAGAACCAAAGTGCAACGTGGGATTGGCCCATTGACCAGATTTGGAACCCCTCTGACTAACTGGCAGAAACTTGGCTCACAAATGATTGATTGACTGGTTGAGAATTTGTTGACAGATGCGGAGCGCAGGGTGAGGTGCGTAAAACCTTTGAGTGAGTGCTCCTGTTGGGAGTCTTCAAGGTATTCTTATTATTAGAAGGGAGATTCTGTACAAGAAGTCCTGTTCGTAGGTCAATATTGATGCACTATTTGGAAAGTATAGTCCTTTACAGTGATGCCACAGATTACTTGTAAAAATTATCTGATTACTGATTACTCCTTTAACCCTTAGAAGTCACGCTGGAGCTTTGAACCCGTCGGCGGACAACAAAAGAAATTCGAATCCCTCTTAAATACTCAAAAAGGACATCTTTTCAGAAATCGATAAAAATAGAAAAATTGCCATTTCTAGTGCTTTGACATGTAAGGTATAAGTCCCCCAACTTGCTAAACCTAATACGACTTGTAAATAGATTTAATTCTTGCAATGGTATGCTTGTAATAATCTCCATTTGCGATAAAAACTACATCTCGCGTCACATCCATGGACGCGCGCACACACCAAGGTGTTAATCACTGAGTGATCTAATATGCATATTCTTCAGCGCGAGAGGGGGGGTTGTGTTTCCCACTGTCTGTCGTTGATTATTATAATCTGGTCCTGCAGTTCATTCAAGCTCGCATCACGGTTATTATTATTAGTATCATTCTCTCTCGAGAATACACGGGACCCGACATTTAAAAGTAGTCTTATTATGCTTTTCATCCTCGCCCGTGTATATACCCACGTCGCGCTAAAACAACATAAACTGTATGGCAGACAGAGTGCGTGTGTGTACGAGTTATGGTCAGTTATCTCGCAGTTCATTCAAGCCCGCATCACTGTTATTATTATTAGTATCATTCTCTCTCGAGAATACACGGGACCCGACATTTAAGTAGTCTTATTATGCTTTTCATCCTCGCCCGTGTATATACCCACGTCGCGCTAAAACAACATAAACTGTATGGCAGACAGAGTGCGTGTGTGTACGAGTTATGATCAGTTATCTCGCAGTTCATTCACGCAGGTGATGACAGCTCTCTCTAGAGTAGAACGGTGCGCTTTCTCGCGCTTTCTCTCTCTCTCTCTCTCTCTCTCTCTCTCTCTCTCTCTCTCTCTCTCTCTCTCTCTCTCTCTCTCTCTCTCTCTCTCTCAGCCACTGGCTACTGTGTGACGAGTCACCCGCGCTGTCTAAACACGGTGCTTTAGTTGACAGCGCTTTGTGAAGGAAAGATGACGTCGCCTCTCTCTCTCTCTCTCTCTGTCTGTCTGTCTGTCTGTCTGTCTGTCTGTCTGTCTGTCTGTCTGTCTGTCTGTCTGTCTGTCTGTCTGTCTGTCTGTCTGTCTGAGAACCCAGGTTGCTTTCTAACCTATACTAAAGACATGCCTGTGAAGTGTCATCAATCACTATGGCAAGCGCACATCCGTGGACATGTACACACACACACACACACGCACACGCACACACACTCTTGCTCTCTCTCTCAATTCAAATGGGCTTTATTTAACATTAACTACTGTATGGCAGAGTACACAAGAAAGAAAATCAGTACATTACAGAAGGAATTTCTTGTACAGTATTCTTGTACAGTGGGTGACAATATTGTCACAAGGAAAGATGAAATTACATACCTAGGTTTCATCCTATAGAGGCAAATCTTTCCTGTGACAAAATGGAATCCAATGTAATAAAAAAAAAAGTAGAGAGGTGAATACATACCTGTTTTCCAGTTGGAATGTTCTTATTATGATGCCACTGTGAAGCAGCTTAGATTAGACTCTCTGCCCAGCATCCCTCATAGTCATATTTCTCTGAATCCATCCATGTGGTACTGATACAATAGTGCATATTCTCTCTCCCTCTCTCTATCTATATCTCCCTATCTCCCTCTCTCTCCCTCCATCTCTCCTCTGTATCTCCCTCTCTGAGACTACTCCCGGTCTGAGACTATACTTCTGTGTGTGTGTGTAACCAAATGCATACCTACATGTATGACCTATATCTATCTAATACTTTTGGATATGAGCATTCTTTTCAATAAGTATGGAAGCCTGAAACCAGAATGACACCAGTATCACTGACTACCACGGCAAGCCTATAGAAAATTATTCTATTTAATAATAATAATAATAATAATAATTATTATTATTATTATAAATGTCTCTCTCTCTGTTTCTTTCTTTCTTTCTTTCTTTCTTTCTTTCTTTCTTTCTTTCTTTCTTTCTTTCTTTCTTTCTTTCTTTCTTTCTTTCTTTCTTTCTCTCTCTCTCTCTTTCTATTATATTACTATTATATATCTATCTAAATATCTAAACCTCTGTCTATCTAGTGTGTGTATATGCATGGCATCAAATCAAAGTGTGTGTTGCCTGTATTGATCAGTCACACTATACCCCCATTCAGCTGTAATTGTTCCCTGCTGGGCCTTTGTTTCATGGTGTGAATTAGTCATTGAAATTAACATTGACATCACATTGAATTCTGGGAAGGAGTGTAGTTCCCTTATCATTAGCTGAATTCACTGAATTCTCTTCAGAGGCCCCTGCTGCAAATTGGTAATGACTGTACCAGAATGTTTGATAGGACATTGATTGAAAACTATCGTCTCAAATTTGACAATTGATGGCTTATTTTGAAGGTATGAATCTGTAATTGTATATTATGTAACAAAAAAAAAGGGGGAAATTCTCAGGAGGAGGAGCTATTTAGGTTAGACTTCTAAGGGTTAAAGAGTAACCTAGTTACTTTACTGATTACTTGATTATCAAAGTAACTTGGTTGCTTTGAAAGTAACTAGGTTACGAAGTCATTGTCATCCCCCCTGCTGCTGCCACAACATGAGATTATTGGCATCACTGGACCTTTATTTTTTTTATGATGTACATAAAAATCAAAATCAAATACATTTACAGATTACAACCTTTATTTAATGGTTAATATTTTGATAAAAGGTAATTTACTGTATTTGTATGGCATGTACACTTAAAGTAGAAAAACGAAAGTAATCTGGAAAATAATAGAGTGAATCTCCCGTGAAAGAACGTTTATTTATATTTTTTGCAGTATGGGCATAATGTCAATTATGACCGACGGTACATTTTGCACCCTAAAGCATGACTGCTGTAGTAAGCTCCGTCCCGGCCTGATTTTAGGATACCCCTTTTTCACCCCGTCAAAAGGGGGAGGAGGTGTATAACATTATAGCATCAGTATAGCATCAGTATAGCAGTATAGCATCAGCTGTCCTTTTCAACGGTGGGACAGGGGTTGGCACACATGACCGGTGTATATATATATTAAGCATTTTTAACAACACATACGTTTTTGTTTGTTGAATTAAAGGCCGCAAGCATACACTTTATCTTTATCACGGATCCCCATTAGTCATCACCGCAGCAACAGCTAGTCTTCCTGGGGTCCACACACAAACAGAGTATCAGATCACAGAAAATGCAGTAGGATAGATTGGACTCTCGGACAGTCATATCTTTACAGTGTGAACTACAGTATCTGTGTTTTTCTTTAATATAAAATAATTTATTTTTCTCTCATTGTTCTTAATGCTCTTTTCGAATTGTTTTTAAAGCTTATCTTACTGGTGTACTGGCAGTTTATTCCAATATGACATGGCTCTATATAACAGTTTTCTTTGCTGCATTGGGTTTTGGTAGTAGCAGTGTGAACGTTTCCATATAGGCATGCCTAGTATTATACTTATGTCGATCAGGTGTACATGTTAGCTGTGAAGGCAAACAGATAGGTTCTCTTGCGATATATATATTCCTCATGAACAAAATCAGGCTGCAATCCAGTCTGTCTTCCACCTTCAACCACGACGGTTTGGTGTGCATCACCTCCACACTGTTTCTCATTGAGAAGTTCAGGGCCAGACGGGCCGCTCTGTTCTGAGTGAGCTGGATCTTGTTGAGCTTTTGTCTTGAGGCATTAGACCAGACAGCTGGACAGTAGTCAAGGTGAGAAAGAACTAATGACTATCACTTGCTTCAATATCAGATAGGCTAGAAAATACCTACACCTTCTGATAATTGAAATACCTCTGCTCATTTTGGCAACCACATTGTTGGTGTGAGTTGTCCATGAGTGTTCCATCAAGTGGGACATCCAACAGCTACGTCATGGGTGAGCGGCGGAGGGTGTGTTGGGGGGAGTCGATTTCCAAATGACAGGATAACCAGTACCGATCGGAAGCGTCAGAGGGATTTGTCACATTACACAATTTGACCTATTGATGGGTGTAACGTTCGGGAGACTATCAATCTTAGGATTGTCTCCCACTGTCTACCTGGGTCACTCCTGTTGTTATTGTTCACCTTGTATGTCACCACTGATTGCTGTCATCACTAATTGTCTGTCACACCTGGGTGCTGTCATTGGCTGTTAGACTGCTGCTCCTCATTGACAGCGTGGAATGTTGAGAATGTGACGTATTTAACATTTGCTCTATTCCTTGTTCTTTGCTAGAGCTTCACCTATTCTACGGACGTACCTACCGCTGGACAAGCACAGACAGATTGTCTTCTCCTGTTATTGTTTATGCTTTTCCCCTGTTAAATAAACAGTTCAACTGTTTTGTTATAGTAATACATTCTCCGTCTCGTTCTTCTACCTCGACAACTTGGAAGTCACTTACCCGTTCGTAACAGAAGCTCTAGCCATCATGACTTCCAACGAGGAGATACGGGACGAGATGGTGAGCCTACGGGACCAGCTCAGGATCATGATGGAGCGGCAGATGGCAGTCGGTGTCGAGCTGGGTCGACTGGGAGATGTTTCCCTGGCTTCTCAGGAGACGGCGGAGACAGCGTTGGCGGCGGTGAGCCAGGCCCGCTCTACGACATCAACGAGGATATCCACAGCCGGAGGAGCATCATCGATCGGCGGGGAAGGCGAGCGGGGGTATCCGGTGGATCGGGAGGACTACCGAGAGCCACGTCTGCCGGCGCCGGAGCGCTATGGAGGGGCTCCTATCGGCTGCCGTGAGTTTATCGCCCAGTGCTCTCTCATTTTTCAACTACAGCCGCGTACTTTCCCCAGTGGTGTGGCTCGGGTAGCCTATATTATAACTCTCCTCACGGGTCGCGCTCTCTCTTGGGCCACAGCGGAGTGGGAGAGTGGGTCTGTGGTCTGCCGCGACGCGGATGCCTTCGCCCTGGAGTTGCGCCGTGTATTCGATACCTCCAGGGTGATTTCCATTTACGAGGCCGGCAGTCGACTTATGTCCTGCCGGCAGGGCATTCGCGCCGTAGCAGACTACGCCATAGATTTCCGTATTGTGGCTCGGGAGGCGGACTGGCCTGAGGTTCCCTGCTGTGTCCATTTTTTGCATGGTCTCTCCACTCGCATGCAGGACGAGCTGGCGACGCGGGAGCTACCCGAACGCCTGGATCTATTGATTAACATGGCCATTCGGTTAGATAATCGTCACCGGGAGAGGGGACGCGAGAGGGAGGCTTCGTCACAGGTACTCTTCCGTCCCTCTCCTAGTGTCGATCGGCCAGCATACCAGCCAATGAGAGAGCACCGGGGCGATGACGAGCCCATGCAGCTGGGAGCGTTGAACCTCTCTGAAGCGGAGAAACAGAGGCGGGTCAACGAGAAGCGCTGTTTCCATTGTGGCCGCACGGGGCATCGCTTCGCCGCCTGTCGGGGCTCGGGAAACGCAGGAGCCCGCTAGGCCTGGGGAAGGTGCTAGCAGGTGGGCATGTCTCTCCGGTCATAAACGTTAATCACGACTCACGTACTTTTTTTGATGTCACTGTCAGGTGGGGGGATTCTTCTACAACGGCCAAGGCTTTAGTGGATTCGGGGGCTGCGGGCAACTTGATTCATGTGGGGGTGGCTCTAGAATGGGGGGTTCCTTTAGAGACACTAGAGGTGCCCATCCCTGTCCGTTCGCTGGACGGCCGACCGCTTGGTTGTGGATTTGTTACCCAGCGCACCGGGAAACTGTGGGTTCGGGTGGCGGGTAGCGAGGGGGAATATTTGAACTTTTTTGTTGTTATGTCTCCTCATTCCGACATTGTTTTAGGCCACCCCTGGCTTGTGCTGCATAATCCTCGTATTAATTGGGCTACGGGTGAACTCTCCATGGGAAGCGGCGTCAGCGCTGACGCTGGCGTGAGTTCATCCGTCCCTCCCCCCCTCCCTCTTTTGTCTCTCTCCAGGTTGACGGTGGACGTTGCAGATTCTTTATTATCCCCCAACCCCGATTTGGCAGGTGTTCCTGCGGTCTATTGTGACCTGGCGGACGTTTTTAGTAAAACGCGTGCTAAAGCACTACCGCCTCATAGACCTTACGACTGCACCATTGATCTTCTACCCGGCGCTTCTCCGCCCCGGGGACGGATGTTCTCTCTCTCCCGCCCTGAGACAGTGTCCATGAACACTTACATTCGAGAGGCATTGTCCGCGGGGCATATCCGACCGTCCACATCCCCTGCAGGCGCTGGCTTCTTTTTTGTGGCTAAAAAAGATGGCGATCAGCGGCCGTGCATAGATTATAGGGGGTTGAATGACGTTTCCATCAAGAACCGTTATCCTTTACCGCTCATGGACACCGCCTTTGAGTGCTTACAGGGGGCACAGGTCTTTTCTAAACTTGACTTACGTAATGCATACAACTTGGTCAGGATTAGAGAAGGGGACGAGTGGAAAACTGCATTTAATACTCCTAATGGGGATTATGAGTATTTAGTCATGCCTTTTGGTTTAGCTAATGCTCCAGCAGTTTTCCAAGCCCTGGTCAACGACGTGCTGCGGGATCTAATTGGGGTGTCAGTGTTTGTATATTTGGATGACATCCTTATTTTTTCTCGCGATATGGTGCAACACCAACTGCACGTTCGTGAGGTGCTTCAACGTCTCCTTAAGCATCAACTGTTTGTTAAGGCTGAGAAGTGTGTGTTTCACACTGACACCGTTTCCTTCCTGGGCTTTGTGTTGACGAAGGGCGATCTTCGCATGGATCCAGCCAAGGTGAGTGCAGTCTTGGATTGGCCACGGCCTTCGTCGCTCAAGGAGTTACAACGGTTTTTGGGCTTTGCAAATTTTTACAGGCGCTTTATTCGCAATTTTAGCGCCTTAGTCAATCCATTAACCGCTCTCACTAAGTCCTCTCTCCCTGGCTTTGAATGGTCGCCTAGGGCAGAGTCGGCCTTCTGCGACCTCAAACGTCGATTTACCTCCGCCCCTGTACTGATCCGTCACGACACAGAGGCTCCGTTCATTGTGGAGGTGGATGCCTCTGACACCGCGGTGGGGGGGGTAATCTCGCAGAGATGTTTAAAGGATGGTAAGGTGCATCCTTGTGCCTTCTTTTCGCGCCGGCTGTCTCCGGCCGAGCGTAACTACGACGTGGGTAATCGGGAGTTATTGGCAATCAAATTGGCATTGGAGGAATGGAGACATTGGTTAGAGGGGGCGGCACATCCTTTCATTGTTTGGACTGACCATAAGAACTTGGCTTACATCCAAGGGGCTAAACGCCTTAACGCTCGCCAGGCCAGGTGGGCGTTATTCTTCACTCGATTTCGGTTTACCATCTCCTATCGACCCGGTTCCAAGAACGTCAAGCCTGACGCCCTGTCACGTCAGTTTGATCTTCCGGGTCGAGAGGAGAAGCCCCACCCTATTGTTCCACAGGCCTTGATTTTGGCACCCGTGTCATGGGGCATAGATAGGGTGGTGAGGTCGGCTCAGGCACGGGAGCCCGATCCCGGTGGGGGTCCTCCGGGTCGGATGTATGTGCCCAAGGCGGCACGCTCACGCCTGCTGCAGTGGGCGCATACATCCTCTCTCACCGGCCACCCTGGGGCCACCAGAACCCTGGAGTTTATCCGTAGGAGGTTTTGGTGGCCGACAGAGGGGGGGGATACACGCTCCTTTGTGGCGGCCTGTCCGGTGCGCGCGCGCAGTAAGACCTCTCGCCGTGCGCCGGCGGGTCTCCTCCGACCGCTTCCTATTCCCAAGCGTCCCTGGTCGCACATATCCCTGGATTTTATTTCCGGTCTTCCCTTATCGGATGGGTTCACTGCCATCCTGGTGGTGGTGGACCGGTTCTCCAAGGCGGCCCACTTCATTCCCCTTCCCAAGCTCCCCTCGGCCCGGGAGACGGCTGACCTTGTGGTGCAGCACGTCTTTCGGGTTCATGGGCTTCCAGTGGATATTGTGTCCGACCGGGGTCCTCAGTTCGCCTCCAGGTTCTGGAAGGCGTTCGCCGCCGGTCTGGGCGCCTCCGTCAGCCTGTCGTCTGGGTTCCATCCGCAGACGAACGGGCAGACGGAGCGTGTCAACCAGGACCTGGAGGGCGTTCTGAGGTGCTACGTTGCTGGGTGTCCGGCGACGTGGAGTAGGAGGTTGGCCTGGGCTGAGTATGCGCATAATACCCTCCTCTCCTCCTCTACTGGTATGTCTCCCTTTCAGTGTCAATATGGTTTTCAACCTCCTCTGTTTCCCGAACAGGAGCAGGAGGTGGAGGTGCCGTCGGCCCAGGCACATGTGGTTCGCTGTCGCAGGACGTGGAGCAGAGTGCGGACGGCGCTGCAGAAGGCCTCGGTTAAGGCTCAGCGGCAAGCTAACCGCAAGCGTCGTCCGGCTCCGGTTTTCCGTCCGGGACAGCGGGTTTGGCTTTCCACTCGTGATCTCCCTCTCCGGGTGGAGTCCAGGAAGCTGGCTCCTCGCTTTATAGGGCCCTTTAAAGTGGTACGTCGGGTGAATCCTATGGCTTACAGGCTACGCCTTCCGGCCTCTATGAGGGTCCATCCGACGTTTCATGTGTCCCTGTTGAAGCCATTCCTCTCATCGCCCTTGTCCCCGCCACTCCCTGCGGTTCCTCCGCCCCGCATTATTGACGGTCAGCCTGTCTATACGGTGCGGAGAATCCTGAGTTGTAGGCGGAGGGGTAGGGGGTTTCAGTTCTTGGTGGATTGGGAGGGGTACGGGGTAGAAGAGCGTTCTTGGGTGCCTCAACGGGACATATTAGATCCCAGCCTGATCGATGATTTCCGGCGGCTGCATCCCGAGGCCCCTAGGTGAACGTCAGGTGCCGTTCGTCGGGGGGGATACTGTAACGTTCGGGAGACTATCAATCTTAGGATTGTCTCCCACTGTCTACCTGGGTCACTCCTGTTGTTATTGTTCACCTTGTATGTCACCACTGATTGCTGTCATCACTAATTGTCTGTCACACCTGGGTGCTGTCATTGGCTGTTAGACTGCTACTCCTCATTGACAGCGTGGAATGTTGAGAATGTGACGTATTTAACATTTGCTCTATTCCTTGTTCTTTGCTAGAGCTTCACCTATTCTACGGACGTACCTACCGCTGGACAAGCACAGACAGATTGTCTTCTCCTGTTATTGTTTATGCTTTTCCCCTGTTAAATAAACAGTTCAACTGTTTTGTTATAGTAATACATTCTCCGTCTCGTTCTTCTACCTCGACAACTTGGAAGTCACTTACCCATTCGTAACAGATGGGGTCATTTTGTGGGGGGGAGAATGTGAATGGATATAATGTTATGAATATACAGTAGGTGAGGCTGAAGGAATATGGAACATTTAATTAACTACTGTTTATATCTATTTCAGGTGAACCAGGGATGACCAGGAGTGTGACGGGCAATAATTAATAGACTGACAAAAGTGTATTTGACTGACCATGACAGACGGAATGAATGGGCCATGAGAAGTTAATTGTTTTCTCCCAATGAGTTGATGGGCGGTGGAGAAAACAGAGATTATTCTGGCATCTGTAAATTATTAACTATGTCTTACTTCACAGGTTTTACAGGGCTGGAAACACTGTAAGAGGGGTACCCCGTAAGAATTTGTAATAATTAGGAAATGGGTCATGCTAGGACCAAGAAAAACCGGTGCAAACAAAGAAACTAACCTGTAAATGCTTACTAAAATGCTTACTACTTGCTATAAGATATCCCAGCAAACTAACAAAAACGCTAATTTAACACAGCATCGCAGCTTAAGGTCCGCGCTGCAAAGGACCTTTGCATGAGCAATTGCAAAGCAAGCGCAGAATGAGTCACTAGGACAAAACCTCTTGAGTCTTGATTGATTTTTAATGACCTTTTGAAGGAGTGAGTGACATAAAAAGTATGGAGGCCAGTGATGCAACCTGCTCTGACGACAGTCCAGGCCAGAGGAACCACGAATCAGCATCGCCTGGAGCGCCAACGGACGTTCAAGACAGAGACAAGGGCAGTTGTTGTTATAAGAGTTATTGGTCAACAAGATTACCCTGTGGGGTGTAAGCCAATGGTATAAGCATATTTGTTCTGTGTCAGCCTCAGGAAGATGGAGCAGGACAAGCAGAAGGGAGGAGACAGAGACTGTGGAGGTTCTGAGGGATCGCGGGGGGAATGAGATGGACAGAAGTTCGAGTCGTCTGCCGTTGACACCAAGGCCAGCACCTTGAAGCTAAGTGCAATGCAATAACACCTGTGCCAACCCATTTAGGGCAACTTTGCCAGCATGTTCACCACATGAACATATCACTATGTATGTAAATGATGAAGTGTAAATGTATTTGTCCCTGGAGGGGAGTTGTTTTGCACAAAAGAGCAACAAAAGCCTAGATATGAACAAACCAGTAAAGGCAAACAAGACATATGCATAATAAATATGAATATCATAAAATGTGATACTGCATGACCTTCAATGGCACCATGGTGCAAGGATGAAATTACCATATTTTCGGTATTAGAAATCGATGAGTTTTCAGAGCTTCAGTTAAAAAGTGGTCAATTACAGCTCTGTAACTAGTCTTAGTCCTCGAAAAGAGGGCCAATCAGGGCCACATTATCCACAAATTGATCATTTTGCAATAGTCCTGGTGACTAATTAAGTCATTAATGTACACGGATGAGCAGAAGACACAGCCTTGTGATACTCCAGTCTGAGGACTGATAAGGATGGTCATGACAGCTCTGATGTAGGAATATGATGGAGTCAGTATGGGGAAGTGGGCAGATGTTAGCAGGTACTGTGGGGGCAATATGAAGGAAATTACATCCGATGTGTGCATAATATATGTAAAACCTCTAATGGCAGTATCCATGGATTCCTGCATATACATTATCTGCCAGTTGTGAAATTCATGTGTTTTGGATGGGTTCCGGCCCGGGAATATACAATTTGAAGAGTTTTGTGTCATTATTCTTCTTTCAATGCATTGTATAATCTAATATAGCTATTTCAAAAAATGAATCATCCACAGGAATGTAGTCCAGAATCAAGCATAATTCCCATTATCATCATGCCAAGACAATTGGGAGCCCTGGGGCACTGAGTAAATAAACACATGCTGTGAGCATGTTGAGAGCTATTAGTTATACATCCAGAGGACTTAGTGCCATGGGTAAGTCATTAGGACAATAGTCTGGGCATATGGACAAAACACTACATTTGGGGTTTAATAAAACTACTGTTTGTATTGTTTGCATTAATAAAAAGTGCTGTTATAATCAGGCGATTATAATGTGTTCACGGTTGTTGTCGTTGCATTCATATAAGATAACTATGTTTCTATGACCCTTTTTTCTTTTGGCATAACCCAGTGTATTGAATGTTGGTTGAACCATGGTTAGACTCAGGAAATGTACTCAGTCATACACCATAGGTGATCAGAGTGGATTGAAAGTGGGAATTACCGACAAGATTACAATGAGTTGAGTTTTACCCTTCTCACACGGAGTTTTAATTTTTTCTCCTATATAATAATCTATATAATAAATGTGATGAGGCGGGAAGTTTCTTAACACAATTGTAGGCTCTGAGACATTCGTTCTTGATACGGACATACACATATTGGTGGGTCTGGGAATTTGTCTGAAGCTGTGATATTCACTCTCAATCAACAACGTATGCACGGTAAGTGAAAGGAATAGCAAAGTTGGTGAAGGAAAGTGTTTCAGCAGACTGCTGGAAGTGTAGAAAGATTCAGTAAGTGTCTATGAACCCACCAGGGACAGACCCTTGGTGGGGCAGAGTGGTTATGGCTATAGGTCATAAAAGATGGCGGGAGCAAGATGGGAATGTGGGAGTAAGATGATGGTGAGGTTATGCTATGTATTTCTTTTCTTTCTTTTTCTTAGGATGATACTCTATTCCAGGAGTTCTTAGTTGGGGTCAAATTTATTTAATTTAAATTTTTTATTTATTATTATTATTATTATTATATATTTTTTTATTTTTTTAACTTTTACTCAAATTACTTACGTTTACATTTTCTTGGTTGTCTATAGGTGGGACTGGTGGCAGCCCCAACAGGGGGAATGTAGTGGAAAATGTATAGTTTCTATATCATATGAGATCATAATTACATCATTCGATACACTATCGATCTCAGCCCTCCCACAGAACTCTGTAAGATATTAACTTTAACACTTTGATCGCCGGGGTTAAATTCATAATTTACCATCCCTCGCCAGCCCTATTTAACATGGAGAAGTTCCCCTTCTTTGCAGGGCTATAACTTTTTAAATTTTATTGCTAAATTGACATTACTATGGCCCATTCAACGTCCTATATCCATTGTTCAGGGTGTAGCAACGTTATACTTTTTCATTCACATATTCATACTAAAATACGGTCTAAAGTATAAGTATGTTTTTATCGTTTTCTGCAGCTTTCTCCAGAACTTGATTTATAGCCCTAAATGCATTATATTGATGATCAAATACAGTTTGGTAGGAATCTGTGCGAGATAAAAAAATTCAAATGGACGTACTTCTAGAAGTTACTACGTATGATCTGATGATGACCGGATGGGGGGGGGGGGTCGTTTATAATTCCGTGGGCAACGTTATATCATTCATCTAGTGTGGGTGATATGATCATTAGAGCAGTTAGTATAGAAGACATTAAAAAATAACGCTGAAACTCACCATAGCTTCCTCTCGCCGTTGGGAGATGAGCGTGGAACAGAATTTTTTCTATTATGGGATGTCGAAATATCCGATCCATTTCCAGGTTGTATAATAGTATATACGTCCAAATCATGTTGTTTATCGAGTTATTGGTAACGGATCACTATCCGTTGTGATCAGCTCGAGTCCTGGGACTATTAGCGAGTGATCGGACCGAATTGAAATGAGCACCAGCTTCCACTTCCTGTTTCTTCCCTGGGCGATCCGCCGATCGGCCACCAGATGGCGCTCTTGAACCGTTAGAGAGTTGAGAGGGGCTCACCAGTACAGCTCATGTCTCCGGGGGAGAAATATGATTTCGATCACAGATTTTTGAAATATTGATATCAAAGACGCTGTCCATCGTCTTCGGCAGAATAAGCATGGCGGGGAAAGACGTGTTTCAGCGTCAACAGTGATTAAAGTGTTAACAGGCCTCTGTGGAGGGCTGTGTTTGTCTGCACCAAACAAAGGCATAATGACATCCCGTGCAGAAGCTTTTGGGTCATGATCATGAGATCGTATGATGTTAGGGGAAGATACGCCTGTTTAAACTTGTCATGTGATCAACTGTTCTAGAATGTCTATAAAATGTCAATGTAAGGGGAGGGACGTCTCTCTCTTCCTCCTTCTCTGCCGGCGCCGGCTCTATATCAATTTGGTTATGTATGAATTCTGTTCTGTACTCTTAAACCAATGCTTTAAGTTGAATAAAACTTCCGTCGATAATAATTAAGACCAGCCTTGTCTGCTTTTCCTTTAGAAGCCCATTCTCCTTCAGCCTCCTAATCATCCCTTCCCCTTAATTGGCTGATATCAATCTCTATCTCCTGAGCCGCAGCCATTGTGTAGTGTGATGTGTGCTGGGTGCCAGTGTATGGTAGTCATTGTGTAGTGTGATGTGTGCTGGGTGCCAGTGTATGGTAGTCATTGTGTAGTGTGATGTGTGCCGGGTGCCAGTGTATGGTAGTCATTGTGTAGTGTGATGTGTGCCGGGTGCCAGTTGTTGGGGAAAATGTGTATACGAGGGTGGAGGTAGGAAAGGGGTTAGTCTTGACTAGTTTAATATAGGTCAACTAGCAGGGCTCAAAGACACTAGGGCGACAGTCTGGCTGATCTTAAATCTTCAATCTTCAATCTTAAAACAGCCTCAAGATAGCAGATGGACATTTCAGTACATCATATCGTGTGTTCTAATCTTGTGTCTTTTCTCTCTTACACACATACACAGCACACACACAGACACAGCACACACACACAGACACACACAGTCGCACAGACATACACACCGACACACACACACATTCCCTGTGTCACAATACACACATACAATACACACACGTCTGTACACAGACGCACACACACACAGACACACACACACATACACACACACACACACAAACACACATATCTCACTCTCTCTTCATGTTCTTAATGTTTTACATCATATCGTGTGTGGATATCATATCTTGCTTATCTCTCCTCATGTTCTCTCTCTCTCCAATGTTAAATCTACGTATCATCTTAATGTACGTCATGTCAGATCTGACATGATGTGACACGTCATCATATCTGTCATGGGGGCAGGACTGAGAGGGGATTTAGGGACAGGCAAAGGGTTCCAGGGGAGAGTGTTTTTTTGTTCAAGCTGTGGCGATCATCTTTGACCCATAGCTCTTGCTGTTAACGAACTTCTTTTCTTAAATAAATTACCTATTTGTTACAATTGGAAATATCGTCTCCTGCTGTGTCAAACAACCTTTCCACAACATTTGGTGACCCTTGACCTGTAGACCGCCCTGCCGGGCCCCCTCACACGGCCAGCTCCGGACCTCTCCCGTAGAAATTCTGACGGTTGTCGACAAAAAAAGGTAAGCGTTGAGCTTGTTATATAAATATCCGTCAGAGTTTTTGCGGGAGGGAAAAGTTGAGCGGACTGTGTTGACGAGGTCTGGGAAGGACGGCTAAAACGAACACGGTGAGGTGTTTTTACACTGGGGCGACTCCTTTTTTAACAAGTGACGGCCACTAATCAATTTTAAATTGCATGTTTTTCGACCTCTGGTCAAATTTTTCTCTCCATCTCCCTTTTTCCTGATTTCTTTACACGACACTCTCCACATATACACATAACTGTGCCTTTCTGTCCTCTGTAGATAAGACTCTCAAGTTTTCAAAACAAAAACTGCTAAAGATAGCTCATTCTGGGCATTCTGCCAAGAGAGATAGCCTCTCTCTCTCTCTCTCTCTCTCTCTCTCTCTCTCTCTCTCTCTCTCTCTCTCTCTCTCTCTCTCTCTCTCTCTCTCTCTCTCTCTCTCTCTCTCTCTCTCTCTCTCTCAATTCAATTCAGTTCAATTCGGGTAGGCTTTGTTGGCATGAAATATCAACATACTTGTTGCCAGGTCAGGTCCAATATACAAGCGGTGGCATATATATTATTAAGCAGTAAAACATACCATAATATTAGCGATAAGTAAAACAATCAACAGAAACATATTAAATTGTATTTACAGGGCTTGTTCTCTTGTTGTGTGACGGCCGTCTGCATGTTTTGCAGCTGGTGCTGGGCACTGACTTTTCTCCCCGCATATGTGTAGCAGCTTTTGGTTATCGGGGAGATGGATGAGCTGTGGATCAATTTTGTTTATTTTGTAGAAGAAAACTTCTCTTAGATCCTTGTATTTCTCACAGTATAGTAGGAAGTGAGGTTTTGTCTCAAACATCCCCCTGATGACAAAGTGAACACAGCCTGGCCTCTCTGGGCAGCCAGTTCTGCCTGTGACGGCCTGTTTCTATGGCTAGACTATGTCCACTCAGTCTGTACCGTGTCAATGTCTTTCTTAATTTTATATCATTCACAGTGATCAGGTATTCTGCCACCGTGTACTCTCTGTTTAGTGTCAAATAGAATTCCAATTTACTTTGAGATTTGGTTGATTTGTTCCACTATTCTATACAGTTTTCTTTTTGTTTTGAGGTTATTTGGTTGGGCCAGATTTTTTGGTATCTGTCCTGAGACATTTGTGGGCAGAGATTTCTGACTAGCTGGCAGAGGGGACTCTTATCTGGGTTCATCTCTTGGCTCTGAAGGGTTTTGTAGTGGTAGGAGTGGGGGTCACTTGATTGGAGGTGTGTGTAACATTTTATGGCTCGCTTTTGGAATTTGAATGATTAGGGGGTATTGGCCGAGTTCTGCCCTGCATGCATTATTGGCAGTGTGTCTGTGGACCTTAAGTAGGTTTTTGCACAATTCTGCATGCAGTACTTCTAATGGGTGTTTTTCCCATTTTGGGAAATCTTGGTTAGTTAATGGACCCCACACTTCACTGCCATATAATATTATTTGATTTATTACGGAATTTAGAATTTTGAGCCAGGTCCTAATTAGGATGTCAATTGGAATTTTCCTTTTGATGGCATAAAAAGCCCTTCTTCCCTTCTCCTTCAATTCATTCACAGCCATATATATATCTCTCTCTCTCTCTCTCTCTCTCTCTCTCTCTCTCTCTCTCTCTCTCTCTCTCTCTCTCTCTCTCTCTCTCTCTCTCTCTCTCTCTCTCTCTCTCTCTCTCTCTCCTGACACACACACACAAACACACACACATACAATACACACACACACACACACACACACACACACACACACACAAACACACACACACACCGACACACACACACACACACATAGACACACACACACACACAGTCACACACACACGGTCACACACACACACACACACACACAATCACACACAAACACACACACACAATCACACATACAATATACACACACACACACACACACACACACACACAAACACAATCACACATACAATATACACACACACACACACACACACACACACACACAAACACACACACATACAATACACACACACACACACACACACACACACACACACACACATAGACACACACACACACACACACATTCCTGTGTCCCGGTGGACAGCGGGTTGTGTCACACACACACACATACACACACAAACACAATCACACATACAATACACACACACACACACACACACACACACACACACACACAAACACACACACACCGACACACACACACACACACACACACACACACACACACACACACACACACAAACACACACACACACCGACACACACACAGACTCACACACACACAGTCACACACATACACACACACTGAGTTGTAGTTGTAGAGAGAGTAGATCTAGGTTAACCGTTGTTCCTGGAGTGTAGTTGTAGAGAGAGTAGATCTAGGTTAACCGTTGTTCCTGGAGTGTAGTAGGAGAGAGAGTAGATCTAGGTTAACTGTTGTTCCTGGAGTGTAGTTGTAGAGAGTAGATCTAGGTTAACCGTTGTTCCTGGAGTGTAGTTGTAGAGAGAGTAGATCTAGGTTAACCGTTGTTCCTGGAGTGTAGTTGTAGAGAGAGTAGATCTAGGTTAACCGTTGTTCCTGGAGTGTAGTTGTAGAGAGAGTAGATCTAGGTTAACTATTGTTCCTGGAGTGGTAGTTGTAGAGTAGTAGTAGCTGAAGTACAACCACACACACACACACACAACACAATAAACACATATACACACTAAACAACGATGCATACAGCAGAGGACATACTGTTGGACACCAACCCGTTGATAAAGAACCTAATTCTCAAGGTTGGTCTCCGTTGGCAGAGGCGTACAAAGGCCGGGGACACAAAATGGCCTTCCGGAGGTACTTTTGATCTCGACATATGCGAAGAGATGAATGTAATGATTCGTAACCACAAGCCAGGCGACAGCAGCAAAAAGAGGTTGAAAAAGAGGACAGAAGAGTTGGGGGTAATGAAGCTCTACGCCCAGAAGGGGAGAGCATACAGGCAGGAAGCTTTAGCGCTAAATCAGAGAGAGACGGATATAGGGAAACCAACATCCCCACCTTATGTCACGCAATTGCCGGTGAACATGTGCTATGTGAACAAAATACTGAAGGAGTGGAGAGGTGAGCTAGGACACAACCCAGAAATTGACCCGTTGCAGAGAGCGATGTTTAGAGAAAGTGTGATGAGAGGGCTTCCAGAGGTGGTTAAGAATAGACTGGAAGACGTGGTGGGGTTAATGGACATGACTTATCCTTTGTTCTGTGCACATGTAACACATAGTGTGGAGAAGCAAAGGGCTCAGGAGCAGAAAGTCAGGGATCAGGATAGAAATGACTCAAGGAAGTTAACTCAGCAACAACTGCAGCCCCAAAGGAGGTTGCAGGCAGTAATGGTGTCATCTGCTACCTCTCCACCCATGCAGGACCAGGGACCCCCGCCTGCACCTCAGGTAGTGAGAAGCTATGGCTATAGTTCACAGAACCAGGCGTCCAGGCGGCAGGCAGGGAATGGGCAATCAGGCCCACGGTTTACACAGGGACCGGGGAACGAACAACAGTTTCCCCGTTTCCACTGTTGGAACTGCGGCATGCAGGGACACAGGGAAATGAGATGTAGGCAACCATACCGTCCCGGCTCGGAGTATGGAAGACCCGTGCGCCAGGGGGAGTCACAAGGGCCCCACGACCAGGGGGAGACAGGAGGGCCCCGAAACCAGGGGGGGAATCACTAGGGGTGCCCAGAGAATGCGACGGGGGGAAATCAAATGATTGTGGTTTCCAAGGGAGCTGAGCAAGAACCTATTCTGCAGGTCCTAGTGGAGGGCAAATTAACAGAGATGATGGCAGACACTGGAGCAGGTTTTTCCTGCATAAAGCAAAAATACGCCGCTCACTTACCCCAGTCTGGACAGTATGTTCGGACGGTCGGATTCTTGGGGAAAAACAACCGATAGCATATTACTCTAGAGCTCTTTCGCCGGTAGAGCAGGGTCTGCCACCTTGTTATCAGGCCCTGGCCGCCGCACATTTGATGTATGAGAAGGCAACGGCCGTGACAGTGGGATATGACATTTGCATTTGGACACATCACAAATTGGCAAACTTGATTGAAAGAGGCAAATTTGTTCTGACCAGCCAACGGCAACAGGCTTACATGAGGCTCCTGCAGTACTCGGACGTTACGATAAAAACATGCCACGGCAGTAACCCGGCGGATCTGGTACCACTCCCGAGCGAGGGTCAACCGCATGAGTGTGAGGTGGAGGTACAGGCTTTCGTGAAACTCCGTCCTGATTTGGGAGTCGACCCGCTCGCGATAGCAGAACTCTCACTTTTTGTGGATGGGTCCTGCTATCGGGAGGGGGAAAATTTAAGGTCAGGATACGCCGTCGTACAGTGCAAACCTAACGGAGAAACACTAACAAGAAAGGCCGAACAATGCATGCAACCATGTTCGGCCCAGCTTGCAGAACTAATAGCACTAACAGAAGCATGCATAATAGCTAAAGATCGCCCGGTTAACATCTTTACAGACTCTGCGTATGCGCATGGCGTATGCCACCTATTCGCGGCCATTTGGAAGGCAAGAGGCTTTAAGAAATCGGACGGCTCACCGATCCTTCACCACAAGCAGGTTGTGGCGCTTATTCAGGCTGTAAAGTTGCCCAAAAGCATTGCTATCGTAAAGTGCCAGGCACACAGAAAAGACCTGTCCTTTGTGACGACGGGAAACAACGCGGCGGACGAGGCCGCGAAGGCGGCGGCTGCGGTGCCGTCCACGGCTGTTCTGATGTTTGCGGCCGAACTGACGACTGAGGTAACTGAGGATAATTTGAGTGATCTTCAGGACTCAGCCACGCAGGCCGAGAAACAGTCGTGGACGGAGAGGGGGGCTGTAAGGGGGGGCAGATGGTCTGTGGAGGAGTCATAACGGTTTGATAGTCGCCTCCATCGATCTTCTGTCCTTAGTGATACCTGAGGCTCATGGTGTTGATCACTGTGGAAGAGCAGAGACCCTGAAACGAATCACGAAAATGGGATTTTGGTCCCCAAAGCTTCAGGCACAAATTGACGTTACACTAGCCAGGTGTTTAACATGCTTACAGGGCAATGTGCGCAAAGGAGTACCGACAGTGGCGGCTTACACACCCCTCCCTGAGGGACCATTCAGACATCTGATTATGGACTATACAGACATGATAACGCCAGTGCAGGGCAAACGATACCTCCTGGTAGTAGAGGACTGCTTTAGTCGCTGGATTGAGGCCATTCCATCTAAACACAAGAACGCGGACACAGTGATCAAGTTCCTGTGTCGCGAGGTCATTCCGAGATTTGGAATTCCCACGATATTACAAAGCGATAATGGCCGCGAGTTCATCGACAAGGTGGTTAAAGGGCTGATGCAGAAATTAGGTATAAGACAGCGCCTTTCCTGTGTCTATAGTCCCGGGTCGCAGGGGAAGGTGGAAAGGGCCAATCTGGTCATTAAAAACAAACTGTTGAAAATCTGTATGCAAACTAAGCTTAACTGGATTGATGCTTTGCCGCTTGCTCTGATGGCTATTAGAAGCAGCGTAAACCGCCAAACACAGCTAACACCGCATGAAATGCTTACAGGCCGCAGCATGCCAGCACCGCCATTTAGACACCTGGCTAGGGGCCCGGCATTAGATATTTTTGAGCAAGATCTGAAAAAATATCTTCAGCAAGTGACTAAAATACATGAAGCTGTGTTTCGACAGGAGCAGAGAAAGGAGAGAAAGGGGGAGAAGGAGGTGGAGAAGGAAGCCACCAAACCGAGACTGATCCCTGGGGACTTGGTCTTCGTAAAGGTCCACAAGAGAAAGTGGTCATCACCCCGGAGAGAGGGCCCGTACGAGGTGATCCGATCGACTGGAACGGCAGTCCAAGTCAAAGGATCAGCGACCTGGTTCCACTTCAATCACTGCATAAAGGCCAGCGGCGATCTCTTGGGGGATACAATCGATCGCAGTTATGCAGAACCCGACATGGAGGGTCCGAGACGGCAACTGGAAGGTGCAGTGCCTGCTGATGCTCCCGCAGATGTTGGCAGCAGTGTGCGGACGGTCGGCCGGGCACAACGACGTCATTAAGAACCGTCACGGTCGACCCGTCCTTGAGGATGACGGGTTTGAGTGGGTAGGAGTCCCACGGGGTCCCGCTCAGGCTCAAGTACCAGCAGACTTTCATGACCAGGCTCAGAATCAGGCGCCCCCTTTTCCCTCCATCGAGGAAGGGGGGGAGAAGATAAGACTACAACCAAACGGGGTGTTTCCCGTAGGACCGCAAGGGCATGTTTTTGATTTTGACCATTCCCCCGTTACAGGCGGGGATACTTACCATTATACTAACGAGCATCGGGTTGTGGGGGTAGATAGGAGAGTTGAGCCTGTCCCGAACCAATCACAGGGGACAGGGGTGAGGGGAAAAAGGGAGGTCAAGGACACTGAGTCGGAAGAGGTGGGGGGACAGGATATGTTCCAGAGGACAGCCGGAACGTTGAGGGACTCAGTGGGCTCACTCTGGGCCAGGTTGAGGGGTTTGCTTCCTTCCGGGGAACAAGATGGGGGCGACTATGACTATGACGAGGAAGACCCGGAGGCTGACCCGATGTATAGGGCGGCTTTAGGGAATGAGTGGTTTAAGTGGGTCCAGTACACGAGCGCGCAGAATCAGATAGAGGATTGTTATGTCTGCTCCAAGGCACGTCCGGATAGGCTGCTGGTGAAGGGCACGAAGTTCAGTTGGGCTCAGTGTGACAGGGACGCAGAGGCATGGGAGGGGCCCCATAATAGTCGCCCTTGGTGCGAGGCAGAGTGTTTGGGGTTTCTCGGCTCTAGTCGTTTTAAGGCGGCAGGAAACGTCACGGATTTCAAGGATGTCACTATGCGGGAACGGTGTAGGAAATTGGATGTACGTGTGCAGGGGGTAGCGACGGGGTTGCCAATACCCAGAGGTGTCAAACTATGGCTGACCAAGGATTTCGAGTGCTTGCAAAAGGAGGGGACCCGGGATGTAGGGGAGGTGGCAGAGGGGCGGTGCACTACTATTTGGAGCATCACGACTAACTGTACGAAAGAAGGAAAGTGTGGACACGGGGTCGTGTTAAAGGGAGTGGATACCAACCCACGGCCTGTAGCTTGCCCTTTTCATGTCCAGGATATGGCACTGGCGGACCAATACTGGCTCTGCGGCGGTAGGAGGTTGAGGAATACACTTCCTTTAGATTGGTCAGGTAGATGTGCCCGGGTTCAGGCGATCATGCCAATGGTGGTCCTACCATTATCAGTGACGGAAGGACCTTCTGAGTCTCCTATCTCTCGAACGAAGCGTAGCTACAAGGCAGACCCAAGGGTGTATCTGGACAGCATAGGACAGCCAAGGGGCATTCCAGCCGAGTTCATGGCTAAGAATGAGATTGCGGCAGGGTTTGAGTCTATTCTGCCATGGATATCGGTCAATAAGAACACCGGGTGGATCAACTATTTGTTTTACAATCAGCAGCGGTATCTCAATTACACCGAGGAGGCGTTGGATGCAATGGGGGACCAGATGCACGCGACCAGTACGGTGGCGTGGCAGAATAGACAGGCTCTGAACTGGTTAATGGCGGAGAAGGGTGGAGTCTGTTCCATGTTTGGACAGTACTGCTGCACATTCATTCCGACGAATGTGGGGCCAGGGGGAAAGTTCTCCGAGGCCATGGCTAAGCTGAAGGATTTGAGGGAGGAATTGAGGGGGAATTCTGGCCGGAATGAAGAATGGTGGGGGAGTGGGGTGTTGGAAAGATTGGGACAGTGGGGAAGCATAGTGATGCAGACGGGGATATCCATCGGGGTGGCAGGGTTGATATTGGTTCTCCTTTTCTGTTGTGGTATGCCTCTCTTGGGTAGGCTGGTAACTTCACACGTAACGAGCCAAATGCTGATGGTGGGACAGAAAGAGATTGAGCCACAAATCGGGCCATATCCTCAGCTTTATGCTGCCTTAGAGGGAGACGAGGGGATAGAGGATTAGGGGTATGGTGAGGTAGGGACATTTTCTTTTTGTTGGTTCTTTCCTTTAAGAGTGACGGGGGATGGTCTGAGCGCAGTTTTGTTGGTTTATTCCTTTAACTAGGAATTTTAGTCTGATTTTCTAATGATCCTTCGGCATAGAGATTGCAACCATTGAAAATCATTGCATTGTTTTTTATTTTTTTATTATTTTTTGTTTATTTTACTTGTGGTCCTGGTCAAACCGGAATGGGAAGGGGCATCGGCAGAGTGTCGGTTCTGAGCCTGAGGAAGCATTGAGAAGAAGTGGTCGGGGGATCGGTTCTGGGGACTGGAGGGACAAAAGGGGGGGGCTAACGCAGTGGGCAAGATGGGCACCTCCCGTCGAAGATGGGGGGACACGTGGTGAGGTCGGTACCAGCGCCTCCCGTCCAGGCATGGGGACATGCTTCTACGAGGACTGGAGGTGTGGCGTGGTGGTTGCTGTATTGGCAAAATGTGACTTTTGGCAATACGGTGAGGAGACTATGGCGTGGGCATGGAAGGGGGGCTGAGCGATGGACACTGGGACTCAATGTTATGGAAGAGACAATGTCATTTTTTTGGGAGGGATGTTCTATGTTTAGTTCTGACGGTCAACTTCTCCTTTCCCTGATGAGAGTCGCGGTTTCCGGCCGGAACTGTGGCTCATTTGGTAAGCGGTGGAGGTTGGGGGGATTTGTCTGTCAGG
The DNA here is from genome assembly GCF_963971535.1 of Notolepis coatsorum. Classification (NCBI taxonomy): domain Eukaryota; kingdom Metazoa; phylum Chordata; class Actinopteri; order Aulopiformes; family Paralepididae; genus Notolepis; species Notolepis coatsorum. The sequence continues at coordinate 51,701,087 of NC_140170.1, read as the reverse complement.
TTAGGATTATAAATTGGGGTATTTTTTTTTGATGTTTTATTATTACTCTTGTTTTGAGCGGTTTTGTGTTTATTGTGAGAACGGTAGTCAGCCTTTGTTGGTCCGTTAGGGGTCCAGTGAATGAAGTAAGGTTTCTTGTTTAGTTAGACGTTCACATTTTCTTGGTTATATGATTTGGGTGGGACTAGGGATAGCCCCAAATGGGGGAATGTTGGGGAAAATGTGTATACGAGGGTGGAGGTAGGAAAGGGGTTAGTCTTGACTAGTTTAATATAGGTCAACTAGCAGGGCTCAAAGACACTAGGGCGACAGTCTGGCTGATCTTAAATCTTCAATCTTCAATCTTAAAACAGCCTCAAGATAGCAGATGGACATTTCAGTACATCATATCGTGTGTTCTAATCTTGTGTCTTTTCTCTCTTACACACATACACAGCACACACACAGACACAGCACACACACACAGACACACACAGTCGCACAGACATACACACCGACACACACACACATTCCCTGTGTCACAATACACACATACAATACACACACGTCTGTACACAGACGCACACACACACAGACACACACACACATACACACACACACACACAAACACACATATCTCACTCTCTCTTCATGTTCTTAATGTTTTACATCATATCGTGTGTGGATATCATATCTTGCTTATCTCTCCTCATGTTCTCTCTCTCTCCAATGTTAAATCTACGTATCATCTTAATGTACGTCATGTCAGATCTGACATGATGTGACACGTCATCATATCTGTCATGGGGGCAGGACTGAGAGGGGATTTAGGGACAGGCAAAGGGTTCCAGGGGAGAGTGTTTTTTTGTTCAAGCTGTGGCGATCATCTTTGACCCATAGCTCTTGCTGTTAACGAACTTCTTTTCTTAAATAAATTACCTATTTGTTACAATTGGAAATATCGTCTCCTGCTGTGTCAAACAACCTTTCCACAACACAGTGTATGGTAGTCATTGTGTAGTGTGATGTGTGCCGGGTGCCAGTGTATGGTAGTCATTGTGTAGTGTGATGTGTGCCGGGTGCCAGTGTATGGTAGTCATTGTGTAGTGTGATGTGTGCCGGGTGCCAGTGTATGGTAGTCATTGTGTAGTGTGATGTGTGCCGGGTGCCAGTGTATGGTAGTCATTGTGTAGTGTGATGTGTGCCGGGTGCCAGTGTATGGTAGTCATTGTGTAGTGTGATGTGTGCCGGGTGCCAGTGTATGGTAGTCATTGTGTAGTGTGATGTGTGCCGGGTGCCAGTGTATGGTAGTCATTGTGTAGTGTGATGTGTGCCGGGTGCCAGTGTATGGTAGTCATTGTGTAGTGTGATGTGTGCCGGGTGCCAGTGTATGGTAGTCATTGTGTAGTGTGATGTGTGCCGGGTGCCAGTGTATGGTAGTCATTGTGTAGTGTGATGTGTGCCGGGTGCCAGTGTATGGTAGTCATTGTGTAGTGTGATGTGTGTCTGGTGCCAGTGTATGGTAGTCAGTGTGTAGTGTGATGTGTGCCTGGTGCCAGTGTATGGTAGTCATTGTGTAGTGTGGTGTGTGTCGGGTGCCAGTGTATGGTAGTCATTGTGTAGTGTGATGTGTGCCTGGTGCCAGTGTATGGTAGTCAGTGTGTAGTGTGATGTGTGCCAGTGTATGGCAGCCATTGAGCCTGCGTAGCCCAAGGTTGGGTGCTACCAGTGGTGGTGAAGGAGGCAATTTCCCTAACCCTACGTTGTGAAGCGATTTGAGTGTCTAGAAAAGCGCTATAGAAATGTAATGAATTATAATTAGATCTTATATTAAAGGGATAGGTCTGATTTTTGGAAACCTAGCCCTATGTCTAGGTTTCATATGGTGATATGAAACTTGGGCCACATCGCCCAGCCCTAATCGTCATTCAAGTTTCATATCACCATATTTTAACAGTATTTGGCGGCATAGTTTTCCAGTACACATTTGGCTGTGATATGACATATTGTTTTTTTTTATCCACTTTTTCTCCCATTTTTCTATATTTTTCTCCCATCCCAATTTCGTATCATCCAATTCAACCCTCCCCTGTCACGAACGCTGTTTCTTGCCTCCCACAAGCCGGCTGCAATGTGGACTAAGTCATACATAGCACAAGTCCCCTCCGGTACTTGAGGTAACAGCAGTCGCATCTTTTCACCTGCGCAGCTCGATCTCTCAGTGTCGAGGAGTAACGCGTGGGAGGCTCACGCTGCCCCCGACACTTCCTGATTCTACTGCGCAGGCGCACCAACCGACTTGTAGGAGTCGCTTGTTCACAACGTTCAATCCCCACCCTTCAGTTTTCCCTCCCCGTAATACGGCCAATGTGTATTACTGCGGACGACCAGCTAAACTGAAAACAATGTGGAGAGCTGGATTCGAACACGCGAATCCTAGCGTCTCCACACTGGTGGCGAGTGCCTTGCCCACTACACCACCTAGCCGCCCTGATATGACATATTGTTTATGTTGTTATTGTAATACACTTGTCCTGGCGCTATTTAATTCAAAATGGTCTATTTGTTGTCTATTGGCATTATAAGACAGAGTCAATGCAGACCTGAGTAGCAGAATGTGCAGCAGAATCCATTCCGGCTGACCTCTTGACAGGGGCTCTCACCACTGAAGGACCTGTTAATATTATAGGAATCATATCATATTGTAGCATATATCATATCATATATCACCCCCCCCCCCCCCCCCTCCCCTCTCTCTCTCTCTCTCTCTCTCGGTACGTTCAATGATTTAAGTAGCCAAACTTTACACTATAAAACCAACTAGATAGTTGATAATAAATATTTCACTTCATTAGCAGAAATATTCAATAAAAAATCATTAAGTCTGCTATAAACTATTCTCCCTGTGTGTGTGTAAATGTACTATAGGCTCCTCTTTTTGATTAGGTCTTGGCCAGAAAAAGAGATTTTTAATCTCAATGTTAAATACATTTATAAAATATACTAGGTTATACTTACAATAATAGTGATCGTCCTCAGGAACCTCCTGTTCTTTGTAAATGACCATAGGCAGGTTTCTCAAGTTTCTCCCTCTTGTATAACCCTGATCCTCCTCTCTCTGTGGAAGCCCTGGTGTGATGGGTGTAGATGGCTCACCGCTCTGCTGCAAGAGAGAGAGAGAGGGCGAGAGAGAGAGAGCGATAGAGAGAGAGAGCGATAGAGAGTGAGAGAGAGTCCGTTAAGTCAGGAGATATAACAACATCCCATAATTCTGACTGAATTCGGTCGTTAAAGAATCGTAAAGAGTAGGGGGTTCCCCGACGTTCCTGGCCAAATTCCCAATCAGGTCTCTGACATCAAGGCCTCCTAATCATCCCTTCCCCTTAGTTGGCTGATATCAATCTCTGTCTCCTGAGCCGTTCAGCCATTGTGTAGTGTGATGTGTGCTGGGTGCCAGTGTATGGTAGTCAGTGTGTAGTGTGATGTGTGCCTGGTGCCAGTGTATGGTAGTCATTGTGTAGTGTGATGTGTGCCGGGTGCCAGTGTATGGTAGTCATTGTGTAGTGCGATGTGTGCTGGGTGCCAGTGTATGGTAGTCAGTGTGTAGTGTGATGTGTGCCTGGTGCCAGTGTATGGTAGTCATTGTGTAGTGTGATGTGTGCTGGGTGCCAGTGTATGGTAGTCATTGTGTAGTGTGATGTGTGCCGGGTGCCAGTGTATGGTAGTCATTGTGTAGTGCGATGTGTGCTGGGTGCCAGTGTAGGGTAGTCATTGTGTAGTGCGATGTGTGCCGGGTAGTGTTGTCAAAAATATCGAAAAATCGATACATATCGATTCTGAATATTTAAAACGGTTTCGATACTCATTTCCCGAAATATCGATATTTAATTATTCATAAAAAAAATGTTAAGGAAGTTGCATTGTTCATTTCAATACCTGTAATAGTACAGTAGTCCACACACACACGCACACATGTGCATTCAGTTAAGTCGGAATATGACTGTAATAACAGTTCAGTTTGTCAGGTACATGCAACACAGATTAGAGTGTTTACATCTGTCTGCTTGAGAAAATACCATGTTCTGCAATAAAAATGATTGAAGTGAGATTTGGCTGTGATATGACATATTGTTTATGTTGTTATTGTAATACACTTGTCCTGGCGGCGTGAATACTTTGGGCAACCAACATGTCCTTCCGCGTTGCTCTGATTGGCCAGCGCTCTCCTTCGTGAATACCAGTGCTCTACGCTCGTTTACCCCCCCATGAGGCTCCCCCCAGGTGCTCGTTGCCGCGCATGCGCATGAGGCTCCCCCAGGTTAATACACGAGATAATCCCCCTGGTTAATTGCATCACAGAACACGCCATATTAGCAACGCTGGTTAATAATAAGCGGGTATAGCTCAAGTGCAACATCACATGGGACACGTGAGCCTTCAGAGTGCTCTTATTTGTAAATAGAAGAAAAAGGAGTTTTTCATTGTTCAAGAGTGGATATATGTTGCAGAACATGCCTGTTAATTACCTTTTAAATATCTGTTATGTGGTTAGGGTATGTATGTTTTTTAAATAAATGCCCAGTCTTGTAAATAATAATAACAATAATTGCGTTGTGAAACCTGTGGTGCTCAAGTAGTGCGGTGGCTTAGCACCAGATTTGAGAAGGATGTGGACATGCCGGACAAAAGCACCAAATTTTTCCCACGTGTTCCTCATCATCATAGCTTTCATTTTGGGGTAGGGGCCACATCATCATGATGGATTTCAAGATGGCCGCCATGTAAAATCAAGGTTCTGCCCATTAATAAATATCTTGGTCCATAGCGCGCTCAATATTTGAGTGAACACAAAGGTATTGGTATCCCTGTAAACTAGAGAAGCTAAGCTTTCCATTGGTATCATTTTCATTAAGCCCAACTGTTGGGAAGGGGGTTTTAATAGGTAATGATTCAAAATTATGTAAAATTTTCGCCTAGAAAAAACTGCCATGCTCATCGTCCAAAAGGTCCCTTGGCCGTTCACATGAATATATCAGAGTGAACATTGGTTTTATAGGTACCCACAAGCCTCTTCTTTCCAGACATACCCACTTTGTCCAACTTGCATGCTATTTGGGGAGATAATCAAGCAGGTTTGTGCATGTGGTACAAATGTGTCGAACATTCTAACAACTGCCAAAAATGTGAATGTTTTTGTTGTTAGAATGTTGAACATAGAAGATCAATTTAGGTGTAAAACTACACATTTTATGGGTCAATAAATGTGTTAATGCTATGAAGAATGTCACCAGATGAATATTTGTACCATTCTAACAACATATTTACATAATTTTTTACTTGTTTAACAGTCAGACATGCATGAATCGAATAGACATTTTAAAACAGAGTTTTCTTACTAATATGAGGGCCGACGTTCCACTCTACTGGTTAAAGTTGCTTACTCGTGAGTAGTACGTTCGTTGATAAAGAAAAATAATGTCCACAGCCGCTCCGGTGTAAAACAAAGATATCCAAATGGTTTATTTCTCTTCCACAGCGAAGTCTTTCTTTACAGAAGTGGTCCTAAAGCTACTTTCCTAAATATTCACGTCACTACAAGGTAAGAAAACTGTATTTTCCCAGTCTCCAAAATCACAGCCGACTCGACACATGAAAATTCCTCCACACTGGAAAGCCGTAAAACAACTTGCCGGCTCTTTCCACAGCAAAACGGTAGGCTTGGCACCTTGGTTGAGAAATGCAGGCTTCAGTCCATGTTGTTTAGTCTATCTGTTCAGTCCTGTTTCAAGCTACACACTGCCTGTTCTTCTTCTTCTTTTGAATTTCCGGCAGTGTAGACGCATCGTGGCGTATTACTGCCCTCTGCAGTTCTTTTGATGAGCTCTTCTTCTTCTTCTTTCTTCTCTTGAATTTCCCGCAGGCGTATTACTGCCCTCCTCAGTTCTTATACTACGCTAGTAGTTTGGTTTCCATAGTTAGGCCTCTGGTAAATCAACTTTTGATTGTTTACCCTCTTCTTCTTCTCATCTTCAAAACACACTATCTCCTTCTTCTCTGCTCCTCTTGCCTGTCCAATACTAATAAATACAATAACGCTATATCCTCTGGTACAACTCTGAAGCATGCAGAAATGTCAGCACTGACTCTGTGATCAGCTGGTGGTTCTCATTATCCATGCCAAAGAAAGATTTAAGAGAGAAGGGAGAGACTCCCAACTCTACCAGACTTTTATAAAAGATTTCCCTCTCTTTCCTATACCTTTCACATTCTAGGAAAACATGCCAGACAGTTTCAGTCTCTCCACATTCACACCGCCCATCTGGATGTTTTCCCACAATGCACAAGGTACTGTTCAACCCACAGTGCATCAGCCTCAATCTACACATCTTCACCCTATCACTCCTAGACCCATATCCATCCACCTTGATTTTGACCCGAGGCTGCAGAGAAATAGTGCCTTCCCTTGGTCCCCCTTTCCCACTCAGCCTGCCACTCAGCCTCAACTCCTTTCTTTATCTTCTCTCTGAGTTCTACTCTTCCCATTGAAATGCCTATCTCTTCCTCCCTTCCCAGGCTCTGTTTGGCAAGGGAATCAGCCATCTCATTTCCCGCAATCCCAGCATGCCCGGCCGGAACCCAACAAAACTCCACTGACCAGCCTGCCTTCGCAATCCTATATAAAACCAACATTATTTCCTGAATGAGATCAGGGCGAGCTTTAGACCCACCTGCACTCAGAGCCATCAGTGCAGCAGCCGAGTCAGAACATATAATCACCTGGCTTGGTCCCACTTCCTCCACCCACCACAATGCCCAGAGAATGGCAAGCAACTCTGTCACAAATACAGAGCTGCCATCAGATATTCTCTGTCCCTTACCGATCCCTAACCGAGGCACACACCACCCAAAGCCTGCCCTCCCACTTTCAGGATCCACAGAGCCATCAGTGAAAACCTCCAGAGACCCTGAGGCCAGAAGGAACCTCTCTATTTCTCCCACAATCTCGCCCTTATCATCCTCCATCAAGAACCTAAATTCAATGACTCGATCAGGCACTAGCCAAAATGGCACTGACAGCCAACGAGCTCCGCAACCCCCACCTGATGCAATCTCAACTTCCTGGCCCACTGATCAATACTGGACAAAAAAGGCTTATACTTATCCCCATCTCCTGAAAGTAAACACCTAGCTGGGAAGGACAGACTAGTCCCACTCAATTTTGCCCAGTACTGTAGCCATAACTTTACTCTCCTCAGGTTTAAGGGCAACTCCCCCATTTCCACCAATAGTGCTGGAACTGGGGTGGTCTTAAAAGCTCCACAGCAGATTCTCAGAGCCTTGCACTGAAGCACATCCAGCTTTCGTAAATTAGACTTGGCCGCAGAGCCGTACACAAAACAGCCATAGTCAATTGCTGACCTGATCATCGCCTGATATATCATGCACATGGTCTCTCTATCCGCTCCCCACCCACTCCCAGCCAAGCTTCTCAGCACATTCACTATTCTTTCACACTTTGCCAGGGTTTTCTCTATATGAACAGCCCAATTCATTCTTTCATCGAACCAAACTCCCAAAAATGTAAACACCTTCACTCTCTCTAAGGGAGACCCATACATAACCAGCCCACCCCTAGGCACCCTCTTTTTAAAACCAAAAATCATATTACTTAGAGGCGGAGATTTTAAAACCCCACTTGTCTCCCCATTCCTCTACATCCCCCAGAGCTCTTTGTACCTGCTTTAAACAATACTCAACATTCTTCCCTCTTTTCCATATGGCCCCATCATCTGCAAATAAAGACAACCCAAACCCTCTTCCAATTCGCCCAAAAATGTCATTAATCATAACATTGAAGAGGACCGGACTAATCACGCTTCCTTGCGGGGTGCCATTTTCTATTTTTACAGTTTTTGAGGTTTGCCCCCCCACACGTACTTGGATCGTCCTGTCTAATAGAAAATCCTTTATCCAATTAAACAATCTCCCTCTAACTCCTAACTCATACAATTTCAAAAGAAACCCCTCTTTCCACAAAGAGTCATACGCCTTCTTCTTCTTCTTCTTATTTGAATTTCCGGCAGAGTAGACGCATCGTGGCGTATTACTGCCCTCCGCAATTCTTTTTATGGGCTCTTCTTCTTCTCCTTCTTCTCCTTCTTCACCGTCTTTTTCTTCTTCTACTGGACCCCGTCATCAACTACATTGTCCATTGGAGTGCAGCTACTGCTGCTACTTCCTGCCTGAGCCCCCCTCCGCGGGACCCTCCTTGCCCCCTGCTATCTTATTCTGGGCTGCTTTGTCCCTCTCAGCCCCCTCAGCCAATTCACTATACACCTCCTTCCAGTCCAGACCTTCCAATCCCAGATGTTGAACCGCTATCCTAACAATCATCTTCACCATCTCTGTTCTACCCTTAGCCTCTGCCATACCAGTAACTACCCCTGCCACGAAGGCCACAATACCTAATTTCTCCTCCCTTCCCCTCTCTCTTTCCACCTGCTCTACCCTCACTGCCAAATGCCCTCCTTCAACCCCCTGCACCCTTTCTTGGCTACCCTGTCCTGCCCTGCTAACCGCCCCAGCATACGTCAACTTACCCTCCCTTCTCTCTCTCCGATCCGCGACCTCCTTCATCATCACCTCGCACCCCCTAAACGCTACACTATGCTCCCCACCACAACTACAGCACTTCGGCTTCACTCCCTCTCCACAATTCCCATATTCATGTTCCCCGCCACACCTAGCGCACCTCAGCCCCTTCCTACACGTGCCTTCGATAGAATTGTGGACTATATATAGACACAAATGTTCTAGAATGTTCGGTTATGACATCTTACAGTGACATCACAAATGTTCCAGAACGTTCGATCATGACATCATACTGTGACATGACAAATGTTCTAGAACGTTCAGGCATGACATCATACTGTGACATCACAAATGTTCTAGAATGTTCTATTATGACAAATAAGACGGTTCAATGACTTTATCTAAATCTTCCCATCTTCCATTCATACACGGGCTGTGACACAACTTCAACATTTTGCGGGAAGAAGTCTGCATGGGTGGCATGGAATGCCTACCCTCAAGTCACAGAGGCCTTCAACTTCATGGCAGAAAATCCATTTACTCCTGTGACCATAGAAGCCCAGCACTTTCACCTTCTGGAGCGCTTTACCATCATCCTCTATGACAAGACTAGTGAATTGAAACCAGTCGATGAAGCACGGCGAGTTCCATGGAACACATTCCACCTACCCAAGATGCACTTCTGCAACATGTAAAGCGAATTGCTTACCAGTCTGGGATCTGGGCAATGTCTGACCTGGCCCAACAGCCGGCACCCAGTCCTGAAGGATGGGGATGGACCTTGGATGGAGAGGTCTGGCTTCCTGTGTGGAGCAATCTACCCATGGCATCAAAAGCCTGCAATGAACTTGTGAAGTGCAATTGAAGTGGTTGTGGTGCAAGGTGCTCATGCAAGAAGGCACATTGGAAATGCACAGATCTTTGCAGCTGCCATTGTGACAGATGTCACAGCTTCTGTGCACTCACCCGGAGATTCCCTGGACCTCTCTCTCGTGCTTCCTGGACTCCAGCCTTCCTACCGCCTGCCCGCTGAGGAAGATTCCGACCAGGATCAAAGCCAGCGTGCCATGGTTCCCAGTGCCAGACCGTGGCCACATATGGTAGGCTACAGTCTAGTTCTCTAGTCTATTCTATTAAGCTTCTTTTATTGTTTTGTATTTTGTGCTGCCTTACAACCTACAACCCGCGCTTACCAGTGTTTGCTTTTGCTCCTCAGTGATTCCCCTGGACCTGTCAAGACACCTTGTGACCCCTCTCAAGCCTCACGTTCCCCCAGACGTTCCCTGGACCTCTCCCTCATGCTTCCAGGACTCCAGCCTTCCTACCGCCTGCCCGCTGATGAGGATGCTGACCAGGATCAAGGCCAGCATGCCATGGGTCTAGTGCCAGAACCTAGACACATATATACGGTACAGTCTTGATTCTATTAAGCTTTTCCAGTGTTTTGTATTTTGTGGTGCCTCGCATTCGCTACAAGCTCGTACTTACTCATGTTTCCTCTCGCTCCCCAGTGACTCCTCCAACCAACCCCCCCTGGACCACTCCCTTGTGCTTCACAGACCCCAGCCTTCCTACCTCTGGACTCTTGCTCACACACATGCACACATGCTGGACTCTTGCACACACTCTTGTGTGTGACTCTTACACACACCTATGCATATTAATCATACGCAACATCATTCCCACATAGTCTTTGCACCATATACTTAGTTCCACACTCCATAACAGTTAAATACGCCTATACGGGCTAAAGAGTTATGATAATAATAATAATAATACATGTAATTTATTGAAGTTCCTATGTCTCTGTGCCACCTCCCTCCGCCATAACTTTACGAGATAATTTGTTCTTATAGAGTGATCCTAATAAAATGTCTATTCGATTCATGCATGTCTGACTGTTAAACAAGTAAAAAATGATGTAAATATGTTGTTAGAATGGTACAAATATTCATCTGGTGACATTCTTCATAGCATTAACACATTTATTGACCCAGAAAATGTGTAGTTTGACACCAAAATTGATCTTCTATGTTCAACATTCTAACAACAAACCCTAACCCAACATTCACATTTTTGGCAGTTGTTAGAATGTTCGACACATTTGTAACACATGCACAAACCTGCTTGATTATCTCCCCAAATAGCATGCAAGTTGGACAAAGTGGGTATGTCTGGAAAGAAGAGGCTTGTGGGTACCTATTAGGGATGCCCCGATCGATCGGCCACCGATCGTTATCGGCCGATAATCAGTATAAATATGCGATCGGGGAATTCCGATAATTAGTCATATTCGCCGATCGCGGAAACTGATCAAGTGGATATCTCACTCGCTTGTCTCAGACGCACAGGACCTGCAAACTGCTCCTCCTCCCTAGCCCCGCCCGTACCCGTGTAGAGTTTGTAAACACAGAGGAGGCGGACCTCCTCCTCTGCTGAGTCTAGATAGTGCATTCGACCTGAGCTAACGTTAGCTACCTAGCTATCGTTACTGTTTAAACAAAATTACCCAGTCAACTATTCACTTTTAGTAGGCATTGTCTAACGGTATTTAGCCGGCTAGCTACTGATAGCTCCGGATATCAACAAATGCCCCAGGAAGTCTAGTAGCCCATGTTGATATCGCCGTTAGCTTGCGTTAGCTGACGTTAGTTCACGGTTCAAAACGAAATGTCCGATTGAACTAAATAGTTGTCTTAACGTCATCTAGCCGGCTAGCAGTAGCTACAGATAGCTCCTGATATCAATGTCTTATAACATTGATTGAATGCGTATTCGAGCTGAGGGCTTGCTGAATGTGAAATGACCAAAGCATAACGTTACCAATAGGGTCCCGCTGCAGCGCCGGAGAATCCTTTTTGGAGCTAGGCTACTAGAGTACACACAGACAGTGGAGCTGTTTGCAGATAGCGAGCATTTTGACTTGTTGCGTGGTGGCGATGTCTCGCAGATAATACAAGTACAAGTATAATTATATAATATATATATTTTATAAAAAAAAAAAAAAATTATATAAAATAATTTTTAATTTCTTTTTAATCAAAAACTATCGGTATCGGATCGGTATCGGCCGATATGGCTCACGACGATCGGTGATCGGTATCGGTGGCAAAAAACGTGATCGGGGCATCCCTAGTACCTATAAAACCAATGTCCACTCTGAGGGACCTTTTGGAAGATGAGCATGGCAGTTTTTTCTAGGCGAAAATTTTACATAATTTTGAATCATTACCTATTAAAACCCCCTTCCCAACAGTTGGGCTTAATGAAAATGATACCAATGGAAAGCTTAGCTTCTCTAGTTTACAGGGATACCAATACCTTTGCGTTCGTGCAAATATTGAGCGGGCTATGGACCAAGATATTTATTAATGGGCAGAACTAGGGCTGCAACGATTAGTCGACATAATCGACGATGTCGATTATAAAAAAATCGTCGACGAGAAATTGTTGCGTCGATTAGTCATTAAAAAAAATAAATAAAAAAAAATATATATATATTTTTTTTTTTTTTTTTTTTTTTTTTTGTGCACTACCTATCTTTGTGAGAGTGGCTTCTCAGGGTTCCAGACAACATCATAACATGATGATCCCATAGCAAATTTTGGACATTGAAAACATTGTTTCCCTGCAGGAGATGATGATCAGACTAGACACACAATACATTACACACGCACTCCTCTCACTCACACACAGCGATCAGAGTAAGACACACACTCCTCTCACTCACACACAGCGATCAGAGTAAGACACACACACATACACACTCCTCTCACTCACACACAGCGATCAGAGTAAGACACACACACATACACACTCCTCTCACTCACACACAGCGATCAGAGTAAGACACACACACATTCACACTCCTCTCTCTCACACACAGCGATTAGAGTAAGACACACACACATTCACACTCCTCTCACTCACACACAGCGATCAGAGTAAGACACACACACATACACAAATTACACAGTACACACCTCTCACTCACACAGCGATCAGAGTAAGACACACACACAAATTACACAGTACACACCTCTCACTCACACAGCGATCAGAGTAAGACACACACACATACACACACACACGGACTCCTCTCACACACAGCAAACAAAAGTTATTTAAAGTACACTTCCACTTTAATTTGTATTATTTAATTTATTTATCTTGTTATGAGTGATTGCTGTATTGTTCTTCAAATACATTTTCATTTAAAGTGGCTTAAAGATCCAAATTCAAATGTTTCATGAGTCATTATTTTAATTTGCTATGGGATCATCATGTTATGATGTTGTTGTTTGGTCCTGACAAGAGTCTCAAAGTCTGGGGTGATGGTAGACAAGCAACTCTGAGGTCATGCTCAATGTCCAATCTGTTCCTCTGCTCTGTCTTCAGCTGGACCAGAGCTGAGAAGCCACTTTCACAAAGATAGGTCATTAAAAAAAGAAGAAAAAAAAAATCCTTTTTTTTTTTGTTGTCGTTTACATTGGTTTTCGATTAGTCGACTAATCGAAAAAATAATCGGCAGATTAGTCGACTACCAAATTAGTCATTAGTTGCAGCCCTAGGCAGAACATTGATGTTACATGGCGGCCATCTTGAAATCCATCATGATGACGTGGCCCCTACCACAAAATGAAAGCTATGATGATGAGGAACACGTGGGGAAAATTTGGTGCTTTTGTCCGGCGCGTCCAATTTTTTTTGCTAAGCCACCGCACTTATATATACTATATACTCATGTACCATGTTCTACAGTAAGTGGGGAGTGTAAACATTTATAGTTAAAGACAGTAGAGCTTGAGTACTTTCGATAGGGCTTTGATTCAAACCGGTGCATGAGATGAGGTTCTATGTAGAACATGGTACAGTAAGTGGGGAGTGTAAACATTTATAGTTAAAGACAGTAGAGCTTGAGTACTTTCGATAGGGCTTTGATTCAAACCGGTGCATGAGATGAGGTTCTATATGTAGAACATGGTACAGTAAGTGGGGAGTGTAAACATTTATAGTTAAAGACAGTAGAGCTTGAGTACTTTCGATAGGGCCTTGATTCAAACCGGTGCATGAGATGAGGTTCTATGTAGAACATGGTACAGTAAGTGGGTAGTGTAAACATTTATAGTTAAAGACAGTAGAGCTTGAGTACTTTCGATAGGGCTTAGATTCAAACCGGTGCATGAGATGAGGTTCTATGTAGAACATGGTACAGTAAGTGGGGAGTGTAAACATTTATAGTTAAAGACAGTAGAGCTTGAGTACTTTCGATAGGGCTTAGATTCAAACTGGTGCATGAGATGAGGTTCTATATGTAGAACATGGTACAATAAGTGGGGAGTGTAAACATTTATAGTTAAAGACAGTAGAGCTTGAGTACTTTCGATAGGGCCTTGATTCAAACTGGTGCATGAGATGAGGTTCTATATGTAGAACATGGTACAGTAAGTGGGGAGTGTAAACATTTATAGTTAAAGACAGTAGAGCTTGAGTACTTTCGATAGGGCTTAGATTCAAACCGGTGCATGAGATGAGGTTCTATATGTAGAACATGGTACAATAAGTGGGGAGTGTAAACATTTATAGTTAAAGACAGTAGAGCTTGAGTACTTTCGATAGGGCTTAGATTCAAACCAGTGCATGAGATGAGGTTCTATATGTAGAACATGGTACAGTAAGTGGGGAGTGTAAACAGTGATTCAAACCCCCTTAATGTACAGTGATTCAAACCCCCTTAATGTATGTCTGACAGCTGGGCTGTGTTGTCACGTGAAATAACGTTATGAATAAAACGCGAAATAACATTATTTAACGTTATGTTATATAACGTTACAATGTACAGTTTCTGACAGCTGGGCTGTGTTGTCATGCGAAATAACGTTATGAGTGAATCTAGTAGTTGTTTTGATAAATATGTATTCTACGGATTCGAACATAACATTACATTTCCGCGATTAGCCTCGCTTGGCGTGTGAGTGCCGTCAAAAAGAAAATGCGCATGCACGGGTTACCGGCGTAGGGGGAAAACGAGCGGAAAAGCAACGGGGAAGGACATGTTGGTTGCCCAAAGTATTCACGCGACCTGGCGCTATTTAATTAAAAAGGGTCTATTTGTTGTCTATTGGCATTATAAGACAGAGTCAATGCAGACCTGAGTAGCAGAATGTGCAGCAGAATCCCTTCCGGCTGACCTCTTGACAGGGGCTCTCACCACTGAAGGACCTGTTAATATTATAGGAATCATATCATATAGCATATCATATTACATCATATATAATATCATATATCACCCCCCCCCCCCCTCTCTCTCTCTCTCTCTCGGTACGTTCAATGATTTGAAGTAGCCAAACTTTACACTATAAAAACTAACTGGATAGTTGATGATAATAAATATTTCACTTCATTAGCAGAAATATTCAATCAAAAATCATTAAGTCTGCTATAAACTATTCTCCCTGTGTGTGTAAATGTACTATAGGCTCCTCTTTTTGATTAGGCTAATTAGCTTTAACAATGTTATTATGGGTTCTCTCTCCACTCTGTATTCACCATGCTGTCTCTTCAGACAAGGGCTCCACTCTTCCTCCTCCCCTGAAGACTCAGGTACAGGAAGCATCACCCTGTGGGACTTAGCCATGAAGGCTGGAGGTTTAGACTCGAATCCTGAGATAGAAAGACAGACAGAGGGACTGACAGAGGGACTGAGGGCTGCAGGAGAGACAGACACAGACAGAGAGACAGACAGACAAGAGGCACTGAAGGCTGCAGGAGAGACAGACAGGCAGTAGCCTAAAGTCACATTTAAAGGTCAAAGTGCTGCCGATACTTTACCAAAAGTGTGTCGTGTGGACGAGGGATTAGGGTCACGTGGAACAACAAATGCTCAAACCCCCACAACCACCGCTGATAAAGATCTAACTTGAGCTTAACCAGAGACGGTCTATATAATGAGGAGACTGATCACTGTGGTAGTTTTGAATGGGGTAATCCACACTAAAGATGGCGGCAACAACAAAACTACTTGCTACAAAACAAGTTATTCACAGAAAATAATTCAATGTTTGTGTTTTTAAAGGCTGCATAGAATCTTGTCTAATTGGGGAAGTAAAGATGTTCTATTAAATTGACCTTTTTGAGCAAATTAACCATTAAGTTTTGTAACCCTAATGTATTTGTTGAATTTCTTATTTCTTCTTCTACAACAACTACTAGCGACCTTCACCAGCACTACTGCTCCTAATACAACTAATACTGTTACTACAACAAATATTACTACTATTAATACCTATAATAATATTGTTACTACAACAACTATTAATACCTAGGGATTTCAGCCTGTAGTGTTCCTTCTCCACTGTAGCGAGGCCGGTCCACTGTGTCACGGTGAAGTATCGCCTGACATCTTCAAAGTCCTTCTACGATGAGAGGGAGAGAGAGAAAGGGAGAAGGCATGTAAGTGACAGAGTGAGAGCCCACCACGTGATAAAACACGTGTTATCAGCCCGCCCCCTGAATGCCCACCACGACAATTAGCGTGTGATTTTTTTTTTATTAGCGCTCTGAATTCATATTTCATCAACCGAGTCTCCCGTTGGTAAACCAGCCCCATCAGGAGCTCCGATGTGGAAAAAAACAGCCCCTATCGTCTCCCAGATGGTAATGCACCCTTTTGGAATGGACTCGATGAAAATGGATGAGAAAAGAAAAATCCGGAATCCACATTTTACTTCTCAGGCATGTACCCCGAGCCGATCGGATTCATTGTGGACCATCAGAACAGCGTGGAATATGTGTTTACAGTATGTAGCGTTGGATCAATAAAAGCGATCGATTTTTGGAATGGCGATCAGGAATTGGAATGATCTTTTTGGAGAACATCTGATCTGAGGTAAGGAATCTATTTTACAAGTCTTGGGATAATCAGAGTTGTATTCGCTGAGCTCTCAGCGTTCACCCTATGTGTGATGTGTCTGTTTGTGTGCGATCGCTTTGAGGAAATCAGAGAATCTATTTTTTAGATTGCCTATATAGCGTGCATACGTACACATATACTATCGATAATCTAGCGTTTATTTGAAAACGATTCATAAATAGGCCGAAAAATTACAACGTTTGTGTATTCTAGAATATTCCAGTACAGGGCATTTATTATGGAATCTTTTTATTTTCCTTGAAAACTAGGGCTTTTCAAAATGCTATAAAACGGAAATTAATTATCATTATCCCTGGGCACTGTATCTTCTGGTTTAGTCTGTTTCATGTCATAAACCCCCCCGCCCCCCCCCCTCACATTTCCTGCTGCTTAGCCAGGGGCGTCGTTCTGGTATGGCAAGGTATGGCACTCCTCGCCATACCTTGCCTTTTACTGAAACAACGCCACTGCTGTTAGCTATCTAATAAAAACAGAAATATGGCAAACATACATGTAATACATTAGCAAGCTGCTTCACCTTGCAGGGTGTGTGTGAGGGTTTCCAGGACCGCTCCTTGTAGCATCGTCTCGTGGCCAGGTCCAGGTACTGGTCCCACATCTCCATGGTCTGGACACGCCGCTGGTCCTGGCTCGGGACGGGGGGCTGGAACAAATGTGTAAATGTATGTCAAAGGTTTTGGCAGAATAAGATCAAGTGGGGGTGTTAAACTGTCGTGAACAATTCATCTCTTGAATGCTCTTATGCTGAGTGACGTCATATCGGTCAGCTGGTGCTAATGAAGGAATATTGCTGGCTCACTCGTGGGATTCAGTCAGTGTCATGTGAACTACAATGCAAGTGTGTGGCGTCTTTTATTCCGCCGTAGTATTAGTCCAAGGCCATCTAGACCGCGTTATTTTTTTCCCTAGCCGCATTTCTGGCAAGACGCTCTCTGATTGGCCGACGCCACTCTTCGGTTCAAATAACAAACTCAGCAAGACCGACGGCTTCTCAGTTACAGTGGGTGACAATATTGTCACAAGGAAAGATGATATTACCTACCTGGGTTCCATCCTAGAGGCTAATCTTTCCTGTGACAAAATGGCATCCAATGTAATAAAAAAAGTCAATCAACGAACTCGATTCTTGTACCGGATCTCCTCCCTGGTAAACAAGAATACCCTGAAGACTCTGGCAGGAGCACTCATTCAAGGGTACTACGACTATGCTTGCACCTCATGGTACCAAAGCACCTCAAAGGCACTAAAAACCAAATTACAAACATCTCAAAACAAACTAGTCAGACTACTGCTTGACCTGACTCCTAGAACCCACCTCACCCCTGCACACTTTGCCAACCTAGGATGGCTTAGAGTAGACAACAGAGTACAGCAACTTGCAATGGGCCTGGTCTACAAGATACACTACACGACCAAGGTACCCATGCACATGTCAAAATACTTCCCAAAGGTCAGTGAATACCACGATCACAACACCAGAGGGAGCTCCACAAATCATGTAAAACCCAGATTCGGCTCAAACAAGGGACTAAACACGTTTCGCTATTATGCCACAACAATGTGGAACGCCCTACCCAAAGCTGTAAAGGAATGTAAATCACTACCCACCTTCAAAAACACTCTCAAAGAACACCTACGGGAGACTGCAATTCAAAACTGGCCCCTACAAATGTCCTAACCCAGTTGTACAATAAAGACCAAGCATGGCTTTGTCAGTATTCCAATGTACAGCCCCACCCAACCCCACCCCACCTACCCAACCTCCTCCAATGTACAGTTTCCATGTCAAATGTATGTCAGTATTCCAATGTACAGTGTGCCCCCCCCCCCCACCTCCAATGTACAGCCCCACCCCACCTACCCAACCTCCCCCAATGCACAGTTTCTATGTCAAATGTATATACTCTTCTTCTGGATTTTTTTAGTATCACAAACAGTACTGACTGTATTTGAAAATCTGGTATGTCATAAATGTATAGATGTAGCAGTACTGTCTATCTGTATGTCATGTGTGTCATATGATGAATTGAAAATGGGGGACCCTGATGGAAACAAGACGAAAGTCTCTCAGGTCTGCATGTATTGAGCTGTACTGTACTGTACCCATTCTGCAATCTGTTAATAAACTTTTCAATCAATCAATCAATCAAAGCTACAGGTAGCCATCGATATAGAGCACTTGATTGCTTACCCAACGGACCAACGTTGCAACACGGTGGCCATCTTGCAAGGGTGGAGCGCACTCTCGCGAGATGGCCGCCGCTGAACTACGCACGAGACTCCGCCTTGAGCCATCTAGTGTTTTATATCGATGACTAGATACTCGCATTTGGCAGTAAATGGCCTAATTTCCTCACTTTCGTTAACGTTATCATCTGTAATGTCAACTGGATAACGTTAACTTAGTTTGCAAACGTTAACGGCCCTTATCTAACCCTAACTAACCATACTGTCATGCACTTGTCCTAATAAACTAACCTACACTGTAGCACTCAACACTTTGATGAACATTGTTACTCAGCTGATAGAGTTGTGCCCGGCCCCTTCCTGATGGCTTGTCGTACAGAACTTGTAAGTCGCTTTGGATAAAAGCGTCAGCTAAATGACTAAATGTAAATGTAAATGTAAACGGCCGTTAGCATAGTGACGTTAGATCTTAGGCTAGCTCGTTATTAGCTATCTATAACATTATTAAACATTATCCAACATGTTTAAAATAGTTTAAAATACCGCGACAGCCGTAAATTATAAAGTATATTATATTTAGCTCCCATTTGAATAATAAAAAAAAAATAACTTTTAAAATAAATGTAAAATAATAAAATTCACCTCACCTGATGGAAACAAGACAAACGTCTTTCTCAGGTCTGCATCCCCTTAACAATTGTATGTATTGAGCCGTACTGTATTGTACCCATTCTGCAATCTGTTAAATAAAGTTTTCATTCATTCATTCATTCATTCACCTCTTTGATAAAAGCAGGTAATCAGTCAGTTGTATCGAGTTCTGAATGCCGTTGAGCGACCTCGTTCCCACTTTTATATCAGCTGATCAGATGACCTTTCACAAAGCCACGCCCCTAAGTGCCCGTTGTCCAATCAGATGACGTCAGGTGGTAGGAACAAACCAGTCATATAATAAGACTTATTATAATAATTGTTAAGGGGATGCAGACCAGAGAAAGACTTTCGTCTTGTTTACATCAGGGTCCCCCATTTTCAATTAATCAGGACATATATGACATACATGACATACACATCTATACATTTATGACATACCAGATTTACAAATACAGTACTGTTTGTGATACAAAGAGTCCAGAAAAGAGAGTATATACATTTGACGTAGAAACTGTACATTGGGGGAGGTTGGGTAGGTGGGGTGGGGTTGGGTGGGTGGGGGGGGCTGTACATTGGAGGTGGTTGGGTGGGGGGGGGGGGGGGGGGGGTTGGTAGGAGGGGTAGGTGGGTAACACTGTACAACTGTACAAGCAAAACTGTACATTGGAATATTGACAAAACCATACTTGATCATTTACTGTACATTGGAGGGGGTTGGGTTAGGAGTCAGGACATCTACAGGGGCCAGTTTCGAAGTGCAATCCATTCCAATTGGAATGGAAGTAGGTAGTGGGGAATTTAAAAGTCCGATGAGTAGGTTGGTCATAGCAGGTGTAATCTTCTAGATCAGGGGTGGGCAATTATTTTTCCCAGGGGGCCGAATGAGCAACTGAAAATATGTTGGGGGGCCGGACCAAAATTCCAAACTTAATTATGCATAATATACATTTTATTTCTATATAAAAAGCAGTAAATGGCATTGTTTTGACCCCTGGTAAGAGTGTATGTTATTATTTGGCAATTAAAAGGTGAGGTTAGCTTTCAAAAATATCATTTATTCAAATAGAATTTATTTCCAAAATGATAAACAAAATGTGAAACATTAATAACAAAGGGCATTTTGAGTTTCATATACTATTGAAACAAGGATTTTCTTAGCTTTCTAAAGACATCACATCATCTTACAAAAATAAACAAGACATGTCACTGAACTGTGTAAAGAAAAGTGTCCCAGTTTTGTAGCCTTTTTTACTTTACATGCCTATATTAAACATTTAATGTTTTCAGAACTGTGTAAAAAAAATAAAAAATAATAATCAAGTGTCCCATTTCACTTGTTATATTTCCACATTTTAGTGTTCTTCAGTTCTTTTTTTTTCATTCAGTGTGAGAAATCCAGTCTCTGTTGAGCTTTAACAAGTCCATCAAAGTCAGGTTGCATGTCTGAGGTGGAGATGCGAAGCACAGCTGCCAGATGTTCATCAGTGAGAGAGGATCTGTACCTGGACTTGGTAAACGTCATGACTGAGAATGTCTGTTCACATATGTAGGTGGATCCAAAGAGAACCAACATCTTCTGAGCATGTCTCCTAAGCGTATATTGTGCGTGTGAACGTTGACAGAATTCTTTTGTGTCTTTTGGGGTATTCTGAGGCTACGTTTAGACGGAGAGAGTCTGAACAGAAACCGCAAAAGTCGTCTTGCAGTCTCACTTTTAATTTTGCATTTAGACTAGCGTTTTGGGATGGAATTCTGTGTGCAGACGACGCTGTAACGACTCGAGACCCACTGTCACACGATTGGCACATATGTCACATGACGTGCTGTGAAGACCCGCCCTACTCTGCCTATGATTCGCAGACTGTGGGTGGGGAATGTGATTGGACCAAAGCAGAGTCACTCACAGACAGTGGGTCCAGTACGCCTGTTACTGTTCCGCAACTGTAAGTTACTTCCGGGGTAGGCCTGATTGGCCCCGACAGGCACGTGACAGGCGCGGCCACGCCCCGCGGCAGCCTCAGGACGCGCAACGAGGCTGCTGAGAGCTGTCGCGCGGAAATAGGCTGTCTATTGCCTCGCGCTGCAACGCGGAAATAGGCTGTCTATTGCCATTCTCTAAGACAAACTCTAACCTTAACCAGCTCCTTAACAGCGCCTAAACTTAACCCTTTAACCTTAAGCAACTCCGAAACTATGCCTAACCTTAACCTTAACCTTAACCATGCCTAAACTTAACCAAGGCATAACCAACTCCGAAAGAATATTGCCATTCTCTAAGACAAACTCTAACCTTAACCAGCTCCTTAACAGCGCCTAAACTTAACCTTTCTAACCATAACCAACTCCGAAACAATGCCTAACCTTAACCAACTCCGAAACAATGCTTAAAGTTAACATGCCTAAACTTAACGGCGAACGAATGCACGTTAAAAAAAAAAAAAAAAAAATTGAAGGGAATCGAACTTGCCAGCAACGTACGGTAGGATCCACACCAATGCAGCGTTGCCAATTGAGCTATTTCTGGATAGTGAAAAAGGGCGTATTACTGCTACATAATGCTGCCGCGGAGCGTGCCGCGCGGCAGAGAAAGTTGCGCGTCCTGAGGCTGCCGCGGGGCGTGGCCGCGCCTGTCACGTGCCTGTCGGGGCCAATCAGGCCTACCCCGGAAGTAACTTACAGTTGCGGAACAGTAACAGGCGTCCAGTACTATTGTTGTGATAGCCGCGGGACAGATTCTTGTGTATTTAAAAGTACTGCCAATGTAGCCTTCAGGTGATCGCCATGGATAAAATCAGACATGCTTTGTTTACGCTTCTAGGCTACTGGCGCATGCCTGTGATGTAAGCAGTAAGCGCGATGAGAGCCTTGACAACCCTTTCGTCATCGTTTTATGCGGTTTGACAGTTTAGATGATAGCGCAAAGGTTTATCGTTTCTAGGAATTCCACCCTGGAAGGTGGTCTCACTTTTTTACGGTTTCACCCCGTAAAAACGCAGTTTCCGTATTTAAACGAAAGGCACATCCGAAAAAATATTTTTGCGGATTCACCTGCTAGCGTTTCCGTCTAAACAGGGCCTGAGGGTGAGCGACATTCACCTGCATCAGTCAGTGGTTTAGTTTTGCTAGGGGGTACACTGATTGGCCCAAACAGCGTTGGGGGCGTGGCCTAAACCAGTTAGGACGGCCCTATTTCTAATAGTATCCAGCTGCAGAACCACAGAACCACCACAGCAGCGGCGGGCTGAGGACCGGCGGGCTGAGGCCCCTCGCTTCCATTGGCTGATTTGGGTCACGTGATTTGGGTCACGTGACCGTCCCACCCAATGGCTGAATTGGAGTATTGCACTGCGGGCATTGGCTGATGCACTGCGGGATTGATTGATTGAAAACTTTATTAACAGATTGCAGAATGGGTACACGTGACCGCCACAGGCCCTGATTGATTGATTGAAAACTTTATTAACAGATTGTAGAATGGGTACAGTGACCGATTGATTGATTGATTGAAAACTTTATTAACAGATTGCAGAATGGGTACAGTGACGTCTGTGGCGCCTCGCTCTGAAGGCTGTGCGTGGCTCGCTCCCGCGAGAGTTCCGCGCCTCATCTCGTCAGATTTTCAGAGCAAGTCGGACAACATTCTAACCGTCATGCAATGCGCTTGGCGAGGCCGTAGTAAAACCTGCGCAGATCTGCGTCAGCCTATCCCATCTCGAACACGCCTATATATATCTGACTCTTCGCAAAGCCACGCCCCTAAATTCCCGTCATATTCGATCACGTGAGGATGGCTGCGTACCTGACGTAACCTCGTTCACAGCTTTATCTCCTCCGTGACGTCACCCTTACGTAAAGCATTACGGCGTGTATACCAAACCCAGCCGCATTTCTCGGAGACGCTCTCTGATTGGCCACTGACTGACGCTCTCTGATTGGCCACTGACCGTTTGCCCAATCCGTGACGAGTTGTGTCTTTGCCCATTAACCCCATTTCCTCGTCGAACAACCTGCAAATAACCTGGCGTACTATCGCCATGCTCTAAGACAAACTCTAACCTTAACCAACTTCGAAAGAGTGCCTAAGCTTAACCAGTGTAGAAACAGGCGTCGGCCAATCAGAGAGCGTCTCCGAGAAATGCGGCTGGGTTTGGTATTCACGCTGCTGGCAGCCTCCAAGACGTGGTCAAAACAGATTTTACCCTTTGATTGTAGCTGCACCACCATGTGGTCAATTGGTATGAAACAATGAATGAATGAATGAATGAATGAATGAATGAATGAATGAATGAATGAAAACTTTATTTAACAGATTGCAGAATGGGTACAATACAGTACGGCTCAATACATACAATTGTTAAGGGGATGCAGACCTGAGAAAGACGTTTGTCTTGTTTCCATCAGGGTCCCCCATTTTCAATTCATATAGACATTTATGACATACACAACATACATGACATTTATGGCATAGGGACATATAGGTATTTAGTACTGATACATTTGTGACATAAACGGTATTCCAATATACAGTACTGTTGGTCCCTAGATCCTGACAGAGTATATACATATGATGGGGAGGGGACTGTACATTAGGAGGGGGTGGGTGGGTGGGAGAGAAATATACATACGGCGGGGAGGGAATATATACATGCGTGGGGAGGAGACTGTCTATTAGGAGGTGGTGGGGGTTTTGGGCATTTACGGTGGCCAGTTTCGAATTGCAGCCTCCCGTAGGTGCTCTTTTTTAAACTTTGGCCATTCCCCTGGCTCTTTTTAGCGTTTATCGCATTTATTCTGGTCAAGAATGACCGACAGAAACAGGCTGAAGGGGTACAGATGGGGGGAAGACACTCTGGGAAAGGCACAGCTGCAGTCCGGGATTCGAACTCGCTAAACCCCAGATCCTCGCTAGACCCCACGGTTGTCCCCGGCGCCGAAATAGCGCTCGAGGTACGTGGTGAGCTACTGGAGCTCCCCCCGTAGGTGCTCTTTAAGATCGGTTTTGAATGTGGGCAGGGATTCACATTCCTTTACAGCTTTGGGTATGGCGTTCCACATTGTTGTGGCATAATTGCGAAACGTGTTTAGTCCCTTGTTTGAGCCGAATCTGGGTTTAACATGATTTGTTGAGCTTCCTCTGGTGTAGTGGTTGTGGTATTCACTGACCTTTGGGAAGTATTTTGACAGGGCAACAATGGCGTGAGGCATGGGCACGACTGTCATTGTGGGTAACTATCATCTTAAATAATTACCTGTACATTTTTCCTAATCAATATTGGTCCAATAAAAAGGCATGCCGAAGTGCATAAGATATCTCATTGAGTGTTACATGAAGTCTAGGTCAGGTCAATATCATACTATGTAACATAATCAATACATGGATTAAAAACGGTTTGAAGTGAGACAAAGTGTGGTTGTATTCCAGGTATGTGTGATTATTATTATTATTATTATTATTATTATTATTATTATTATTATTATTATTATTATTATTATTATTATTATTATTATTATTATTATTATTATTATTATTATTATTATTATTATTATTATTATTATTATTATTATTATTATTATTATTATTATTATTATTATTATTATTATTATTATTATTATTATTATTATTATTATTATTATTATTATTATTATTATTATTATTATTATTATTATTATTATTATTATTAGTATTACTATACTGTTTGCAGAGATAACTCTGATCAATATTAGCGAGAACCCAGGGGTTAGGGCAGGCGTATAAGGGTTTGTGAAAAAGGGGATTTGTGTATTTTGCCCATGCAGCTGCTGCCCTCTTATGCAAATGACATGTCGTCAGCTTGTGACTGCAACTTGTTCCTGTTTGCGGACGACTCAGCCCTGCTGGTCTCTGACAAGAACAAGTTACAGGTTGAAAAAACCCTCAGCTCGGAACTAGGCAAAATCTGCATATGGCTCGCCGACAACAAACTATCATTACACATGGGCAAAACAGAGTCCATTCTCTTCGGTTCAAATAACAAACTCAGCAAGACCGACGGCTTCTCAGTTACAGTGGGTGACAATATTGTCACAAGGAAAGATGAAATTACCTACCTGGGTTCCATCCTAGAGGCTAATCTTTCCTGTGACAAAATGGCATCCAATGTAATAAAAAAAGATTCTTGTACCGGATCTCCTCCCTGGTAAACAAGAATACCCTGAAGACTCTGGCAGGAGCACTCATTCAAGGGTACTACGACTATGCTTGCACCTCATGGTACCAAAGCACCTCAAAGGCACTAAAAACCAAATTACAAACATCTCAAAACAAACTAGTCAGACTACTGCTTGACCTGACTCCTAGAACCCACCTCACCCCTGCACACTTTGCCAACCTAGGATGGCTTAGAGTAGACGACAGAGTACAGCAACTTGCAATGGGCCTGGTCTACAAGATACACTACACGACCAAGGTACCCATGTACATGTCAAAATACTTCCCAAAGGTCAGTGAATACCACGATCACAACACCAGAGGGAGCTCCACAAATCATGTAAAACCCAGATTCGGCTCAAACAAGGGACTAAACACGTTTCGCAATTATGCCACAACAATGTGGAACGCCCTACCCAAAGCTGTAAAGGAATGTGAATCACTACCCACCTTCAAAAACACTCTCAAAGAACACCTACGGGAAACTGCAATTCAAAACTGGCCCCTACAAATGTCCTAACCCAGTTGTACAATAAAGACCAAGCATGGCTTTGTCAGTATTCCAATGTACCCAACCCCCCCCCCCCCCCCCACCTCCAATGTACAGCCCCACCCAACCCCACCCCACCTACCCAACCTCCTCCAATGTACAGTTTCTATGTCAAATGTAGGTCAGTATTCCAATGTACAGTGTGTGTCCCCTACCCAACCCCCCCCCCCCCACCTCCAATGTACAGCCCCACCCCACCTACCCAACCTCCCCCAATGCACAGTTTCTATGTCAAATGTATATACACTCTTTTTCTGGATTTTTTTAGTATCACAAACAGTACTGTATTTGAAAATCTGGTATGTCATAAATGTATAGATGTAGCAGTACTGTCTATCTGTATGTCATGTGTGTCATATGATGAATTGAAAATGGAGGACCCTGATGGAAACAAGACGAAAGTCTTTCTCAGGTCTGCATCCTCTTAACAATTGTATGTATTGAGCTGTACTGTACTGTACCCATTCTGCAATCTGTTAATAAACTTTTCAATCAATCAATTCAATCAATCAATCAATCTCTCTGTATGAGCTGGAAAGAGCCTCCTCTGGTGGAGACATGATGAACTGCATCCTGACTGACACTGCTACTGCACTGAGCAATGAGGTCACTGGAGATTTACAGGTATGTACACAAGCACACATGTGTGTACACACACACACACACACACACACACACACACACACACACACACACACACACACACACACACACACACACACACACACACACACACACACACACACACACACACACACACACACACACACACACACACACACACACACACTAATGTATGTATTCTTTTTTATTTATGTTTATGTCTATCTGTATATGTGTTTGTGTGTACACATGTGTGTGTTGTCTGCATATTCATATGTGTGTGTGCGTGTGTTCCAGGAACTAGCCCAGTCCCTGCTGAAGTGTGCAGAGCGTGTGTGCCCCTGGCTGGCCCATAAGGCTACTATGTGCCTGGCACAGTGTGTGTCTCAAAAGAGCAGACAGACAGACTGACATGTTTCTCAGAGACACTCTGATACAGCACACTATCAACAACAAACTGAGGTACTACAATATATAACAATATAAATATAAAACATATATATATTCTGATACAGCATGCTGGACGCACCATCAACAACAAACTGAGGTACTACAATATATAACAATATAAATATAAAACATATATATATATTCTGATACAGCATGCTGGACGCACCATCAAAAACAGACTGAGGTACTACAATATATAACAATATAAATATAAAACATATATATATATTCTGATACAGCATGCTGGACGCACCATCAACAACAGACTGAGGTACTACAATATATAACAATACATATATAAATATATATTCTGATACAGCACACTGATCACAGCATCAATATATATATAATATATATATATAAATATTAAGGCTGTCAATCTATTAAAATATTTAATCTGATTAATCACATGATTGTCCATAGTTAATCGTGATTAATTGCAAATTAATCGCATATTTTTTATCTGTTCTAAATCTACCTTAAACGGATCTTTTGCAAGTTTTAATACTCTTATCAACATGAGAGTAGACAAATGCTTGCTTTATGCTTAATTCATCTTTATTTACATTTACATTTACATTTAGTCATTTAGCTGACGCTTTTATCCAAAGCGACTTACAAGTTCTGTACGACAAGACAGCAAGAAGGGTACAACTCTATCAGCTGAGTAACAATGTTCATCAAGTGTTGCGTGTTACAGTGTAGGTTAGTTTATTAGGACAAGTGCATGACAGTAAGGTTAGTCAGGGTTAGATTTTTTTTTTTATATAATCATTTCAGATAGTGGTTGAAGAAGTGAGTCTTTAGTCGACGGCGAAAGATTGGATGGGATTCGGCTGTCCTAACTGGGATGGGTAGTTCATTCCACCATTGTGGGGCAAGGACTGAGAATAGGCGGCTTCTCTTTGATGACCCTCCGGGAGCTTGGATAGGAGTAGGTCTGAGGCGGCCAGAAGATGCAGAGCGTAGGGGTCTTGAGGGTGTGTAGTTATTTATTGCCACAATGACAAATACTGTCCAGAATCTTCAAGTAACTAAGATGTGCAAACTGCATTGTAAAACAAAATGCTGAAATCATGAAAAAAATAGAAAATACCAACAAAAAAATAACAGATGGGCATACCAATTTACTAACTGCAACATTACATAGTAACGATTACTAACACAGTAGTGTGTTGAACTTTACACTTGAACTATTCATCCCCATTTTTTTTGTTTAAAGCAAATTAACGCAATTAATCACTTTAGCTTAGGTCCACACAGCCAGTGGAATGGCTGCCTGCCTGGATTGCAACGGCTTGCATGCGTGATGGTCATGGTGTCCACACCGACAGTGTCATCAACAGAGCTTTTTCATTGTCTATTGCAGAGTACCTCGTGGGAATAGGCTCAACCGCAAATCTCTAGCGTGACACGTGGCGACTCTAACCTGTTAACATGGTTGTCTCTAGCATGACACGTGGCTACTACTCTAACCTGTTAACATGGTTGTCTCTAGCATGACACGTGGCTACTACTCTAACCTGTTAACACGGTTGTCTCTAGCATGACACGTGGCTACTACTCTGACCTGTTAACATGGTTGTCTCTAGCATGACACGTGGCTACTACTCTAACCTGTTAACATGGTTGTCTCTAGCATGACACGTGGCTACTACTCTAACCTGTTAACATGGTTGTCTCTAGCGTGACACGTGGCTACTACTCTAACCTGTTAACATGGTTGTCTCTAGCGTGACACGTGGCTACTACTCTGACCTGTTAACATGGTTGTCTCTAGCGTGACACGTGGCTACTACTCTAACCTGTTAACATGGTTGTCTCTAGCATGACACATGGCTACTACTCTAACCTGTTAACATGGTTGTCTCTAGCGTGACACGTGGCTACTACTCTAACCTGTTAACATGGTTGTCTCTAGCATGACACGTGGCTACTACTCTAACCTGTTAACACGGTTGTCTCTAGCATGACACGTGGCTACTACTCTAACCTGTTAACACGGTTGTCTCTAGCATGACACGTGGCTACTACTCTAACCTGTTAACATGGTTGTCTCTAGCATGACACGTGGCTACTACTCTAACCTGTTAACATGGTTGTCTCTAGCATGACACGTGGCTACTACTCTAACCTGTTAACATGGTTGTCTCTAGCATGACACGTGGCTACTACTCTAACCTGTTAACATGGTTGTCTCTAGCATGACACATGGCTACTACTCTAACCTGTTAACATGGTTGTCTCTAGCGTGACACGTGGCTACTACTCTAACCTGTTAACATGGTTGTCTCTAGCGTGACACGTGGCTACTACTCTGACCTGTTAACACGGTTGTCTCTAGCATGACACATGGCTACTACTCTAACCTGTTAACATGGTTGTCTCTAGCATGACACATGGCGACTCTAACCTGTTAACATGGTTGTCTCTAGCATGACACGTGGCTACTACTCTAACCTGTTAACATGGTTGTCTCTAGCATGACACGTGGCTACTACTCTAACCTGTTAACATGGTTGTCTCTAGCATGACACATGGCTACTACTCTAACCTGTTAACATGGTTGTCTCTAGCATGACACGTGGCTACTACTCTAACCTGTTAACATGGTTGTCTCTAGCGTGACACGTGGCTACTACTCTAACCTGTTAACATGGTTGTCTCTAGCATGACACGTGGCTACTACTCTAACCTGTTAACATGGTTGTCTCTAGCGTGACACGTGGCTACTACTCTAACCTGTTAACATGGTTGTCTCTAGCATGACACGTGGCTACTACTCTAACCTGTTAACACGGTTGTCTCTAGCGTGACACGTGGCTACTACTCTAACCTGTTAACATGGTTGTCTCTAGCGTGACACGTGGCTACTACTCTAACCTGTTAACACGGTTGTCTCTAGCATGACACGTGGCTACTACTCTAACCTGTTAACATGGTTGTCTCTAGCATGACACGTGGCTACTACTCTAACCTGTTAACACGGTTGTCTCTAGCGTGACACGTGGCTACTACTCTAACCTGTTAACACGGTTGTCTCTAGCATGACACGTGGCGACTACTCTAACCTGTTAACATGGTTGTCTCTAGCATGACACATGGCTACTACTCTAACCTGTTAACATGGTTGTCTCTAGCATGACACATGGCGACTCTAACCTGTTAACATGGTTGTCTCTAGCATGACACATGGCTACTACTCTAACCTGTTAACATGGTTGTCTCTAGCGTGACACGTGGCTACTACTCTAACCTGTTAACATGGTTGTCTCTAGCATGACACATGGCTACTACTCTGACCTGTTAACACGGTTGTCTCTAGCATGACACGTGGCTACTACTCTAACCTGTTAACATGGTTGTCTCTAGCGTGACACATGGCTACTACTCTAACCTGTTAACACGGTTGTCTCTAGCGTGACACGTGGCTACTACTCTAACCTGTTAACACGGTTGTCTCTAGCATGACACGTGGCTACTACTCTAACCTGTTAACATGGTTGTCTCTAGCATGACACGTGGCTACTACTCTAACCTGTTAACATGGTTGTCTCTAGCATGACACGTGGCGACTCTAACCTGTTAACATGGTTGTCTCTAGCATGACACGTGGCTACTACTCTAACCTGTTAACATGGTTGTCTCTAGCATGACACGTGGCTACTACTCTAACCTGTTAACATGGTTGTCTCTAGCATGACACGTGGCTACTACTCTAACCTGTTAACATGGTTGTCTCTAGCATGACACGTGGCTACTACTCTAACCTGTTAACATGGTTGTCTCTAGCATGACACATGGCTACTACTCTAACCTGTTAACATGGTTGTCTCTAGCATGACACGTGGCTACTACTCTAACCTGTTAACACGGTTGTCTCTAGCGTGACACGTGGCTACTACTCTAACCTGTTAACACGGTTGTCTCTAGCATGACACATGGCTACTACTCTAACCTGTTAACATGGTTGTCTCTAGCATGACACGTGGCGACTCTAACCTGTTAACATGGTTGTCTCTAGCATGACACGTGGCTACTACTCTAACCTGTTAACATGGTTGTCTCTAGCATGACACGTGGCTACTACTCTAACCTGTTAACCTGGTTGTCTCTAGCATGACACATGGCTACTACTCTAACCTGTTAACATGGTTGTCTCTAGCATGACACGTGGCTACTACTCTAACCTGTTAACATGGTTGTCTCTAGCGTGACACGTGGCTACTACTCTAACCTGTTAACACGGTTGTCTCTAGCGTGACACGTGGCTACTACTCTAACCTGTTAACACGTTGTCTCTAGCATGACACATGGCGACTCTAACCTGTTAACATGGTTGTCTCTAGCGTGACACGTGGCTACTACTCTAACCTGTTAACATGGTTGTCTCTAGCATGACACGTGGCTACTACTCTAACCTGTTAACATGGTTGTCTCTAGCATGACACGTGGCTACTACTCTAACCTGTTAACACGGTTGTCTCTAGCATGACACGTGGCTACTACTCTAACCTGTTAACATGGTTGTCTCTAGCGTGACACGTGGCTACTACTCTAACCTGTTAACACGGTTGTCTCTAGCGTGACACGTGGCTACTACTCTAACCTGTTAACATGGTTGTCTCTAGCATGACACGTGGCTACTACTCTAACCTGTTAACATGGTTGTCTCTAGCGTGACACGTGGCTACTACTCTAACCTGTTAACATGGTTGTCTCTAGCATGACACGTGGCTACTACTCTAACCTGTTAACATGGTTGTCTCTAGCGTGACACGTGGCTACTACTCTAACCTGTTAACATGGTTGTCTCTAGCGTGACACGTGGCTACTACTCTAACCTGTTAACACGGTTGTCTCTAGCATGACACGTGGCTACTACTCTAACCTGTTAACATGGTTGTCTCTAGCATGACACATGGCTACTACTCTAACCTGTTAACACGGTTGTCTCTAGCATGACACCTGGCTACTACTCTAACCTGTTAACACGGTTGTCTCTAGCATGACACGTGGCTACTACTCTGACCTGTTAACACGGTTGTCTCTAGCATGACACGTGGCTACTACTCTGACCTGTTAACACGGTTGTCTCTAGCATGACAGGTGGCTACTACTCTAACCTGTTAACACGGTTGTCTCTAGCATGACACCTGGCTACTACTCTAACCTGTTAACATGGTTGTCTCTAGCATGACACGTGGCTACTACTCTTACCTGTTAACATGGTTGTCTCTAGCATGACACGTGGCGACTCTAACCTGTTAACATGGTTGTCTCTAGCATGACACGTGGCTACTACTCTAACCTGTTAACATGGTTGTCTCTAGCATGACACGTGGCTACTACTCTAACCTGTTAACACGGTTGTCTCTAGCATGACACGTGGCTACTACTCTAACCTGTTAACATGGTTGTCTCTAGCGTGACACGTGGCTACTACTCTAACCTGTTAACATGGTTGTCTCTAGCATGACACGTGGCTACTACTCTAACCTGTTAACATGGTTGTCTCTAGCATGACACATGGCTACTACTCTAACCTGTTAACATGGTTGTCTCTAGCATGACACGTGGCTACTACTCTAACCTGTTAACATGGTTGTCTCTAGCATGACACATGGCTACTACTCTAACCTGTTAACATGGTTGTCTCTAGCATGACACGTGGCTACTACTCTAACCTGTTAACATGGTTGTCTCTAGCATGACACGTGGCTACTACTCTAACCTGTTAACACGGTTGTCTCTAGCGTGACACGTGGCTACTACTCTAACCTGTTAACATGGTTGTCTCTAGCATGACACGTGGCTACTACTCTAACCTGTTAACATGGTTGTCTCTAGCATGACACGTGGCTACTACTCTAACCTGTTAACATGGTGGTCTCTAGCGTGACACGCGGCTACTACTCTGACCTGTTAACACGGTTGTCTCTAGCGTGACACATGGCTACTACTCTAACCTGTTAACACGGTTGTCTCTAGCATGACACATGGCTACTACTCTAACCTGTTAACATGGTTGTCTCTAGCGTGACACGTGGCTACTACTCTAACCTGTTAACACGGTTGTCTCTAGCATGACACGTGGCTACTACTCTGACCTGTTAACATGGTTGTCTCTAGCATGACACGTGGCTACTACTCTAACCTGTTAACATGGTTGTCTCTAGCATGACACGTGGCTACTACTCTAACCTGTTAACATGGTTGTCTCTAGCATGACACGTGGCTACTACTCTAACCTGTTAACATGGTTGTCTCTAGCATGACACGTGGCTACTACTCTAACCTGTTAACACGGTTGTCTCTAGCATGACACGTGGCTACTACTCTAACCTGTTAACATGGTTGTCTCTAGCATGACACGTGGCTACTACTCTAACCTGTTAAC
This sequence comes from Notolepis coatsorum, assembly GCF_963971535.1. Classification (NCBI taxonomy): domain Eukaryota; kingdom Metazoa; phylum Chordata; class Actinopteri; order Aulopiformes; family Paralepididae; genus Notolepis; species Notolepis coatsorum. Next base: position 51,667,552 of record NC_140170.1, on the reverse strand, counting down.
ACGGTTGTCTCTAGCATGACACGTGGCTACTACTCTAACCTGTTAACATGGTTGTCTCTAGCGTGACACGTGGCTACTACTCTAACCTGTTAACATGGTTGTCTCTAGCATGACACGTGGCTACTACTCTAACCTGTTAACATGGTTGTCTCTAGCATGACACATGGCTACTACTCTAACCTGTTAACATGGTTGTCTCTAGCATGACACGTGGCTACTACTCTAACCTGTTAACATGGTTGTCTCTAGCATGACACATGGCTACTACTCTAACCTGTTAACATGGTTGTCTCTAGCATGACACGTGGCTACTACTCTAACCTGTTAACATGGTTGTCTCTAGCATGACACGTGGCTACTACTCTAACCTGTTAACACGGTTGTCTCTAGCGTGACACGTGGCTACTACTCTAACCTGTTAACATGGTTGTCTCTAGCATGACACGTGGCTACTACTCTAACCTGTTAACATGGTTGTCTCTAGCATGACACGTGGCTACTACTCTAACCTGTTAACATGGTGGTCTCTAGCGTGACACGCGGCTACTACTCTGACCTGTTAACACGGTTGTCTCTAGCGTGACACATGGCTACTACTCTAACCTGTTAACACGGTTGTCTCTAGCATGACACATGGCTACTACTCTAACCTGTTAACATGGTTGTCTCTAGCGTGACACGTGGCTACTACTCTAACCTGTTAACACGGTTGTCTCTAGCATGACACGTGGCTACTACTCTGACCTGTTAACATGGTTGTCTCTAGCATGACACGTGGCTACTACTCTAACCTGTTAACATGGTTGTCTCTAGCATGACACGTGGCTACTACTCTAACCTGTTAACATGGTTGTCTCTAGCATGACACGTGGCTACTACTCTAACCTGTTAACATGGTTGTCTCTAGCATGACACGTGGCTACTACTCTAACCTGTTAACACGGTTGTCTCTAGCGTGACACGTGGCTACTACTCTAACCTGTTAACATGGTTGTCTCTAGCGTGACACGTGGCTACTACTCTAACCTGTTAACACGGTTGTCTCTAGCGTGACACGTGGCTACTACTCTAACCTGTTAACACGGTTGTCTCTAGCATGACACATGGCTACTACTCTAACCTGTTAACATGGTTGTCTCTAGCATGACACGTGGCTACTACTCTAACCTGTTAACATGGTTGTCTCTAGCATGACACGTGGCTACTACTCTAACCTGTTAACACGGTTGTCTCTAGCATGACACATGGCTACTACTCTAACCTGTTAACACGGTTGTCTCTAGCATGACACATGGCTACTACTCTAACCTGTTAACACGGTTGTCTCTAGCATGACACATGGCGACTCTAACCTGTTAACACGGTTGTCTCTAGCATGACACGTGGCTACTACTCTAACCTGTTAACACGGTTGTCTCTAGCATGACACGTGGCTACTACTCTAACCTGTTAACATGGTTGTCTCTAGCATGACACGTGGCTACTACTCTAACCTGTTAACATGGTTGTCTCTAGCATGACACGTGGCTACTACTCTAACCTGTTAACATGGTTGTCTCTAGCGTGACACATGGCTACTACTCTAACCTGTTAACATGGTTGTCTCTAGCATGACACGTGGCTACTACTCTAACCTGTTAACATGGTTGTCTCTAGCATGACACGTGGCTACTACTCTAACCTGTTAACATGGTTGTCTCTAGCATGACCCTTCTTGACCCCCACCGCCTCCCATGGCGTTGACGTCCAGCCAGGCGGCTGGTGTGTTATGTTTCTTGGATCACTCTGACACGCAAACGGGGAGAATATTATGTGTTAACCCGATTAACGCAAACAAATCATGTGATTAACGCATTAAGAGAATTAATCGATTGACAGCCATATTTATATACTATAATTGGTAATATGAGTATATTTACTGTTACACATTATGAATACTATGGTAATCTGATATAATACTAAAACTGGTAATCTGATTAAAACATTATAATACCATAACTGGTCATCTGAATAAAACATTATAAATACTATCTAGTAATCTGATTGACACATTATAATACTATATCTGGTCATCTGATTAACACATTATAAGAATATAACTGGTAATCTGATTAATATATCATAATCCTATAACTGCTAATCAGACCAGAGTTCTCAAAGGCCAGCACTACCAGTTTAATGATCCAGTCAGGACAGCTATATGTGGATCATAATAGAGCCGTCTGAGCAAATAGTTCTGCTCTTCTGCCATATTTAGTAGAGAGAGTGAGACAGAGATACATTAGAGGGAGGATGCGGCACACACACACACACACGCACGCACGTATGCACCCACGCACGCACGCACGCACGCACGCACGCACACACACACACACACACACACACACACACACACACACACACACACACACACACACACACACACACACACACACCACACACAGATACACACACGCACGCACACACACACACACACACAGATACACACACACGCACACACACACACACACACACACACACAGATACACACACGCACGCACACACACACACACACAGATACACACACACGCACGCACGCACACACACACACACACACAGATACGCACACACACACAGATACACACACACACACAGATACACACACACACACACACACACACACACAAGGTCTAATAAATTAGATTTAGCAGTGAGCTGATTATGTGTCAGTGTTACAGTCCATTAACCAATCAAAGTAGAAAGGAACTCTGTACCTAGTTAACCCATACTGTGCTGGTCCATGGTACACAAACAACATACTGAGACAAACTGGAATTATTCTTATATTCCAAAGAGTAAATGTTGTCTCATAGAGGAATTGAGTGTGAAAATGGGACATATATTATACAGTATACCTCTCCTCTCTTTTCTCTTTTCACTGCCATTGCTGTTATGACACCTGAATTTCCCCATGGGAATGAATAATAATAATAATAATAATAATAATAATAATAATAATAATAATAATAATAATAATAATAATAATAATAATAATAATAATAATAATAGCACCTTTCATACAAGAATTGCAGCCCAAAGTGCTTCAAAGCGGTAAAATAAACATACAATTAGCATAAAATAGAAAGAATAATAGCAATACAGAGAATAAGAAAAAGGGTAAAAACAATGCAGGTAATAAAACACAATAAAATAGATCTAATTTACAATACAATAATCACAGTGTGGATGTAATGGGCGTAAGATGGCAGAAGGCTAATAAGGTGAAAAGATATGTTTTTAGAGTACAAAGTGGATGCATTAAAATAGCAGCATAAACAACAATAAAATAGCTCTCATGAATAAAGGTTTATCTTATCTTATCTTATTTCATCTTATACAAACCATACTGTGTGTGTAGCACCATAACTTAACCTCACTGGAGACCTCAATCCTAATCCTTGCCATAACCCTAACCTTAAAGGTAGAATATGTAGGGGGCGGCTAGGTGGTGTAGTGGGCAAGGCACTCGCCACCAGTGTGGAGACGCTAGGATTCGCGTGTTCGAATCCAGCTCTCCACATTGTTTTCAGTTTAGCTGGTCGTCCGCAGTAATACACATTGGCCGTATTACGGGGAGGGAAAACTGAAGGGTGGGGATCGAACGTTGTGAACAAGCGACTCCTACAAGTCGGTTGGTGCGCCTGCGCAGTAGAATCAGGAAGTGTCGGGGGCAGCGTGAGCCTCCCACGCGTTACTCCTCGACACTGAGAGATCGAGCTGCGCAGGTGAAAAGATGCGACTGCTGTTACCTCAAGTACCAGAGGGGACTTGTGCTATGTATGACTTAGTCCACATTGCAGCCGGCTTGTGGGAGGCAAGGAACAGCGTTCGTGACAGGGGAGGGTTGAATTGGATGATACGAAATTGGGATGGGAGAAAATATAGAAAAATGGGAGAAAAAGTGGATCAAAAAAAAAAAGTAGAATATGTAGTGTTGTCAAACAGTGACCTCTAGGCAAAAGATGACAACATGGTACTGCGCTTTGTTTACAGTTTTTGTGTATGGATGTGTCGATTGGATTTCATTGGGTATAGGGGAGGGGTTGTTACTGCTGGCCACACCCCAGTCTCTACCAAGAGAGGAGAAATTCACAGTATAATAAGTCCAACCTACATGTGAGACCAAAACAAAAAAGTAAACAAAGCGCAATAGACCTCTCACAGGTGATGTATTTCTGGCTGCTCCTGTTTCTCCAGAATCTCCTCCAGCTATAGGAAAATGAATGGACTATTAATAGATCGCTCCTAGCTTCGTCTGTGGTTCATGCAGACTGCTTCCAGTGAACAAGGCCTTGTAATATTATAATTCTCTCTGATAAGGCAGGGGAATTAGAATTTCGAAGCAGCAGTTAAAATCGCTAGCCAAAAATAGCTTAGCAAGTCACCTGACATCACCAGCGTCAGTTCTCTCTCAGCGTCAGTTCTCTCCAACCATTTAATGTTAACAATTTGACTTTAAAAAATTGGAATGTTAACTAAACATACAATTATTTAGTGTAACACAATTAACCAGACATGCAGGATCAAGGACAGAATTACTAGTAAACAGGAAAGGAAGACACTATTAACACATTCGGCGCCAGACGCGAGATTTCTCTGGTTTTGGTCGTTTTTTCTTTTATTCGATATTTTTATTCATTATATCTTCACAGAGCTCGGTGTTCTTATAGGGAATCATTCTGAGATCGCCAAAGTGCAATACCGGCCGCATCCTGCTAGGTGGCAGTATCGCCCACCCTTTGAAACCTTATTTCTCACCTTGTGTTACATTTAAACCCCTCCGGCCGCAGAATTTAGATGGAGCCAAGTAAATCGCTTCATCCGACCACTTCGAAACACATCTAGCACACTCGATCTATAAGTTGTGCCAAATTATGTCCAGGATCAGATGGACATCAATACTGAAAATCGCGATCAGACAATTGGAATATTCTTTTTGGAATAACCCCGATCAAAGGTAAGGACTATATGACATCAATTTCACCTTGATCCTACAATGTTTTCAAAACAACCCCCTTTCATGCATTCATGATGAAACATAATACCTATTATATACATTTGATTTGGAAATAGTAGCGTGTCCAGGCAAGAAACACCAACGCTTATAGCAGAATTCACGTAGCGCCCTATAACTCAGCCCGGATCACTCCTAAACTATACAATATTCACCACGGGATAACGCGCGAACGTATACATGAAATAATTATCTCTTTTGTGCATGTTCGACGGAAGAAAGTGACTGTCAAATGACCATAGTATTGTCTCCATAGCTATAATATAGAATATAGATATAGCTCTCTAAACATAGTGACGCACAGTGAAAGTAGGCTATGGAAACCTGGCACGTTAGCTACAAGGATAAGGCTAATGGCTGGCGCCCAATGTGTTAATAGATTAAAAAAATAAATAAAAAAAAGGAACCAGGGCTAGTCAAAATGACAAACGCATGAGAGGTCTAAACAAAGCGGGGCTCATTTGCCTAGAGGTCACTGTTTGATGCTATTACAGATTATACATTTAACCTAACTGGAAACATAAAACCTAACCCTAACCATAACCTTCTATCCTGCTCTGTGGATACTGTAAGCTAAGACTAACATTTTAAGCTAACCGTATATCATAATCTTCCGTCTTCTCTGTAGATACTGTAAGCTAACACTAACATTTTAAGCTAACCATATACCATAACCTTCTATCTTCTCCGTAGATACTGTAAGCTAACACTAACATTTTAAGATAACCATATAACATAACCTTCTATCTTCTCTGTAGATACTGTAAGCTAACACTAATATTTGTAGATACTGTAAGCTAACACAGGGTTGTACAGTGCGACATATATGTCGCACGTGCGACACTGACGTCAGTCTGTGCGATGAAAGGATTGACTTCAATAGCACTGGTGCGATGGCCCGCGATGGCCCGCTATCCACTTGGTACTTGTAGTCTTGTGCAATTAAATACAATGTCCCTTCTGCGTAAGACTCCATATATCAAACACCAAATCCCATAATCCCTAGCGAACAATATCCCCGCGAGTTGCGAGCAGTGACTCATATCCGCTCGGCTCAGCTCACAACACAGCAGGTGAGCAGGACTCGTCTCAGCAGCGTTTGGAACGCGGACATTGAAACAGAGCTAGTGGATAGTGTTGTCGCGACCCAAAACAAATCCCTGCTGTTTTATTCGGCAACGGGTCAAATGCATATAACATGCTTTGCAATCCTCGCGTCATAAAGTCCGAAATGAACGTTATGTTAGTATGAGCTAACAACAAGCTGTTCATAGCCATATAGAGAGAACAGCAGACGGGCAGAGTGAGGAGGAGGGGGCAGACATTCTCCCTTCTCTGTGTGTGTGTGTGTGTGTGCGTTTGGAAAGATCACATGAAGTCAGACGAGTATATTATATTGATAGTAAATGTACTGAGGGTGGACAGATAATGTTGATATTTAAACATAAAAAATACAATACAAAATAAATGTATTCATGATCATGCAACATAAAACGGTTGCGTGTTGTGAGTTCCAAAACATTTAACTTAAAGTTTAAAGCTCAATATATCAAAACGTGGCACTTTACAGTGAACAGGAGGTCTATGTGTATTAAAAACAATAGATTGTTTTTCCTTTAAAAGTCTGGAAGAGGTCAAAAATAAAAATGTCAAATGATATTTCCGTTACCTTTTTTGAGTTGATCTAAATGTTACTGATTGTGTTAAATGGGCTTATGATATCATCTCATATCGATTGCAGGCACCTGCATTGTATCGTATCGTGGCAGATATCGGCAAATATTGTATCGTTGTCCAAAGAATCGATATCGTGTCATGATGAAACTGGTGATTCCCACCCCTAGTAGAGTCCATACACCCAACACCAAATCCCATAATTCCTTACACGTAACGTGTCTGGCTGTGTGACATCAACTTGTCAGCATGAAAATGACAGCCAAACATGGCACTGCAACTAAATAACACAAATACAATAGACACATTTGTGACTGTTACAAATATAACACGTTTTATACTTGTGCTACAAGATTTTGGCCTGTGCTACAAAACCATCAACCTCTGTAGCACCAGTGCTATGTGCAAAAAAAGTTAACGTACAGCCCTGGCTAACAGTACAATTTTAAAGGTCCCGTGTCTTATAAATGGCCTTTTCCAGTGTTTAGCATTTTTTCCTAGCAATGGGGGATTATATCAATGTGGTCTGTGTCTCTAATTATAATTTTGACTCATCAGTCTAGTCTCGAGTTCACGAGATCTTCCCTCACTCAACTAAGCCATTCTGATTTGACTGTTTTGCTGATGTGAATAAGGCACTGCTTGTAGTCACCGCCCACAATCAACAATTCGCTCAACAACAGAGCGAGTGGAATTACAGACATGGGAGAACCTTTTTAACCTCTGTCTCTGTCTCAACCGGTCCCATGGAACAGCTTCGTACCGCCTTCTGTCTGGCCTGCAGTGCTGAACCTTATCCTGCTCCGCCCTGACCAATTCTGAGTGGTTTCTCCTGCCCCCCGGGGCATACGGCCCTGAGCTATTGTCTTGTATCTCATCCTGTATCCATACGCTTGCAGTAGTTCTATCTATTACTCAATTTCACAATTTTCTTATATACTATGATTCTACTGTCACCATGTGCATATGCTCACTACATGTATTTATTGCTACATATCCGCCCACTACAAACATGGGAACTCTCTAACCCCCCCCCCATCTCTCTGAGTGGTTGTCTCGTAGTGCTGACAAAGGTGGTGGATGTCTCGGGATCTTGGCCAAGATTGCAGTGACTGTTCTACGTGCACCACCGAGGCCACGGATCAGCTCCTTACAGTCTTCTGTCCGTGGTCTGTCAACGTGGTTTAGACGTGGAGTTCATTGCTGGGTTAAGTACTTCTATTCTATTCACATAATATGCTTACTACATATATCTATTCTATTCAGGCCTGGACTGGCCATCTGGCATACCAGGCATTTTCCCTGTTATGATTTGATAAAAAAAATATATATATTTATTAAAAAAATAAATCTTTTCTTAATTTTTTTTATTATAATTTTTTTACGTTTGGTCAACGACCGGCCCACTACTAGGCTGGGACAGCGGCCCATTGGTACTGACTGACACTGGGCTGGCCCAATCACATCTCTTACTAAGCACCCCCCCCCACCAGTCGTGCAGGTACATTACTGAGAGGGGGCTGTGGTACATGACTGAGAGGGGGCTGTGGTACATGACTGAGAGGGGGCTGGTACATGACTGAGAGGGGGCTGGTACATGACTGAGAGGGGGCTGGTACATGACTGAGAGGGGGCTGTGGTACATGACTGAGAGGGGGGCTGTGGTACATGACTGAGAGGGGGCTGGTACATGACTGAGAGGGGGCTGGTACATGACTGAGAGGGGGCTGTGGTACATGACTGAGAGGGGGGCTGTGGTACATGACTGAGAGGGGGCTGGTACATGACTGAGAGGTGGCTGGTATACAGGACTGAGAGGGGGCTGATACATGACTGAGAGGGGGCTGGTATACATGACTGAGAGGGGGCTGATACATGACTGAGAGGGGGCTGGTATACATGACTGAGAGGGGGCTGATACATGACTGAGAGGGGGCTGGTACATGACTGAGAGGTGGCTGGTATACATGACTGAGAGGGGGCTGATACATGACTGAGAGGGGGCTGGTACATGACTGAGAGGTGGCTGGTATACAGGACTGAGAGGGGGCTGATACATGACTGAGAGGGGGCTGGTATACATGACTGAGAGGGGGCTGATACATGACTGAGAGGGGGCTGGTATACATGACTGAGAGGGGCCTGATACATGACTGAGAGGGGGCTGGTACATGACTGAGAGGTGGCTGGTATACATGACTGAGAGGGGGCTGATACATGACTGAGAGGGGGCTGGTACATGACTGAGAGGTGGCTGGTATACAGGACTGAGAGGGGGCTGGTACATGACTGAGAGGGGGCTGGTACATGACTGAGAGGGGGCTGGCTGGTACATGACTGAGAGGGGGCTGGCTGGTACATGACTGAGAGGGGGCTGGCTGGTACATGACTGAGAGGGGGCTGGTACCATGTATTGTGCATCATTGTAGGTCAAACCATTAAAAAGTTTATTTCCACGGCAGCCATTTTGGATTTTGGTCTCTCACAAATTTCCCCCGCCTTTTTAAAAAATACACCCCGGCAAGATGACAATTCATTGAGAAACGAAGTGCCACAGATGACCCAACTACTAGGTCCATATCGTATCATCATAATATTATTTAAAAAATCATTAGGATAAGGGTTCCCTTGATAAAGATGCATGAAAAGGCCTGTAGCTCAACTGCAAAAACAGATTTTTTAAATTTGATTAGATTTGTATTTGGAAATTAAAAACACATAAAATCATAATCATAAAAACAAATGATCTTGACCAATTTGTATCACCTAAAAGCATTCATTAAAACACTTATTTCCAAGGTGGTCCTCGATGGAAGACATAAAAACACAGCACATAGCCTACTCAACTGGTAATTTTTGCTCAACTGCAAAAATGTATGCCTACTTATGTATTAGCCTACAGGGAAAAACACATTCACAACAGGCAGCAAAGTTTATTTTCAGCCAAGTATGGTAATAAGGTAACTATTAGGATATAATAGGTATGGATACTTACTCGTCTCTTATAACGTATTACTATCTGTGGTAGCTCTAGTCTCCACCTACACAAATTGTTTTTGTGCTGTCCATTGATCATGCACATTCACGTGGTAGGCACATTAACTGTAGGTCAAACTCCCCAAACAAACAAGCACACCATTGATTTAATTGCCATATAAATCACATACAAAGATCTAACTATTACTCCTCTCTGAACATGAATATAAAACAAGGTGATCTATTAACTGTATAAACCTTATGCCATATTCATCATTGATATTTGAATACTTGAAATATGTATGAACTGAGTAGTTAGTATCAAATGAAATAAGATGGAACAGCTCCATGCATTCATTGAATAAACAACCAGTATGGTATTGTTTAAATTGTACAGCTTTTTGCACATCTTTGTCAGGGAATTCCAACAATTCTGGACCTGAATGTACCAGTTAATTGTAATCATCTCTCTCTCCTTATGTCTAGTCAAGCCAGGTTGTGGAGGAGAGAGACAGGGATGAACAGGCTATAGACTACATTGCCCGTCCTGAGCCTTCTATGATGCAGATGTTTTTACATCACCACCCAAAACAAGATTCAGCCAAGAGTGAGTGAGTACACTGGTCCACTTGCACTGGTACACTTGTCCATGGCACTTACTACCCAGCTTTGTAGTGGGTTGGGGGAATAGTACAGTAGGTACGCATATTTAAGGGGACCGCAAGGATGGTGTACTGGTGGGTGGAGTCCAGCCCTGATTCTATTCACATATATGCTTACCACTTGTATCTATTGCTATGTCCGCCCATCACAATCACGCAAACTGTCTAACGCCTGTCCCGTCTCCCTGTGAGTGGACGTCCCGTGATGATGACTGGGAGAATGCGACCCTCTCTGCGCCGCCCCCCTGCCTCAAATAGATCTGCCATCAGCTCTATTTTTAATCTTTCAAAATGTTCAGTTGCTATCGCATGCACTTATCTGTGCTTCATTACACATATGAGTGCATGCTTACCAACTGTTCGCCTCTTTTATTGTAACACTACTATCACCGACATCTAAGAAGGGAGATCGCCCCTTGAATGGCCCTTCTAAGGTTTCTCTCCTCCACATTGCCTGTGGTGCATTTTTCCCTATTGCTAGGTTTTAGTGAGTTTTTCCTTACCTTCGCGTGGGGTACGTCTGGGAGTGTTGCATTTATTTAAAACATTTTGGACTTTATGGTGTTTTTGTTTTGTTCTTGATTTATTGTGATGTTTCTTCTTGACTTGTTTAAAGAAGACGTGTCCGGCCCATGGGGACATTAACGTGTGTTGTCGGGCCTTACAAATAAATAGTATTTGATTTAGATTTTGATTTAAGATAACCATATCATAACCTTCTATTTTCTCTGTAGATACTGTAAGCTAATAGTAACATTTTAAGATAACAGTATACACGCGGTCAGGTGGCGTAGCGGACATTGTGCTCGTCACCAATGCAAGAGGCTGCGGTCTTGACTCCCGGAGAGTCAGCATTGCCTTGGCTCGGGCTGATCGCTATACTAACTCGTTTGGCTGAGTTAGGGGGAGGGAAGCCGTGGGTGGGTCCTGGGCGTTGTGGACAGCGACCCCTACAGTTCGGTCGGGGCGCCTGCACAGCGAGGGTAGGATCTGGAGAGAGGTAGTGCGACCTTCCACACGTTACACTCTCCCAGTGAGAATCTGCGCTGCCAGGCTGGCTGCCGGCTGGCTGCACATGCGTCGGAGGAAAGCATGTGACAGTCTCCGGCCTCTCGGACCAACAGTAGGGGGGGGGGGGGTGCGCAACAACCAGGAAGGGGGTTGGGAATTGGCATAACGACTAACAGTGGGATGGGAGAAAAATCGGAAAAAGGAGGGGGAAAAAAGATAATAATAAAAAAAAGATAACAGTATACCATATTGTTCTATCTTCTCTGTAGATAGGTGTAAGCTAACAATATAATTTAAGCTAATCAAATCTAATCAAATCAAATTTATTTATAAGGCCCGACAACACACGTTAATGTCCCCATGGGCCGTACAGGTCTTCTTTAAACAAGTCAAGAAGAAAACATAACAATAAGTCAAGAACAGAACAAGAACACCATACACTAACCATATACCATAACCTTCTATCTTCTCTGTAGATACTGTAAGCTAACACTAACATTTTAACTTAAGCTAACCGTATACCATAACCTTCTATCTTCTCTGTAGATACTGTAAGCTAACACTAACATTTTAACTTAAGCTAACCGTATACCATAACCTTCTATCTTCTCTGTAGATACTGTAAGCTAACACTAACATTTTAAGCTAACCATCAGGGCTTGACATTAGCACCGGCCACCCGCCCAATGCGGGTAGAATTCGGCTGTGGCAGGTAACTTCGTCATTCTACCCGCCACAGTGACTAGTGGACTGAAAAGTGCATTACCGGCCATATCCTGGTAGTGGTGCTGTCTCGAGAGTGGAGTACTCCTTGTTTTCAGACCGGATGTTAATTTGATTCATTCAGGCCTACTTTTTCTGTTAGCGTGACGCTATGCCTTCATCAGATCGCATGGAATACCTTTTGCAAGCCGAATTGAGTATGCAGTAAAGGAATATAGCATCAGCCAATGGACATATCGATCTACCAGATGGCGATCAATAACTGGGAAATCCTGGGATCCAACCGGCCACAGGTAAGAACGATTTCACGTATATTTCATGCTGATCAGGCCTTGTTAGCCAACCAGCCGATGTGTATGATGCTACAATAACGAATGCCGTTATTGGTAATCAATAATCAGAAACGACGTCCCCCGCCCCCCCCCCCCCCCCCCTTTCATGCATTCATGGTGGAACATCCAATCATATGCATTTAGATTTTTAACTCTAGCTGTGTGTAACGGCAATCGATTTAACGTTATTAGCTTAGCGCCCTGAATGAATGAATGAAAACTTTATTTAACAGATTGCAGAATGGGTACAATACAGTACGGCTCAATACATACAATTGTTAAGGGGATGCAGACCAGAGAAAGTCATTTGTCTTGTTTACATCAGGGTCCACATTTTCAATTCATAGTGACTGTCATAATCACAGCACGGGCCTACTTCACTCCCCCTCCTTTTCCCCTCACGTCCTCCACACGCTCCTCTTCATCCCCCTCTCTATCCACTGCGCACTCCTCATCATCCTCTCTTTCTTCATCCCCCTCTCTATCCACTGCGCACTCCTCATCATCCTCTCTTTCTTCAGTCACCCCTTCCTTCACCCTCATTCACCCAGCTGTATTCCATCCCCCTAATTCACACACGGGCAAACACCCCACTCTCCCCAGCTGCACCCTATCCTCCCCTGATGAGGGGACTATATCTGCACCTCGACGCTGACCAGAAGCTGTCGTGGTATTAATTACCACTGCCCAGGACCGCCGTCCCTGTCTGGACGTCACCTGTTCCCGAAGAGGAACACCTGTTCTCCCGCTGCCACCCAGCAGCTCCAGCGTCCCTGTCTGGACGTCACCTGTTCCCGAAGAGGAACACCTGTTCTCCCGCTGCCACCCAGCAGCTCCAGCGTCCCTGTCTGGACGTCACCTGTTCCCGAAGAGGAACACCTAATCTCCCGCTGCCACCCAGCAGCTCCAGCGTCCCTGTCTGGACGTCACCTGTTCCCGAAGAGGAACACCTGTTCTCCCGCTGCCACCCAGCAGCTCCAGCGTCCCTGTCTGGACGTCACCTGTTCCCGAAGAGGAACACCTAATCTCCCGCTGCCACCCAGCAGCTCCAGCGTCCCTGTCTGGACGTCACCTGTTCCCGAAGAGGAACACCTGTTCTCCCGCTGCCACCCAGCAGCTCCAGCGTCCCTGTCTGGACGTCACCTGTTCCCGAAGAGGAACACTTATTCACCCGCTGCCACCCAGCAGCTCCCCCGACAAGCACCAGGACCGCTTGCTCGCTCACTGCCGCCGTGGCAGCCACAGGACAGAACATTAACCCCGTTCTATTTCCCCCCAATTCCTGTGTTGCTCAATTACCATTAAACACCCTTGAAACCGCTCCTTTCTCTTCTCGTGTATTCAGCAATTGGGCTGTGCTCCAGACCCCAGTTCTCACAGTGACATTTATGACATACACAACATACATGACATCATGACATTTATGGCATAGGGACATACATGACATACAGGTATATAGTACTGTTACATTTGTGACATATATGATATGCAAATATACAGTACTGTTACCCATAGATCCTGACTGAGAGTATACATATGATGGGGAGGAGACTGTACATTATTCGTTGTACATTACCCTGTAACTCGTTTTGCAGGAATTATACCAGACCAATCCCATATAACGCTCATATTCATCATCACGCTTTAAAATGGGAACGTATTGATGAATGAATGAATGAATGAATGAATGAATGAATTAATGAAAAGTATATTTTTGGACATGTTATACTCCATATTTCTCCAAACAACTCACGATATCTTGTTCCGTCGAACCAAACAATCATAGCAACAAATTAAAAAAACATTAAAAGAAAAACATTAAAAAAAGAAGAAAAAAAAAGAAGAAATTATAAACAAAAGGTCAAGAGCAATGTGTTTGGTTAGCAGACATGTCCAAAAGAGGAGTAGAGGGAAGCTAAGCTTATTGATCCCTACCCCCTTACATTTATATTTGTTCTTCCATAAATGTTACTAGATATAACATAATTTAGTGTATTACAATATAGAATATACTTTTACTTATATTAAAATATTACAAGAAGAAAAAAACTTGATTCACTTGACAGCAGTGAATATAGTACAGCACTACATACACAATATAACATAACTTTGTTTATCCTCAATACTCATTTCTGTATTTTTCCAATGTGTATTTTTTTTAGCTGCTTTTTAAATTGTGCCACATGTTTACTCTGTTTGATGTATTCGGGTAAATTATTCCACAACTTCACTCCACACACCGATATGCACATGCTTTTCAGCGTGGTGTTTACCATTGGTTGTTTAAGATTCCCTCTCCCTCTTAAGTTATATTCTCCTTCCCTGTCTCTGAACCATTTTTGAATGTTGCCTGGGATTAGTTTATATCTGGCTTTGTATACAATGAGGGCAGTTTTGTAATCCACTAGGTCCATAAATTTCAATGCTTGTAGCTTTATAAATACGTTTTTTGCATGATGCATATTGGCTGTAGAGTGCTTTTGTAGGTATTACCCCACACCTCCGCACAGTAGCTCATATATGGTAGGAAGAGTGTACAGTACAGTGTATACAGTGTTTTTTGGTTTAGAATGTGTTTTATCTTGCATAGAACACCAACACTCAATTTAGTCCTGACATATTTATATATGAGGTTTCCAGTTGAGTTTGTGGTCTATTATCACACCCAGAAATGTATTCTCAAATACCCTCTCCAGTTTAATACTATCAATCATTAGTTCCACCGGTGTATTTACTTGTATATCACGTTTACCAAATATCATGAATTTGGTTTTTTTGATATTTAATGATAATTTATTTACATCAAACCACACTTTCAGCTTGGTTAGCTCAGCTGCGACATTCTTTAAAAGCATTTGGAGGTTCTCTCCCTCACAGAAGACATTTGTATCGTCAGCAAAAATTACATTTTTCAATATTTTAGACGCAATTTTGATGAAAAAATTATTTAGTGTGGTGATTTTTGGCTGGTGAAAATGCTGAGTGGCTAGTGACTTTGGAAAACCACTAGCCACAGTGGCTAGTGAGCCAAAAAGTTAATGTCAAGCCCTGCTAACCATACCATAACCTTCTATTTTCTCTGTAAATACTGTAAGTAAACTGTGCAGAATGTCATAATTGACCCATAAGTTGGTGAAGACACTTCTCCGGCTTCCGGTTTGGCGAGGAGCGGGTGAGCAGCTGCAGAACAGAGCTCCCGGTCCAAAATTCAAGAAAGGTAATAAAAAGTTATAAAACACGATAAAAAGTAACAACTCGAAGATAAAAGAAAGATGACAAAACTTGAGGAGAAGTGAGAGAAGAGTGACCCCTGATAAAGAAAATACGACGAAGGGAAAGGTACAACACGAGGAGATGACGCAGCAACATAACGTTAGACCACAGCGAGGTCTGGCTGGAGACGGAGCTACAAGCTAACATGGAAGCTAACACGAGGAATATGCAAGTTAGCATTCGGATCAGGCTAGAAGCAATACAGAATGCTAACGATGCTAACATGCAAATCAACACGCAGGCTGGACTCGATGCAATACAGAATATTCAGAGGAACATGGAGGCTAATTCAAAAGAAATAAAAACGTTAGACCACAGCGAGGCCTGGCTGGAGACCCAGGCGGTATGGTCTCCGGGCCAGGGGGGCACCGGGCTTGGGGTCGCGGGGGGTCGGGGGACCATTGAGGCATGGTGCTTAGGCCTTCTGCGGGCCTGGGGTTCTCGTGGGCCGGGGGCGGGGGCGGGTGGGGGCTCTGGGTGCTCGGCTCTGCGCATGGTGGACCAGGATATGGGGGTGCTCTGTTTCTCGGGGAGGAGGGCGGGAGGGAGGGGTTTCTCTTGTGGGGATCAGAGCGGCTGAGCTTTGCCCAGTGGGGTCCTGTATGTTGCGGGGTCGGTGGGCGTGGGGTGGGGCTCTCGGTGGCATGGGAGGTAGCAGGCTTGGCTCGGTGGGGGGGAGAATCTGTCCCTCTCCTCTGCTGGGCCTGGTCCAATTAATTCAAGGGACCCGTGTCGCTGGGGGCCCAACTCCGCGCGCATCGGCCTGGGATATGGGGGAGTTCTACGGGCTTAACTCAGGGGGGGGAATGTTGGGGGGGGGCATCGTTTCCGCGGTTTGGCCCGGGAGAGTGGGGTCTCGTGGGTTGTGGGTTCGTTGTGCGTGGGGTGGGGTGCTTGGTGACATGGGAGGTAGCGGGCTTGGCTCGGTGGGGGGGAGTACCACCCCTCGCCCCTCCGCTGGGCCTGGCCCAATTAAATTCAAGGGACCCGTGTCGCTGAGTGCTCGGTCCCACGTGGGACGGACCTGGGATGTGGGGGAGCCCGGTTTCTAGGGGTGGATGGCGGGAGGGGGGGGTCCCTCTCATGGGGGTCTGCGAGGCTGAACGCAGCCGAATTCAAGGGGCCCATGTTAATGTACTGTTATGTTATTGATGTCATTGTAGGTCTTGTATAAGTGTTGTTTGTCTATAAATGTTAATACAAAGTTTTTTTTATCCTCTCTTTCTCCGATTTTTCTCTGTTTTCTCCCCGTCCCAATTTAGTCGTTGTGCCAATTACCCCCCTCCCCTACCTGTTTGTTGTGCACATGTTCTCCTACTGGTCGGTACAAGGGACCCTGAAGTCATCCGCACGCTTCCTCCGACACGCGCGGCGACAGCCAGTGACTCTCTTTTCACCTGGCAGCGAGGACTCTCATTGGTGAAGTGTAGGAGGTGGGAGGTCACACTGCCTTCATCAAGTCCTGCATCCGCTGAGCAAGCGCCCAGACCTGACCTGTAGGCGTCGCTGTCCACAATGCCAGATTCCCACCCACGGCTTCCCTCCCCCTAACCCAGCCAAACGGGTTAGTATAGCGATCAGCCCAAGCCTCAAGCAATGCTGACTCCGGGAGTCGAGACCGCAGCCTCTTGCATTGGTGATGAGCGCAATCTCCGCTACGCCACCTGACCGCCCTATGTTAATAAAAATGTAAAAAAAAAAAAAGACACTTCTCCACCTGTCTTTGTGTTCCTCTTTTGTTTACCTTATATGGTTATCAAACTGCCCCATCTCGCTCACACAATACATGTGACCAAATCCTAACGAACCTCTACAACGGCATATTAGGCGGAAGATTCTGTTCACCAGAAACCCCTTATAGGGGCGACAGTGGCTCAGGAGGTAGAGCAGTCGTCTGGCAATCCGGAGGTTCCTGGTTCGATTCCCGCTCCTCCCGGGCAGCATGTGTTGGATGTGTCCTTGAGCAAGACACTTAAAGGGGAACTATCTTATAAATGGCCTTTTTCAGTGTTTAGCATTGTTTCCTAGCTATGTGGACTTATATTAATATGATCTATGTCTCTAATTCTCATATTGGTGCATTCTTCCAATTCTCCCCCACCCTCTCTCGTCGCTCAGCGGCTCCAGTGGTTACCCCTCTGGGGTCACTTTAAGATGAATGGGTCTGACTCTTCAGCTCAGCTGGTTAGTGCGGCCGATCAGATCCACACGGTTACATTGGTGACATTGGTAGGATCTCACTGCCCTGTGAACCTGTATCCAGGTTTACGTAGCAATGGGGGTGAGATCTCAGTGCCTTAACCCTGGGAAAGTGTGCGCATGGAGGAAAGAACGTGCAAGAATGCACTTCTCGGGGGGGACGACGACGACTGTAAACTTCTAACAAGCCGTCACAGTCAACCAGCAGCACCTATACTAATGATTCTGACCCTTTAGCTCAGCTGGTTAGTGCGGCCGCCTGTGGATCCTCTATGGTCCCAGGTTCAAATCCACTGTTGCACTTCTATCTTCTCTGTAGATACTGTAAGCTAACACTAACATTTTAAGATAACTGTATACCATAACCTTCTATCTTCTCTGTAGATACTGTAAGCTAACACTAACATTTTAAGATAACTGTATACCATAACCTTCTATCTTCTCTGTAGATACTGTAAGCTAACACTAACATTTTAAGATAACTGTATACCATAACCTTTTATCTTCTCTGTAGATACTGTAAGCTAACACTAACATTTTAAGATAACTGTATACCATAACCTTCTATCTTCTCTGTAGATACTGTAAGCTAACACTAACATTTTAAGATAACTGTATACCATAACCTTTTATCTTCTCTGTAGATACTGTAAGCTAACACTAACATTTTAAGATAACTGTATACCATAACCTTTTATCTTCTCTGTAGATACTGTAAGCTAACACTAACATTTTAAGATAACTGTATACCATAACCTTCTATCTTCTCTGTAGATACTGTAAGCTAACACTAACATTTTAAGATAACCGTATACCATAGCCTTCTACCCTGCTGTATGGA